>NC_035434.2:158562981-158878750 GCF_002127325.2 Helianthus annuus | reverse complement strand
TCTCGGGATCCAAGATTGATCGTAAGAGTTCTTGACAATCAAGGCCATGTTTGCCTAAGTCTCTTACATCACTTGGTGAAGACAAGTGTTTAGTATAATACTTTTTATTTGGTTTTGTATTAATGACTTTAATAACTAGTTGCTTATGTTGAAGGTGATCTTTCCTTATCGTTTGTCCGTGGTGTCTTGGCATTATTTTACTGTCTATATAAAATAAAAGATTTTCACCATTCATATCTCCACGGTCTATATGGAGGTATGTTGGCTACCTGGTCGGGGGTTAAGGGAACGGTTTGGTAAGGGTCTTGCCCTTGTTCAGCGTTTAGAGGTCCTGCTTGGGACCTGGGTCAAATTTAGTAGGATCTCCTTCAATGCCCATAGGTATTGGATGGCGGGGATCCAAACTCTTTGACCCCCTCATAAGTTAACTACTATTAATACTATAACCCGGCTATTTAGGACTGTATCCCTGCTGACTCAGACTACTTAGCCGAGGGTAACGTCACCGCCAAAAGCGGGGCCTACCATAATTTGCATTAATAACTTAATTCATTATCTTCCAATAATCCGACCCTTTAGGATTGTATCCTTGCTAACTCAAACTACTGGGTTGAGGGTAACGTCGCCTTCAAAAGAGGGGCCTACTACAATAACTAAGATAATCTCTTAAACAAGTGCAAAAGTGCGAAAATAATCAAAGGTTATACTAATACACGAGTCGGATCCAAGTGATTTATCTTGTCTATCTGTTTTTATTTTATTTTATTTTTCAGCATTTAGTTAGTTTTTATTTTCTTAGTTTAAAAACATTTTTCTCACTTTTTGATTTGATTAGACGTTGAGGATAAACCGGTATTAAAAGCTCTTGTGTCCTTGGACGACCTCGGTATCTTACCAACACTATACTACGTCCACGATGGGTGCACTTGCCCATATGTGTGTTTAGTGTTAGTGAATATCGTGTTTTATAAATTTAAAACTTGGCTAAAGGTGTAAAAAGGGCTTAATTATACATCTAAATTATAGATACACCGACACACATCAAGTTTTTGGCGCCGCTGCCGGGGACACAAGGATTTTAAGAAAGTTAGGAATCAACGGCCTAATCATATTTTTATTTTTCTTTTTAATTTTTAGGATTTTTCTTAGTTTTTCAGCTTCTGCAGAGCTCAGCACGGGCCGTGCCTGGACGGACACGGGCCGTGCCCAGCATCGTTACTGGCAGTTTTTAGTTTTCCAGGTTACAGAAGGCTGACCACGGGGCCGTGTCCAACTTCCAGTAACTGGGATCTGGAAAACAGTAACTGTAACTCCGACCACGGGCCGTGTTCGTTGAACACGGGGCCGTGGTGAACCTTCTGACCAGCATTCTTTTTTGTTTTTATTGCAGGACTTGGAACCCGACGCCAATCTTACATAGTGTATGAGCTCCAGTTCTAATAAGGACATAAAGGAACCTCTAGAAGAACCCGAACGCTTTCTCAGAAAAAGATTAAAAGCTAAAAATCAAGAGAAGGTTTCGGGTGATCCACCTCCAATGGCGGACCAACGTACCCTCATGGATTATCTACGACCTACCGTAGGTAACCTAGGCGCCGCTATCAATGCTCCGAATGTCGAAGCTAATAACTTCGAACTTCGGCCGCATTTGATACAAATGCTCCAAAACTCCGCAACCTTCCACGGGCTTGCGGACGAGGATGCCCATCTACATATCACCAATTTCTTAGAAATATGTGATACCTTTCGGATCAACGGAGCATCAAATGACGCCATCCGCCTCCGTATGTTTCCTTTCTCACTAAAACACCGAGCGAAAGCTTGGCTCAACGCCCTCCCAGCTGGATCGGTAAACACCTGGGATGAACTAGCCCAAAAATTTCTATATAAGTATTTCCCTCCTGCTAAAACTGCTAAATTAATGACTGAAATTAATACATATTCACAAGAGGACGGGGAATCCTTATATGAAACTTGGGAAAGGTTCAAGGAGCTATTACGCAAGTGTCCACATCACGGCCTTGCAATATGGCAACAAGTATCCACTTTCTATAATGGATTGTTGCCACACACAAGGCAGACACTTGATTCTAGCTCCGGGGGACTTCTAGGTAATCGACGCCCACACGAAATATATAATCAAATTGAGGAAATTGCTCAAATCAATTTTCAATGGCACACCCCTCGGGGGAATAAATCTATTGCCCCGGGCGCCCATAAGGTCGATGAAAGCACTTCTTTACAAGCCCAAATCGAGGCCCTTTCTTCAAAAATAAAAAAAATTGGAAATGACAAAATCAGTCTCGGTTATGGCTTGTGAAGGGTGTGGTGGGTCACATGAAAATTGGAGTTGTATGAAAGAAACGGACGATCAACAAGAAATGGTAAACTACATTGATAATAGACCTAGGCCGTCAGGTCCCCCAACGGGAACTTACAACCAAGGATGGCGAAACCACCCAAACCTTGGTTGGAGGGAACCCGGCAATAGTAGTAACCAACAAACCCAACGAACAAACTTTCAACAACCAAGAAATGAGTCACAAAATTTCACTCAACAACAAAGTGGACGAGAAAGGCTCGAAGATACTATATCTCGCCTCATCTCCGACACTGAAAAGAAAAACTCGGAAAGATTTCTACAATTAGAATCAAATTTTAGAAATCAACAAGCTAGCATTCAAAACATAGAAAAACAATTAAATCAAATAGCTCAAAATTTTGCCGAGAGACCGCAAGGCGCATTACCTAGCAATACCGAAACAAACCCAAAAGCGCAAGTTCACCTCATCACGCTACGAAACCGCACCGTGGGACCTGCAGAAGCGCCACCGCCAACAGAAGAAACAGTACCCACACCTCTGCAGGAGAAGAACTCCCCTCCGTCACCAGAGCCTACCAAGGCTCCTCGAGTTCCATACCCCGGTAGGTTAATTCGTCAAAAGACCAATGAGCAATTCGCAAAGTTCGAAAGTCTGTTAAAACAATTGCATGTCAATATTCCTTTTATCGAGGTCCTAACCCAAATACCCAAATACTCTAAATTCATGAGGGACTTCCTTACGCATAAAACGAAAATTGAAAATTTGCAATTAGTCAATTTAGGCGAAGAATGCTCTGCACTCGTACTCAATAAACTTCCCCAAAAGAAAATCGATCCCGGAAGCTTCACGATTCCCTGTTCAATAGGGGAATCCCCCGTTCGTAATGCTCTAGCCGACCTTGGGGCTAGCATTAACCTCATGCCCTCATCTATGTTTAAAAGACTCGGCTTGGGAACCACGAGTCCCACAAAAATGAGCATACAACTCGCTGATCGCTCCGTCAAATTTCCACAGGGTGTCATCGAAAATGTTTTGGTAAAGGTAAGCAGATTCGTCTATCCAGCCGACTTTGTCATACTAGATATGGAAGAAGACACCGAGGTTCCCCTCATACTAGGAAGACCCTTTCTTGCCACCGCCCAAGCGGTGGTAGATATGAATGACCGGAACACTCACTTTGAGGTATGGGGATGATGAAGTAAAATTCGGAGTCGGGAAAAGAATAGAGGACGACGACCCGGTCAACTACATGAAGGTTATTGATTCGAGCTTGGATGCTGCTCTCCGACGGTGTAACATGGGACGCCAAGCATCCCACTCAGAAAACATATAACCTCGCATTGGGTCTAGCCAAGGACCCTTATAAACGTGGCGCACCACGGAGGCATTCCGCGGAACTATCCTTAGTCTAGTTTAATCTTTTAGTTTTAATTTGCAGGAATAAAACACACTCATGGTGGAAATGGATGAAAAAGGGAACGAGAAAAATGGCCCCATGCACAAAGAACAGAGCAACCCGACACAAATCTCCATCACAGAAGGCTCAACACGGGCAGTGCCCAACCAACACGGCCCCATGCTGAGCCACCTGCAGAAAAACGCCCAGTTCAGGTAACTGGACACGGGCCGTGTTCAACAGACACGCCCCCGTGTCCAGGCTTCTGTCTCATTTCTTTAATTTCTGTTACTGGCACCTGACCACGGGGCCGTGCCCGGTCACCACGGGGTCGTGTCCAGACTGCCAGTAACATAAATCTTTGCTTTTTAACACTACACCACACATCCACTCAACCTAAAAATTTATTTTTGGGACACATTGAGGACAATGTGTAATTTAAGTGTGGGGGGGAAGTTAACACTTTGAAATTTTGCAAGTCCTAACAACAAGCCTTACACAAAACTCTATTGGAACCGCTAAACACCCCAAATTTTTTCAAAAATCATTTTCATTTTTACTTGTCTAAAGTTTAAGTTAGGAATTACAAGTTTAATGAGATTATATTTTTATGAAATTTACGACCGAGAGCGTCGTGATAACAAAGAACCAACATAAGAAAATTATAAAACGGCATAACAAGTCTAGTTAAAATTCGATTATATATACTTGATCACATTAAAAACCCATTCCCACAAAAGTGAGTTTTGAGCCTTTATTGAGCATACAAATTTACATCTTTAGACTAAATGCTCATTTTTCGTTTCTTGTGTGAATAGCCGCTTGGTTCTTACAACTCTAGAACTTGCCACGACGATACATTCCCGGTCCTTACCAACTTAAACCCAAGTAAGTAAATGATGGAGGCATTAGGACTAACCAATTTTTTTCTTTCTACACCATTATTTTTCAATTTTTTTACCACCTACCCAAAATCCCCTAGTTAACCCCTTTGAGCCTAAACCTTTCATTTCATTACCCTAAAACCCTTTTTACCCACCAAAAACCTTTTTATTTTTCACCCCTTATTTTAGTAACAAAGCTCGGTTTTTCGCAAGCTCATTCTTTTATGTGACTAAAAAAAATGATGATGAAGTTAAAAACAAACAAAGCTATACAAACAAAAGCTTGTTTGGAGAAATACTTCAAAATAAAAAGTCACTAAAATTTTTTTTTCAAAAACCGACGCTTTTTACGCTTTTCGCCCTTTTTACTAACCACTAACCCAACCACCCACCTTTAACCCAAGCCTAACCCTTCACCCAAAAAGTCCTCTTGATATTTACAAAGGTATAAAGTTAAAAAGGAGGAGGATTGATTGCTTGGCAAGCCTATGGAAGGCGTGAGTTCCATGCCGCTCTCGAGTGATTCACTAAAAAAATACACCTACGGCCGAGTGTTGAGTGATTTATTCCGTGAGGTATGTGAACTTGTATATAAATGGAATTTTAAAAAAGGCATGTTATGCCCAAATAAGTAATTTATCCTATGAGACGTTCTCAATAAATCATAACGAATAAGATTGTGAATAAATAAAAATAAAACCTAAAAAGATCTTGGATTCCCGACACTCTATGACAAGCCAAAAACTTTCTCTTCTACCTATTACATTTGGGAGTGTAAGCCACATTTTAAAGAGTTTTGCTTGAGGACAAGCAAAAGTTCAAGTGTGGGGGTATTTGATGTGTGTAAAATGCAACATATAAATCACATCAATTAGGGCATAAAACTAACCCTTTTTAAATCACATCATGTGCAATTGTGTCATTGAGATTAAACACATAAGGATAGTGTTTAATTCACTCAATGTTGGCTCTGATACCAACCTGTCACACCCCGATTTCCACGTGTCTCACCGGTGGGCCCGGTGGGGGACTACCGTGACGATGTTGGCAACAATATAGTCAAACCACACAATTATATAATGCACAGCGGAAGCATAAGATAAATATATAAATTTCAACCTCTGATCGTAATATCAAAATGTATTACAGGGGTTGGATATATCCACAGTGGATCGTAAATAGATATAAAGTATTGTTCCATCAGATACTTCAATCAAGCTTGCGAGACTTATCCCGACGCTAGGGAGCTAATACCAGCCAATTACGTTTAGGTACCTGCACTTAATCTTTTTGGGGAAAATACGTCAGTTTACACTGGTAAATACATTCAACTGACACATTTAAAAATGTTTATTAAAATTGATTTGAATGCACAAGGCACAAACTCTTTTATAACTTGGGAAAATTCATAATGATCTTGTGAACGTTTTACATGTTCTTTTATGCGTTCAGTAGCCCGGGTCGTGCCGGGTTAAAGATTTATAGACACACCACGTTTGCGTAAAACCGTAGTACAAAAACCAACGGCTACGTCTTTTAATTTTAATGTCGACACTTTATACCGGGTGTACGCCTACACCGGGATGTCGATGGTCGTGGCCATTTCGTAAAATGATGCCAAGGATATCCGGGACAACGGTCATTAAACCCCCCAAAGGCTTATAAGCAACAAAACTGTTTAAATGAGCCGATCATATTTAATCAATTAACCACCTAAGCGATGGAATTATATAATGCTCAATCAAGCGGTATTAATATACCGTAACCCAAGCCCATATAGGGGAAATAAGTCAAAAGTATTTACCTTTGCAAGTATATTCCTTAATTTAGATCAAGTCACCGATAGCTTTTACTGGGGCTCCTAATCTGGAACGAAGGTTTTAATTAACCTCTTAGAATCCTAACGGTCCTTATATTAGCCGTAGCTTAAACCGGTTGATTCCGATACATAGATATGGTTAATTCGCACGAAAAGGCGAAAACCGAGAATGGAGTATGATTTGGACCCAACAAGTTCAGTGACTTGTTTTATATGGGTTTATAGTTCATACTCTGGATTTTGGGGTTCAAATAATATAATTTGACCCGTATCGGCTAATGTATGAAAACTAGTTTCATAGGCCGAACCGTGCGCGCAATAGGCGAAACGGTTAACCATGAGAGTCGTACGCTTATTTCCTAAGTCAATATGCCTTAAAAGTATTTTGGTATCAGTAGGATACCTTCCGTAATGCCTGTAACGAGTTTAAGTTAATATTATGCCCCGTAGGGGCTTTTCGGTCATTTTAAAGACTTTTAAAGAGCTTTTCGGGTTCTACAGGAAATCTGAGTTTCCCGAACAGTTTATGAAGTTTAAAATACTTTATTTATTATTTAAAATCAGTGGTAACTGGAATCGGGTCAAAAGACCTTGTAGAACTCCCGTTTTGGCCAAAAAGGGCATATTCGGTATTTACCGAACCGTAGCCATAACCGCAGGTTATGAGCAAGGTAAAAATTATTAAAAACCTTTAAAATTCCCAAAATATTATTTTACCACAGTGGGTAAATGTTTTGGTGACGAAAACTTGGGTTAGATGGGCGTTATGCTAATTGCGCCGTTAATTACAAAACTTTCTTAAAAGTGCGCCTTTTAGCATAACTCTCATTCTAGGCCTCGGATTGACGTGAAACTTTAAGGACATGCTTATAATTTAACAAGCAAGGTTTTGGTCCGTTCACGTGTCCGAAATACTCGTTTTAATTTTAAAAGGCCGTTACGGTCAACTTTTTGGCGAATGACGGAAATACGTAAAAGACTTGGATAACTCATGAACCGACCACAGAGGCGTATACCAACATGTGACCTGGTCCTAAGAGAGTCCTAAGGTATATTTATACCTCACTAAAACGGGTCAGAACTGAAGTCAAAGCAAAAGTCAAACTTTTGCGACTTTCGGCTCCGAACCGGTTCAATATAGTAAATGATCGATTCAAACGAGCGCAAACAAGTTTATATACTTATTATCATGTTTTATGATTGTCAAAACAGGTTCCATAGTATATACATTACAGATTATGCAAGATTCGCCAAAACGACATTCTGTTGACTTTTTGGGTGCACGTTTGACTCGACATTTGACATAGTTAGAGTGGTGATCAGTGGGAACCCTTTTAGAGGTTTATTACCCACATAATTACCAACAAATAACCATTCTTGATTCGACAATTCACTGAATCATTTGTGAGTTATCGCTAAGTCGACCGTTAGTTACGACGGATCGACTTTTAAGCTAAAACTAAGTTAAAGCTCAAATGGGAAAGGAGTGGAACACTTACTGAGGTCCTATGCACCAAGTGTGACCACTTGAGAGGAAGTTGGAGCTCCAGAAATGTCCAAATGATGCAGATGATGGGGTGTGAACTTATGGTTGCAACTTAGGCTTTATATAGTGGTTTCAAGCACCACAATTGATTGACAACAAAGTCTAGCACACACCACAACTGATCAACACTTGTCCTTAGTGTTAGGGGTCGTTTAGGGGTCATTTGGAGGTGTTTAAATGCAGATCATGGCTCTTGGAAGGCTGAACAGCCAAGTTAAGCATGTTTCTGCATCTGGGCGCCTGACGCGGCCCGCATGGGGGAACCAGGCACTTTGTACGCGGGTCGCCTGAAGTTTACTAACCAGGCGCGTTTAAGAGAAGGCTCGCGGCCCGCCTCAACTTACCTTGAAACCTTACGCGGGTCGCGTTAGGTTATGTTTTCAGGATTTTTAAATCCTTTGTAATCATGATCAGAATCTTGCCAAATCTTTCGCAATGATTACCGAATCTTTGTAATTAATAACCTGACCTTTCGGAACCGAAGAGGTAACTTTGCGAATTGGCCCTCGGTTATTTACGATTAAGGGCCTCGCGTTATTTATGTGAATTATTAAGTCCCCGGTTTATTTATTATATTGGAAAGCCTTAACTTTCACTGTTGACGCTTTTAACCCTTCTTCTACGAATTCGATCGTAACTTTCTCGTTTCATATCGAAACTTCGCGAAATTCATATATATTATTTTAGTGAGGGTATAATACCGTTACAAGGTCTTTGGAACGTTAAAGGGTCACTCAGAGGTATTATTAAACATGTTGACACAGTTAACCCCTGTAGTTTGTAATCTCTCACTTTCTTCCGCGTTTTGTTTTTGTACGATCTATAATTTATTCGTTTGAAGGTTTAAGCATTATTTAGGGATACTATACAGTATATTTACCCCTGTTGACATTTATAACCCTCGAATTTATATACTTTCAAGGTTTGTCAAAATTAGTCCTTTATTTATTATAGATGCCACGTGTAAACAAATGACACGTGTTAACACATCATTGGACACAAAAATTCGAGGTGTTACATCCTCACCCCCTTAAAATAAATCTCGACCCGAGATTTACTCAAATAAATAGGGGTATTTTTCTTTCATTGTAGCTTCGACTTCCCACGTATATTCAGGACCTCTACGAGCATCCCATTTGACTTTTACAATCGGTACGTGCTTTCTGCGAAGCTTCTTCACCTGTCGATCTTCAATCGACAAAGGTTTTTCTATGAACTTTAAGCTCTCATCTATATGCACATCTGTGTGTGGAATCACCAACGATTCGTCGGCGAAGCACTTTTTGAGATTGCAGATGTGGAACACATTGTGAATTCCATTGAGCTCTTCAGGCAAGTTCAGTTTATAGGCAACTGATCCGACTCGTTCAATGACCTCAAAAGGCCCTATGTATCTCGGACTCAGTTTGCCTTTCTTGCCGAAACGCATCACCCCCTTCCAGGGTG
The DNA here is from genome assembly GCF_002127325.2 of Helianthus annuus. NCBI lineage: Eukaryota > Viridiplantae > Streptophyta > Magnoliopsida > Asterales > Asteraceae > Helianthus > Helianthus annuus. The sequence continues at coordinate 158,869,335 of NC_035434.2, read as the reverse complement.
ACACCTTAAGTAATACCCTTTTCACCCACTTCGAAGTGAAAATCTTTACGCTTTGGATCAGCGTAGCTCTTCTGCCTATCGCGGGCAGCCTTGAGACGTTCCCGGATCTGGACAATCTTGTCCGTTGTCTGGAAAACAATCTCTGGTCCCGATAATTGGACCTCTCCTACTTCCGCCCAACAAACAGGCGATCTACATTTCCTACCATATAATGCCTCAAAAGGCGCAGCCTTTATGCTGGTGTGGTAGCTATTATTGTAGGAGAATTCGATTAGGGGTAGGTTCTTATCTCAGTTATCCCCTAAATCGATCGCACATGCACGAAGCATGTCTTCTAGCGTTTGGATAGTACGCTCACTTTGACCGTTCGTCTGTGGATGGTAAGCCGTACTAAAATTTAAACGCGTGCCCAAAGATTGCTGGAAACTTTTCCAGAAGTGAGATGTGTATCTAGTATCCCTGTCGGAGATAATAGACACAGGTATGCCATGTAAGGCTACAATCTTATCAACATATAGTTGGGCTAACATATCGGAGCTATACGTCTCCTTGATGGGTAGAAAGTGAGCTGATTTAGTCAGCCTATCGATTATGACCCATATTGTATCGTTTCCTTTCCTGGTTTTGGGTAACTTGGTTATGAAGTCCATAGTTACGCATTCCCACTTCCACTCGGGAAGTTCAGGCTGTTGTAGCAAGCCAGATGGCTTTTGGTGCTCGGCTTTGACTTGAGCACAAGTCAAGCACTTTGCTACGTGGGCGGCTACAGACTTTTTCAAGCCTATCCACCGACAATTTGCCTTTAGATCCTGGGCATCTTATGGCCATTCTTAGTTGTTGCTTAATTGGGGTTGCGGTAATTACTATATAAGCAATGTGAACCGTCTTTCTTATTTAATAATATAAAACTTTCAGAATATTGAGTGAGGCTATATGAGCCTACATCTTAAACCCTACTTAATCAAGGTTTCGATTGTTCTATAAGCAGTATGGAGTTTTCGTAATACTCCAGCCCACAGCGGGATGTTAAAATTAATTCTACCTGCCTTCCAGGAGGTAAGCAGGGAAAACTTAAGAGAAGATAATCTAGATGCAGGGAGACTACCGAGATTTTTCATATCTCAGGCTCCAGTTCATTCATTATTGTTTGTGCCAAACAAGTGACACATATAAGTCCACGAATTTCTAATTCGGGAACATTTACTTGGGCAATTCTATTCTGGATATCTTCTTTGAATACTACTAGTCGATTTTAGTACTATATGACCATTGGGATATCTCATGGGTTCCATGTATTAAACCTCCATACTGATCAGGCATGGAAATAATCTATGGGGCACATTAGGATACGCCAATCCTCATACGGTACTTTTATCAACATAGTTTGGCATTCGCAGGTGATAGAAAAACAATGAAAGAAGAAAATAATTAAAATAACATATGTTGTTGTACTCTATGCGAAGGAAGAGTACTTTTAGATTTTTCGAAAGGATTTTTTTGCCGATACGAAAAAAATCGGTTACTAATGTTCCCTTGGTAAATTATACTTTGCGGATAATATAAAAGTTTGCTAAGCTTATGGTTTATGAAGATTTATGATTGCCTGTATTAAATCAGGACACTTAGCAGAATTTATTAATGGTAAAAGATGATGAACATACTTGATGACATCGTAGACTGCCCTTTGGCGTTCATTAGGTGAGTTCAGGCATTTCTTATTTTAGCCCTTTCCAGGCTTAGCTGCACCTGCTTGGCAGCTTTATGGCATCTATCTCTAATACGGTCTTAGTCATCACAGTCATGACAGAATGTATTCTCCAGGTCCCTACATTCCGAGGAAATGATGACCTGTTCCTTAGCAGATGTCACACTGCCTGGGTTTTGGTTTTATTCGACACTGCCCCTAATGTCTTTGCTAGCAATTCTTACATACAGGCTCTTACCGAACCTTCGTTGCTTTTTATTAAGTCTGTATTCGCTCTCTTTCTTAGATTTATGGGAGTTATCTTCCTCCTTTGGTTCGTCCTTCATATACGAAGTGTGAACCAAACTCTTTTCATGAGCAATTGGACATGGTTTTGAATGAAATTCAGAGCGGGGAGCATTCGGCCCTTGGATTGTTTCATGAACTTTCCATGGTCCTTTCAACTGCTGCGTCAACCATATCCAGGAGAGTAACTCCATTAATATTGAGGTTTATGTTTGTAGTTTTTATTAACTTTCGTCGCATTAATAGTATTGCGACTGTTGTCTACCTCATCCGAGTCTTCCATACTCGAAACTTGGTACTAATCACTAAGATTTAACAATTATTTAGTCATCATTCTGATGACCTGACTTAGATTAGCCACGGCATTCATAAGCCGTATGGGTCATTTTGTTCTAAACATTCTTAGTGAATGCTATCGGGATGTATATCTATTACATTTAGCTTAGGTCACAAAAGGATTATCAATGGCCTTTAAGGTTTGGAGCTAGTCCAATATCTGTTTGACAGGGGACCATAATGCCACAACTGTCTTTGTCACAAGGACGTTTATAAATAGCTCAAAGGCTATCCTTACATGGTCTTGGTTATATATATGTATATACATAAATGGCATAGAAAACTGTCGCGAGGGACGTAGAAGGATATGGCAATAAGCCCAGTCTTGAAGAATATAAGTAATCATATGGCACGAAGGCCTTGTCGTAATGACATTTAGGTGTGGCACAAATGGCCTTGTCTCTAGGATGTCTATAGGATATGGCACTAACACCTGTCACCAGTGATGTTAACATTTAATATGTTAACTTGTCACGAACGACTTATTAAAGCGTGGAGGCTAGTCGTAGGTGACTTGTAGTATAAATTGTGGGTTTGTCACAAGGACATCAATTCGTAGGTTGCAACTTCATTAGATCAAGAGTCTTAAGGCTTGAACACAGTTCTTCACCTTTTGGACAGGGAGTCATAGACTACCACCGTCATCGTCTAGACAGGCGATTTTCTTGACAGGAAGGCAATACCAATTAACATCACTCGTGGATGTCTATTTATATTACTGTATCTACCGATATTAATCATGATCATTTAGATCGCGTGGACTATTAGGTTTAGGTATCATTCTACCATTTTGAATAGGGGATCATAAGGATCACCCCTATTTTGTCTTATCGAAATAGAGTAAAGTATAGCCCGTAGGGATTTCATCACTAGGGATGTCAATATCATGAGTTTATGATCATCATATTGATGCTATTAGTCAGGATTGCAATGATAGTATAGAGTATAGGATTTGAGTATAGCTCACTCCCTTGGGCAAAGAATCACAAAAGATTACGATTGCCTTGTCTCAATTGGATAATATAATATGGCCCTTTAGGCAAAACATCACTAATGGCCGTTTATAATAGGTTTATCCTATTAGATGATTTAAGTCATGATTGCGTTAATTATATTGACTATTTCTGGCTTGAGCATAGCTCCCACCTTAGACAAGGAATCATAAAGATAACAATGTCTATGTCCTAAATGGATAATATATTATAGCCCGTAGGCAAAACATTTCTAAGGATGTTAAATAATATTATCATCGTATTAGATGATATTAGTCATGATCGCATTGATCATATAGACTATTATGTTTGGACATAGTCCAATATCTTAGACAGGCGGTCAAAAACCATCACTGTCATTGTCTTATCGGACAACAAGTTTAGCTCGCAGGCATTTCATCACTAACGATATGATCATCCCATATAAGCCATGATTTCTAAATCATTAGCCTAGATAAGGGAATTGGAAGAATCCAATATAAGGATGACTTTTGTGATTTTCCCGAATCACATTTGTCAATAGTGTTAACACGTGCTTAGGTGTTAACAAGGATCTGAATCCCTTGAGTAGGTTTCACCATCTTGGCCGTGTAGGCTAGGTCTCACCTTCAAGATTCTTTTTAAACTGCATACTGGCAGGGAAAAGAGGGATGTTTATTTTATTTTATTTTTTTTTTCAGGATTTTTATCATAAATCCTAATTTAATAAAATATAATTATGGCACAAGAGACCAAGTCACAGGGACAACTTTATATTATCAACCTTGATTTTGTAGAATTAAGGTATTTAGGCCTGAACGTGTTCTTGCCTTTTCTTGACAGGGAGTTGTAAGTTACGACTGTCTTTATTAAAATTTCTGGCCTGGGGGCCTATCAATTATCATCTCGTAAGATGTTAAGACATATAGTCATTGCACTGATGATACGTTCAGCGGTCACAGTAATGACATGACGACATGATCAGTGCCATTAATTTAATCAACTGTCATTCAGTGGTCATAATAATGACATGACGGCAGGATTAGCACTTAATTTAATCAACTGACGTTCAGTGGTCATAATAATGACATGACGACAGGATTAGCACTTAATTTAATCAACTGACGTTCAGTGGTCATAATAATGACATGACGACAGGATTAGCACTTAATTTGATCAACTGTCGTTCAGTGGTCATAATAATGACATGACGACAGGATTAGTACTTTAATTTAAATCCATTGTCGTTCAGTGGTCATAATAATGACATGACGACAGGATTATCGTCTAGAGGGCTTTGAGCATAGCTCATCCCCTTAGTGATGGGGAATCTCAAAAGATCACAATTGTCGATGTCGCAATCGGACAGTGTATTGTAGCCCGTGGCACTTCCTCCTTAAGGGATGATTATTTTAATAAGGAAGTCTTGGAATAACCCAATCTAGGGATGACTTACGTGATTTTATCGAACCACGTTCTCCAGGAGTGTTAACATTTTACGGATGTTAACAAGGAATTGAATCTCCTGAATAGGTCCTACCATCTTGGCCTCGTCATATAGGCTAGGTTTACCCTTGAGATTTTTTTTTGGAAAAAATAATGCCTACTGGCAGGGAAGGAAGAATATTTATTTTATTTAGGATCTTATCACGAATCCTAGTTTATAAGTTAATAATAGCACAATTGGCCTAGTCGCGTAGACAGTTTAATTTATAAGCCATGACCGTCTGGGATCGAGGCATTTAGTAATAGCACAAAAGGCTTAGTCACGTGGACAAGTTTAATTTATAAGCTATGATTTCAGAGAATCACAGCATGAAGGTATTCTGGCACAATAGGCCTAGTCACTAGGACATTTATAATTTATAAGCTAGGATTTCAGAGAATCAAAGCCTTAAGGTTTGAACTTAGTTCATTACCTTTTTCTGACAGGGAGTCATAGACTACCACTGCCTTTTGTCTTATATGACAATTAGTATGACCCGTAGGCATTACATCACTATTGGATGTTTAATAAGTTTGGCCCGTAGGCACTACACCACTATTGGATGTTTTAATAAGTTTGGCCCGTAGGCACTACATCACTAATGGATGTTTAATAAGTTTGGCCCGTAGGCACTACATCACTAATGGATGTTTTAATAATTCTGGCCCGTAGGCACTGCATCACTAATGGATGTTTTAATAATTCTGGCCCGTAGGCACTGCATCACTAATGGATGTTTTAATAATTCTGGCCCGTAGGCACTGCATCACTAATGGATGTTTTAATAATACTGGCCCGTAGGCATTGCATCACTAATGGATGTCTTAATAATTCTGGCCCGTAGGCACTGCATCACTAATGGATGTTTTAATAATACTGGCCCGTAGGCATTGCATCACTAATGGATGTCTTTATAATACTGGCCCGTAGGCATTGCATCACTAATGGATGTCTTTATAATATTGATCACCTTCATTGGTGATTTAACCCACAATTTATATATCATTTAGTTGGGTTTTGAAATCCTTTAAAGGATTATTGTATAAGAATGACGTGCGTGATTTTAACGAATCACATCTGCCATGAATGTTAACATGCGTACAGAGGTTAACAGGGAATCAGAATCTTTTCAGCTAGGTCGTACCATCTTGACTGATCTTAAAAGACCCCAAGCTAGGTTTCACCCCCTTAAGATTCTTTATTTAGGCAGATCAATAAAAAGGAATGGTTTTGATTTATTTAATATTTCTTATTCAGAATGAAAGTCTAACTTAATCATTCCATTATATAAAAGTGAAAGTATAAAGTTGCCCTAAGCGGGACTTGAAAGGAACAATGTTGTCCTCGTAAGGACTGAAAGATAATTATGTCCTTATAAGGACTAATAAGGAAACGATCTTCAGCAAGAGGAGTTTCGTCTTCATTCACTTCCTGAATGCTTTCTCCTTGGTTGCACGTTTCATCCTGGCCGCGGTACGAAGCTCAGCAGTTCGAGACTCCGGATGTGGAGACTTCCTATTACAGCTCCTTCGCTTGGCGACGTATAAAAATTTGGAAGCAAAATTTCCGGATCAGAATTTAGAATATTCCTATGTTAAGTCTAGACTCAAGCATGTGCAATTGTGTCATTGAGATTAAACACATAAGGATAGTGTTTAATTCACTCAATGTTGGCTCTGATACCAACCTGTCACACCCCGATTTCCACGTGTCTCACCGGTGGGCCCGGTGGGGGACTACCGTGACGATGTTGGCAACAATATAGTCAAACCACACAATTATATAATGCACAGCGGAAGCATAAGATAAATATATAAATTTCAACCTCTGATCGTAATATCAAAATGTATTACAGGGGTTGGATATATCCACAGTGGATCGTAAATAGATATAAAGTATTGTTCCATCAGATACTTCAATCAAGCTTGCGAGACTTATCCCGACGCTAGGGAGCTAATACCAGCCAATTACGTTTAGGTACCTGCACTTAATCTTTTTGGGGAAAATACGTCAGTTTACACTGGTAAATACATTCAACTGACACATTTAAAAATGTTTATTAAAATTGATTTGAATGCACAAGGCACAAACTCTTTTATAACTTGGGAAAATTCATAATGATCTTGTGAACGTTTTACATGTTCTTTTATGCGTTCAGTAGCCCGGGTCGTGCCGGGTTAAAGATTTATAGACACACCACGTTTGCGTAAAACCGTAGTACAAAAACCAACGGCTACGTCTTTTAATTTTAATGTCGACACTTTATACCGGGTGTACGCCTACACCGGGATGTCGATGGTCGTGGCCATTTCGTAAAATGATGCCAAGGATATCCGGGACAACGGTCATTAAACCCCCCAAAGGCTTATAAGCAACAAAACTGTTTAAATGAGCCGATCATATTTAATCAATTAACCACCTAAGCGATGGAATTATATAATGCTCAATCAAGCGGTATTAATATACCGTAACCCAAGCCCATATAGGGGAAATAAGTCAAAAGTATTTACCTTTGCAAGTATATTCCTTAATTTAGATCAAGTCACCGATAGCTTTTACTGGGGCTCCTAATCTGGAACGAAGGTTTTAATTAACCTCTTAGAATCCTAACGGTCCTTATATTAGCCGTAGCTTAAACCGGTTGATTCCGATACATAGATATGGTTAATTCGCACGAAAAGGCGAAAACCGAGAATGGAGTATGATTTGGACCCAACAAGTTCAGTGACTTGTTTTATATGGGTTTATAGTTCATACTCTGGATTTTGGGGTTCAAATAATATAATTTGACCCGTATCGGCTAATGTATGAAAACTAGTTTCATAGGCCGAACCGTGCGCGCAATAGGCGAAACGGTTAACCATGAGAGTCGTACGCTTATTTCCTAAGTCAATATGCCTTAAAAGTATTTTGGTATCAGTAGGATACCTTCCGTAATGCCTGTAACGAGTTTAAGTTAATATTATGCCCCGTAGGGGCTTTTCGGTCATTTTAAAGACTTTTAAAGAGCTTTTCGGGTTCTACAGGAAATCTGAGTTTCCCGAACAGTTTATGAAGTTTAAAATACTTTATTTATTATTTAAAATCAGTGGCAACTGGAATCGGGTCAAAAGACCTTGTAGAACTCCCGTTTTGGCCAAAAAGGGCATATTCGGTATTTACCGAACCGTAGCCATAACCGCAGGTTATGAGCAAGGTAAAAATTATTAAAAACCTTTAAAATTCCCAAAATATTATTTTACCACAGTGGGTAAATGTTTTAGTGACGAAAACTTGGGTTAGATGGGCGTTATGCTAATTGCGCCGTTAATTACAAAACTTTCTTAAAAGTGCGCCTTTTAGCATAACTCTCATTCTAGGCCTCGGATTGACGTGAAACTTTAAGGACATGCTTATAATTTAACAAGCAAGGTTTTGGTCCGTTCACGTGTCCGAAATACTCGTTTTAATTTTAAAAGGCCGTTACGGTCAACTTTTTGGCGAATGACGGAAATACGTAAAAGACTTGGATAACTCATGAACCGACCACAGAGGCGTATACCAACATGTGACCTGGTCCTAAGAGAGTCCTAAGGTATATTTATACCTCACTAAAACGGGTCAGAACTGAAGTCAAAGCAAAAGTCAAACTTTTGCGACTTTCGGCTCCGAACCGGTTCAATATAGTAAATGATCGATTCAAACGAGCGCAAACAAGTTTATATACTTATTATCATGTTTTATGATTGTCAAAACAGGTTCCATAGTATATACATTACAGATTATGCAAGATTCGCCAAAACGACATTCTGTTGACTTTTTGGGTGCACGTTTGACTCGACATTTGACATAGTTAGAGTGGTGATCAGTGGGAACCCTTTTAGAGGTTTATTACCCACATAATTACCAACAAATAACCATTCTTGATTCGACAATTCACTGAATCATTTGTGAGTTATCGCTAAGTCGACCGTTAGTTACGACGGATCGACTTTTAAGCTAAAACTAAGTTAAAGCTCAAATGGGAAAGGACTGGAACACTTACTGAGGTCCTATGCACCAAGTGTGACCACTTGAGAGGAAGTTGGAGCTCCAGAAATGTCCAAATGATGCAGATGATGGGGTGTGAACTTATGGTTGCAACTTAGGCTTTATATAGTGGTTTCAAGCACCACAATTGATTGACAACAAAGTCTAGCACACACCACAACTGATCAACACTTGTCCTTAGTGTTAGGGGTCGTTTAGGGGTCATTTGGAGGTGTTTAAATGCAGATCATGGCTCTTGGAAGGCTGAACAGCCAAGTTAAGCATGTTTCTGCATCTGGGCGCCTGACGCGGCCCGCATGGGGGAACCAGGCACTTTGTACGCGGGTCGCCTGAAGTTTACTAACCAGGCGCGTTTAAGAGGAGGCTCGCGGCCCGCCTCAACTTACCTTGAAACCTTACGCGGGTCGCGTTAGGTTATGTTTTCAGGATTTTTAAATCCTTTGTAATCATGATCAGAATCTTGCCAAATCTTTCGCAATGATTACCGAATCTTTGTAATTAATAACCTGACCTTTCGGAACCGAAGAGGTAACTTTGCGAATTAGCCCTCGGTTATTTACGATTAAGGGCCTCGCGTTATTTATGTGAATTATTAAGTCCCCGGTTTATTTATTATATTGGAAAGCCTTAACTTTCACTGTTGACGCTTTTAACCCTTCTTCTACGAATTCGATCGTAACTTTCTCGTTTCATATCGAAACTTCGCGAAATTCATATATATTATTTTAGTGAGGGTATAATACCGTTACAAGGTCTTTGGAACGTTAAAGGGTCACTCAGAGGTATTATTAAACATGTTGACACAGTTAACCCCTGTAGTTCGTAATCTCTCACTTTCTTCCGCGTTTTGTTTTTGTACGATCTATAATTTATTCGTTTGAAGGTTTAAGCATTATTTAGGGATACTATACAGTATATTTACCCCTGTTGACATTTATAACCCTCGAATTTATATACTTTCAAGGTTTGTCAAAATTAGTCCTTTATTTATTATAGATGCCACGTGTAAACAAATGACACGTGTTAACACATCATTGGACACACAAATTCGAGGTGTTACAAATGCCCATAGGTATTGGATGGCGGGGATCCAAAATCTTTGACCCCCTCATAAGTTAACTACTATTAATACTATAACCCGGCTATTTAGGACTGTATCCCTGCTGACTCAGACTACTTAGCCGAGGGTAACGTCACCGCCAAAAGCGGGGCCTACCATAAGTTGCATTAATAACTTAATTCATTATCTTCCAATAATCCGACCCTTTAGGATTGTATCCTTGCTGACTCAAACTACTGGGTTGAGGGTAACGTCGCCTTCAAAAGAGGGGCCTACTACAATAACTAAGATAATCTCTTAAACAAGTGCAAAAGTGCGAAAATAATCAAAGGTTATACTAATACACGAGTCGGATCCAAGTGATTCATCTTGTCTATCTGTTTTTATTTTATTTTATTTTTCAGCATTTAGTTAGTTTTTATTTTCTTAGTTTAAAATCATTTTTCTCACTTTTTGATTTGATTAGACGTTGAGGATAAACCGGTATTAAAAGCTCTTGTGTCCTTGGACGACCTCGGTATCTTACCAACACTATACTACGTCCACGATGGGTGCACTTGCCCATATGTGTGTTTAGTGTTAGTGAATATCGTGTTTTATAAATTTAAAACTTGGCTAAAGGTGTAAAAAGGGCTTAATTATACATCTAAATTATAGATACACCGACACACATCAAGTTTTTGGCGCCGCTGCCGGGGACACAAGGATTTTAAGAAAGTTAGGAATCAACGGCCTAATCATATTTTTATTTTTCTTTTTAATTTTTAGGATTTTTCTTAGTTTTTCAGCTTCTGCAGAGCTTAGCACGGGCCGTGCCTGGACGGACCCGTGCCCAACATCGTTACTGGCAGTTTTTAGTTTTCCAGGTTACAGAAGGCTGACCACGGGGCCGTGTCGGTGCAGCACGGGGCCGTGTCCAACTTCCAGTAACTGGGATCTGGAAAACAGTAACTGTAACTCCGACCACGGGCCCTATTCGTTGAACACGGGGCCGTGGTGAACCTTCTGACCAGCATTCTTTTTTGTTTTTATTGCAGGACTTGGAACCCGACGCCAATCTTACATAGTGTATGAGCTCCAGTTCTAATAAGGACATAAAGGAACCTCTAGAAGAACCCGAACGCTTTCTCAGAAAAAGATTAAAAGCTAAAAATCAAGAGAAGGTTTCGGGTGATCCACCTCCAATGGCGGACCAACGTACCCTCATGGATTATCTACGACCTACCGTAGGTAACCTAGGCGCCGCTATCAATGCTCCGAATGTCGAAGCTAATAACTTCGAACTTCGGCCGCATTTGATACAAATGCTCCAAACCTCCACAACCTTCCACGGGCTTGCGGACGAGGATCCCCATCTACATATCACCAATTTCTTAGAAATATGTGATACCTTTCGGATCAACAGAGCATCAAATGACGCCATCCGCCTCCGTATGTTTCCTTTCTCACTAAAAGACCGAGCGAAAGCTTGGCTCAACGCCCTCCCAGCTGGATCGGTAAACACCTGGGATGAACTAGCCCAAAAATTTCTATTTAAGTATTTCCCTCCCGCTAAAACTGCTAAATTAATGACTGAAATTAATACATATTCACAAGAGGACGGGGAATCCTTATATGAAACTTGGGAAAGGTTCAAGGAGCTATTACGCAAGTGTCCACATCACGGCCTTGCAATATGGCAACAAGTATCCACTTTCTATAATGGATTGTTGCCACACACAAGGCAGACACTTGATTCTAGCTCCGGGGGACTTCTAGGTAATCGACGCCCACACGAAATATATAATCAAATTGAGGAAATTGCTCAAACCAATTTTCAATGGCACACCCCCCGGGGGAATAAATCTATTGCCCCGGGCGCCCATAAGGTCGATGAAAGCACTTCTTTACAAGCCCAAATCGAGGCCCTTTCTTCAAAAATATAAAAATTGGAAATGACAAAATCAGTCTCGGTTATGGCTTGTGAAGGGTGTGGTGGGTCACATGAAAATTGGAGTTGTATGAAAGAAACGGACGATCAACAAGAAATGGTAAACTACATTGATAATAGACCTAGGCCGTCAGGTCCCCCAACGGGAACTTACAACCAAGGATGGCGAAACCACCCAAACCTTGGTTGGAGGGAACCCGGCAATAGTAGTAACCAACAAACCCAACGAACAAACTTTCAACAACCAAGAAATGACTCACAAAATTTCACTCAACAACAAAGTGGACGAGAAAGGCTCGAAGATACTATATCTCGCCTCATCTCCGACACTGAAAAGAAAAACTCGGAAAGATTTCTACAATTAGAATCAAATTTTAGAAATCAACAAGCTAGCATTCAAAACATAGAAAAACAATTAAATCAAATAGCTCAAAATTTTGCCGAGAGACCGCAAGGCGCATTACCTAGCAATACCGAAACAAACCCAAAAGCGCAAGTTCACCTCATCACGCTACGAAAGCGCACCGTGGGACCTGCAGAAGCGCCACCGCCAACAGAAGAAACAGTACCCACACCTCTGCAGGAGAAGAACTCCCCTCCATCACCAGAGCCTACCAAGGCTCCTCGAGTTCCATACCCCGGTAGGTTAATTCGTCAAAAGACCAATGAGCAATTCGCAAAGTTCGAAAGTCTGTTAAAACAATTGCATGTCAATATTCCTTTTATCGAGGTCCTAACCCAAATGCCCAAATACTCTAAATTCATGAGGGACTTCCTTACGCATAAAAAGAAAATTGAAAATTTGCAATTAGTCAATTTAGGCGAAGAATGCTCTGCACTCGTACTCAATAAACTTCCCCAAAAGAAAATCGATCCCGGAAGCTTCACGATTCCCTGTTCAATAGGGGAATCCCCCGTTCGTAATGCTCTAGCCGACCTTGGGGCTAGCATTAACCTCATGCCCTCATCTATGTTTAAAAGACTCGGCTTGGGAACCACGAGTCCCACAAAAATGAGCATACAACTCGCTGATCGCTCCGTCAAATTTCCACAGGGTGTCATCGAAAATGTTTTGGTAAAAGTAAGCAGATTCGTCTATCCAGCCGACTTTGTCATACTAGATATGGAAGAAGACACCGAGGTTCCCCTCATACTAGGAAGCTTGGGAGTCTGAGAGAAAAAGAAAGAAGCTTGGGAGTCTGAGACTGCATTTGGTACATTCAACAAACCTCCGAAGCTGATGGCTATAGAAGACTATAGTAGGTGGTCTACAAAATTCGAAGACTGGCTGATGGCATTCGCATTTGCAAGCTGGAAAAGTATGAAAAATGGATATGCAAATGGAAAGAAGAATGGTGAAGCATTGAGATCAGCTGAAGAAATTGAAGGATTTGTAGCCGAGCAAAAGTGTGTGGCATTACTGTTTCAGTCAGTGCGGGAAGACATCATTTCGTTGATAGACTACTCTAATGCAAAAGATCTATGGGAAAAACTCAAGAAGAAATGTCTAGGAAGTAAAGAGATTGTAAAAAATAAAACGAAACTTCTTAGAAAAGAGTTCGACATGTTTGGTTGTCTTAAAAATGAATCGGTTTGCAAAATGATTGAAAGGTTCGGTCATCTGGAGCTGGAGCTTGCACGACATAAGATCACGTATTCTGATGAAGAACTTGTTGACAAACTGTTCGATTCATTACCAGATGAAGTGGATTGGAGATATTACGCACTGATGCTGAAGAACACTATTGCTCCTAAAGATTTGACTCCAGATTTGGTGATTGAGAGACTTGAAAGTCATGAGCTAGAACTGAAGAAAACATACAAAGTCAATCACTCATCTTATCAGCAAAACCTGGATTTGTACTATCCAAAAAGCTTGATGCCGAAAGCTACTTCTCCAAAAACTGCATTTTCTGCTGAGAATGTTTCTTCAGCAAGCAAAGAAAGTCAAAGCAGTCCAAGCAGTGGAAGCCACAGTGGTTATCACAGTGGATCTACGTCTTCTGCAAATCGTTCTGATGTGAAGTTTTCTTGCAACATCGCGATAGATTTGAAGAACGCACAGAATTTTGATGAGGAGTCGGCTAAGCAACAGATGGTTTTCTTGGCATCTGTGTTGGAATCATATGAAGGGTTGGTGGCTGGTAAGATCGGGAATACAAATCTGACGAAAGAAGATTACGATCAGATAGACCCCGAAGAAATGGAGCTGATCGACATTCGTTGGGCGATGGCAAGTGCAGTTCGACGTGCACAACGCTTCATGGAGATTACTGGGAGAAAGACGATCGGTGGTCCATCTACAAAGTTGGGGTTCGACAAGTCAAAGGTGACATGTTTTAAGTGTAAGCAGAAGGGTCACTTCAAGCGGGAATGCAGAAATGCATATGTTGATGAGTTAGAGAATCCGTTTCGAGATGATTACTACAAAAAGGCAATCTATCATCAGAATAAATCCGAGCCGCCTAGACTGAAGCAGACTGAAGATAACAGAGACAAATCAAGGGCTCTTGCTGTGATTTACGATGATGAGGGGTACGATTGGAGTAAGGAAGTGTTACTGGAAGAAGATGCGGTTGGTTACGCATTCATGGCAAATGATGATGAACCGATTCCATGGAAAGATGATCGTACTGACGAGCAGAAGTACTGTTATCGAAAAATGATTGCTGAAAACAGAATCTTGAGGATCTCTCACATTTATCTAGAAGCAAGAAGAGCAAATAGATGGGATCCAGACAGAGAATGCTATCTTGATCGGTATGGAAACATTGCGATTGATGACAGCACACTCGATATGGAAGCCATCATCAAGGAGATAAAAGAAGATGATGAGTACTGGCAGCACAAGTGGTGGGGAACGCCAACAGAGAAGATGATTGAAGAAGAGAAAGAAAAAGAGAGAAAGGAGAAAGAGGAGAAAGAGAAGAAAGAAAAAGAAGAGTTTGAGAAAGTAAGGCAGGTTGATACTGGTATTATCGATACTACGCAGGAGTTGACAGCAGAGAACCTGGGAAAGATGGCTGACAAAGTGCTGGCCGCGAAAGCACTTGAGGTAGACTCTAATTCTGTGACTGAGTCAAAGGGCCAGGTCAGTCCAAATGCGTCAACAAATGCGTCAGGTAAAAAGATAGACGGAAATGCTGACTGCAAAAATTGCAACAAAGAATGCAATTTTTGTAGCACTGTCACGTATCTAAACAGTGAGAAAATTAAGAATCTGTCAACGAAAGTTAAAAATGTTGAGGATCAGATTCTCGGTCGTGACAAAACCGTAAAAGATTCAACTGAACGGATTAAAGAATTAACTGCTCAAATTGAAACTGATAAAATTGAACATGAGAAAGTTAAACGTGAAAATGAAAAGTTAATTCTTGAAAACCGTCAAATTTCTGAAAAGTTCGAGAAACTTAAAGTATTGTGAAAGATAGTGATGATCGAAATGGCAAAACATATAAAGAAAATGAACATCTAAGAGTTGTGGTAAGAATAAAAGAAGAATCAATTAACTAACAACTGGATGAAATTGCTAAACTGAAACACAAAGTTCAAGAAGCTGAAATTGAAAACGAACGAATTCAGTTGAAGTTAAACAGCTATAGCTCAGCAAGCTTTGTTTTGCAGCATATTGTTCCCAAACCCATAGGTAAAAACAAAGCTGGCGAGGATGTGTTTTCTGATGGAACGGGTGTAGGTTTTCACAAAGTTCCACCGCCAGTTTTGGATAACTACACGAAAAAGCAATCTAGTTTGGTTGAACTTGAGGAAGAAACTGAAGTTAAACTTCCTGAGAACATTGATGTCACGTTCACGTCTTCCAATGACGAAAGTGTCCAAAATGATGTAGTAAAAAGTGTGGTTGACAAAGTGCTTAAACCGGATTGTGACACTTCTGAGGAGGATGGGTGTTTCTTGGATAAATACATTCCGAAACAAAAGTCCAAGAACAACTTAAAAGATGAGCCTGGTCTTGTCATGTACAAGATGTCAGGATCGGATAAGTTGTTTTCGGATTCAGAGTTTCCGATCAAGAATATAAATATGAACAAGTTGACAAATGTTTTTAAACTGGTTGAAGTCGAGTTCCAGCAGTGAATAATCTGAGTCGAAAGAAAGATAGGGTTTACAACAAGAAATCTGTTAATCCACCACGTTTGTACAATAACAACAGAAACAACTGGTCGGGTGGTTATCAGGGGGGTAAACCATATCAGAAAAGAAATGTTCCAAACAAGAGGTTTGTCGAGAAGAAAAAGTTTGTGAACAGTTCGAGTTCACTAGCTGATGAAGAGAAACAAATTTTTTCGAAATCTAATAAAGAGTTCTTTGAAAAGAGAGCTTCACAGGCTCAGTCTGAAGGCACGAGTCGGGTAGCTGATACTCGTACTTGTTTTAGGTGTGATCAGGTTGGTCACATTGCACGAAAGTGTACTTATGTGAAGCCTAAGACTGAAGTTGTGAAAGTTCAACAGAAGAAGGTTGATGTGAAGGGTAAAGCACCGATGATTGTTGAGAAAAGGGTTGTTGAAAAGAAGAATGTTAAAATTGACAACTTAAAAGTGAAAAATGAACCCGTAAAGAAGTTGATAACTCAAAATGGTAAATTTTACAAAAGGGTTGCAGTAACTCAATAGACGTGGAAACCAAAAATTGAATCAAAAGTTGAGAAGAAAGTTTCAACTTCTGAGGTGAAAAAGGCTGAAGAATCAATTACGGTTGATTATGATGCAAATTTTCCACCTCTCAAGGCTGAAAATTTCAAAATTCAAATTGCGAGAGTCAAGGTTGCACCTAAGGCTGATGAGGCCTGGGTGGACTCGATGTTTGACTAAACAGTTTGAATTGCCGGAGCTTCTTGGATTGCGAAGCATGAATCGGCACCTTTCTTGAAGTTGTTTAAGTGATGATTTGTTATGTGCAGGATCTTCCAAAACTTGTATCCAGGTGGATCATGGAGAGTGGAGCATCGAGACATATGACAGGGAAGACTGCATTACTGTATGATGTAAGAGACATTAACGGTGGTTACGTGGGTTTTGCGGGTAATCAAGGAGGAAGAATCATAGGTGAAGGAACGTTATCGAATGGCATCGTAACGTTTGAGAGAGTTAATTACATCGCTGAGCTGGAGAACAACCTGCTGAGTATCTCCCAGATCTGTGACAGGATGTATACTACTCATTTCACCGACAAAGAATGTTTGATCTTGAAACCGGGATTTGTGGTACCTGAGGAATGGATCATCATGCGGGCACCAAGAGTCAATGATCTGTACGTGTTGGACATGAGCGTTGCTACTACAACCACGGGTCAGGCTCATTGTTTTGTGTCCAGAGCAACGGAGAAAGAATCAAGGTTATGGCACCGAAAGATGGGGCATATTCACTTAAAGAAAATGAATCACTTGGTGCATAACGATTTGGTGACAGGAGTGCATGTCAAAGGTTTTCATCTGGAAGGGGAGTGCATAAGTTGTGTCAAAGGCAAACAGAAGAAAAAGTCACACCCTACAAAGCAAGTCAACTCAGTTTCAAGACCTTTAGAAAGACTTCACATGGATTTGTTCGGTCCAGTGAATGTTAAGAGTATAATAGGAGATTACTACTGTTTGGTCGTGACTGATGATTATTCCAGATTTTCGTGGGTTTCATTTTTGAAATCAAAAGACGAAACGTTTGACAGCTTGATGGCGTTGTTTAAAAGAATTGAGAATCTGTACCAGAGGCCAATCTGTAGAATTCGCAGTGATAATGGTACTGAGTTCAAAAATAGTAAGATGGAAGAATTTTGTGACGAACGAGGTATACTGCATGAGTTTAGTGCTCCGTACACTCTGCAGCAGAATGGAGTTGCAGAACGCAAAAACCGGACGCTAATCGAGACAGCCAGAACGATGCTTGCAGACTCTAAGTTACCAATTAATTTCTTGGCTGAAGCTGTTTCTGCTGCATGCTATACTCTCAACAGAGTTCTTACTGTGAAGAAGTTCAACAAGACGTGTTTTGAGCTAATCAATAACCGCAAGCCGAATTTGAAGTATCTAGAACCGTTTGGATCTCCCTGTACGGTGATAGAGCCTAATGGAAAGTTTGGTTCGAAGAGCATTGAGGGTATCTTTGTTGGTTATTCAAGTCCTACACGACGTGTATTCGTCCCAAGTGAAAAGCGGATTATTGAAGCTGCAAATGTTGAATGTCAAGGTTACCCTATGCCGCCACAGAATCCTGGTGATTCATGGCGTTATCATTATGACAAACTTTGGGATTCGTTAGACATGAGAGAAGAATCAGAGGAAGAAGAAGATTTCTTTGATGAGCTGGATATTTTGCGAGAGTATGAGTCGCAGCTCAGGTTCCCAGCGGAGTATTCTGAGAGACCTCGGGACACTTCAAACAACGATGAAGCAGGTCCTAGTAATGCTAGTGAACATGATGATGAAGTTGCTCCTGGTAATCAGTCGGAGGTGAATGATGATCAAGAAGTTGATAACATGCCAGTATTTGATCATGGTGATTCAGATCTTGAGGGGGAGCAGATCCAGTTGTCAAGTCAAACAAACCAAGTTGGTGAACAAGATGCAGAGCAAAATGTTACTAATCTGGAGGGAAATGTAGATGTTCCAAGCGAAGTGATGCCGCGAACTCTGTCTTATCATCCAGATGAGTTGATCATAGGAGAATTGCAATCGGGCGTTCGCACGAGAGGCCAAATTGACCAGGGCCTTACATGTTTTTATTCTACAGTAGCACCTTTACAAACTGAATTTTCATTAAGTTGTTTTATCTCGCAGGTCGAACCGAGAACTTACAAAGAGGCGCTTACTGAAGACTCTTGGGTCAAAGCAATGCAAGAAGAGTTAAGTCAGTTTGAAAAGTTAGGAGTGTGGAAGTTAGTGGATTTGCCAGATGGTCAAAGGAAAATCAATACAAAATGGGTTTTCAAATGTAAGAGGGACGACAGAGGAGTGGTTGTAAGGAACAAAGCTCGACTCGTTGTTCAGGGCTTTAGTCAACAGGAGGGAATTGATTTTACCGAAGTCTATGCTCCTGTCGCACGACTAGAGGCAATCAGAATTTTCCTAGCATTTGCATCTTGGAAGAATTTCAAAGTATATCAGTTGGATGTTAAGTCAGCGTTTCTTTATGGGAAGGTCAAAGAGGAGGTTTATGTTGGTCAGCCGCCGGGCTTTACTGACCCAATCCACAAGAACAAAGTTTTTCTGCTGGACAAAGCGTTGTATGGTCTACATCAGGCGCCGAGAGCCTGGTACGAGACTTTGTCTCAACACCTACTCGCTAACCAGTTCATACGTGGAAAAGTGGATGCCACTCTCTTCACTAAAGTCGTTGATGGTCATCTTCTGATAGTACAAATTTATGTGGACGATATAATTTTTGGGTCAACGAATGAGAAATTGTGCAAAGATTTCGAACAGGTGATGAAGCAGAAATTCGAAATGTCATCAATGGGGGAGATGAAATTCTTTCTGGGTTTACAAGTTGAACAACTACCTGAGGGAATTTTCATTCATCAAACGAAGTATGTGCATGATATTCTAGAGAAATTTGGAATGTCAAGTTCTACTCCAGCTGCTACCCCACTTGCGACTAATCATGGGATTCACCCAGATCTCACCGGAGACAGGGCTGATGAAACGTTTTACCGTTCCATGATAGGTTCTTTGATATATCTGACTGCTTCACGTCCTGATATTATGTACCCAACGTGCCTCGCAGCAAGATTTCAGTCTAACCCGAGAGCATCGCACATGATTATTGTCAAGAGGATATTACGTTACCTGAAAGGTACTCCGTCATTGGGATTATGGTATCCTAGGAAAGGCGATTTTACGCTCGAAGGGTATTCCAGTTCGGATTTCGGATGCTGCAAAGTCAACGCGAAATCAACAACTGCAGGATGCCAGTTCTTTGGTCCTAGATTGGTTACCTGGCAGTGTAAGAAACAAACATCTGTGGCGCTATCTACATGTGAAGTGGAGTACATTTCTGCTAGCAGTTGCTGCTCTCAGATCCTGTGGATACAACAACAGATGCGCGACTACGGTTTGCAGTTTCTTAACACACCTCTTTTTGTTGATAATGAGGCCGCAATTAACATTACTAAAAATCCAGTACATCACGCTAAAACTAAACATATAGAAATTCGTCATCACTTTATTCGCGATTGCTTCGAGAAAAAGTTGATACGAATTGAGAAAATCCACACTGACGAACAAAAAGCTGATTTGCATACCAAAGCTTTTGATAAAAATCGGTTTCAATATTTGTTAAAACTTAATGGTATGAAATTGCTTTCAGTGTCGGATGGGGTTGTGAGCGTTGATGAGAGTACTGTTGCGGATGACGACGAGAAACAATCTGCAATGGTTTGTCGCTTTTTTACGTGTTTTGGTATTTAGGGGGAGATAGATAGTTGTACATAGTTTTACTTTTAGAAAATACAAAAACAGTAAAAAATGAAAAAAAAATACAAAAACATGATAAAATTGAAAAATAGCTTGTGTTTATAGGGAAAATGATAGTACATCAGCTAGAAAATTACAGTATGCTAAAGATTTGGAAAGACAAAATGAGTTAAACAGTCTCACAAACGATGTGTCGATAGGTTTTCGTACATTTAGTAAATTTATTCGGGATATAAACCTAAAATTTCAAACTTGTGAAATTCGTGGGGAACACTACTTGGATATATAGGTAACCCCTGAAATCTCGTTTGAAAGGTCCCATATTCTGAGATACTTGGTCTTTATACTCAGTGATATCTGGGGTATTATTCCGGGACTTCTGCTGTATGGAAGTACTGACCTAGTCCCCGAATAATACTTTCTGCAAAATGCTTGAAACATAGCATCGCCCTCAGCAAGCTGATGAAACAATAAAATTGATAGTCGCTGCTGTTGTAATTAAAAGATCCTCTAAAGGGGACACACCAAAAGTCGAGCCGTCATCTCTCTGCTGAACGGAAGTTCTGACCTGAGCTCTCACGGTTTCTCACCTAACCCCTTACAGATATCATATGTGGTATACTCACCTGTAAGACTGAATATCTGGGATTCTAGATACGGGAGTATATTCAAGAGGTGGGACACATGAATTGAGCTAAGTTCCTAATTCACATAAATCGTATCCTGAATAGATTGAAGTTTGTGTGAGAATTTAAGATGGATCAGTATATTGACAATCGAGGTGAATTGTTTAAGTCTGAGTATGTAATGTAGCTTAACGGTACTGGTAATTTGTCTGAAAAGCTGATATGATTCCCTGACACGCTCGCCAAAAATAAATTTGTAAATAGTTTACTTTCTGCAATTTAAGTTTTTCTGTTATTTCATTTCTTAGTTTAAAACACATTAAAATCCAAAAAGATTTTATGTCTGCTTTATTTTAGACAAACCAAAGTGGAAAGTTGATTGTCGGATTCTAGAAAGATGAAGCAGATGCAGGAGATTCTGAGCTGAAGAATGAGGAGAGCTTATTTTGTTGGAAGTTTGTTTGTTTTCTGAGTCACAAACAAGTTCATTAACTTTGTTGGACCGTTTCGGTGACCTTAAACGTCAGCAAAGGTAGTTCATCTCAGTTTACAAAGGCGGAATCAAAGTAAACTAAGTCAAAACAGCTTGTTCCTTCCAATTTCTCTTTCTATTACTGATTTCGAGTCTTTACAATGATTCTAATACAAATCCGACAGCACCTTGACTCACAAATACACACATCACCTCTACTGACCGTTTGAAATGAACTGCTATATATAGACCCAGCCCCCTTCCGTTTGAATCATGTTCAAACGATCGATCATTCAAACGACCAGGTGACTTCAAATGACCAGGTGACTTCAAACGGCCAGGGTTCAAACGGATAGACTGTTTCAAACGGCCAGCACTAATTCAAACGGCCAGGCATCCTAAAACCTATACAAACCCTAATTTAATCATGTTTATGCACTTGATTAACCTATCTAGACATAAGACTTGATAAGACGTAGTCAGCAGACATTAAGTGCACCAACAGACTCCCCCTTGGATGTTGACGAAGTCTCCGGCGTCAAGTCTTTAGTCTTTGTCTCTTCACAACTTTGTCTCCTCATTGTACCAACTCAATCTTCACAGGTTCAAAATCTTTTCCTAGCTCCATCATCAGTCTTCCCTTTGGATGTTGATCCAGACTCCTCCTTTCACAGACTCCCCCTCTCAGTATGCTGGGATCTGAGGTCTTGTTCTGGTTCAAGCTTTGACAATTAGCTTCCGTGGGAATGATGAAGTCCAAAACCTGTAACTCAAACCATAACATTACACTTCTATCTTTTCAACAATAAACCACAAACACAATCAGCTTTAGAAATCCACTCAAGTATTCAAGTTCAAATTAATGACCCTGATCACTTGATTAACATACCAAGTTCAATTTAATGACCCTGGTTGATCTTTTGATGAATCAAACTGATTTAGTAAAATTAGTTTCAACTTTTTCTGAAAATAACAAGTATCAAGTTAATGAACTTGTTTGTGACTCAGAAAACTAACAAACTTCCAACAAAATAAGCTCTCCTCATTCTTCAGCTCAGAATCTCCTGCATCTGCTTCATCTTTCTAGAATCCGACAATCAACTTTCCACTCTGGTTTGTCTAAAATAAAGCAGACATAAAATCTTTTTGGATTTTAATGTGTTTTAAACTAAGAAATGAAATAACAGAAAAACTTAAATTGCAGAAAGTAAACTATTTACAAATTTATTTTTGGCGAGCGTGTCAGGGAATCATATCAGCTTTTCAGACAAATTACCAGTACCGTTAAGCTACATTACATACTCAGACTTAAACAATTCACCTCGATTGTCAATATACTGATCCATCTTAAATTCTCACACAAACTTCAATCTATTCAGGATACGATTTATGTGAATTAGGAACTTAGCTCAATTCATGTGTCCCACCTCTTGAATATACTCCCGTATCTAGAATCCCAGATATTCAGTCTTACAGGTGAGTATACCACAGATGATATCTATAAGGGGTTATGTGCGAAACCGTGAGAGCTCAGGTCAGAACTTCCGTTCAGCAGAGAGATGACGGCTCGACTTTTGGTGTGTCCCCTTTAGAGGATCTTTTAATTACAACAGCAGCGACTATCAATTTTATTGTTTCATCAGCTTGCTGAGGGCGATGCTATGTTTCAAGCATTTTGCAGAAAGTATTATTCGGGGACTAGGTCAGTACTTCCATACAGCAGAAGTCCGGGAATAATACCCCAGATATCACTGAGTATAAAGACCTAGTATCTCAAAATATGGGACCTTTCAAACGAGATTTCAGGGGTTACCTATATATCCAAGTAGTGTTCCCCACGAATTTCACAAGTTTGAAATTTTATGTTTATATCCCGAATAAATTTACTAAATGTACGAAAACCTATCGACACATCGTTTGTGAGACTGTTTAACTCATTTTGTCTTTCCAAATCTTTAGCATACTGTAATTGTCTAGCTGATGTACTATCATTTTCCCTATAAACACAAGCTCTTTTTCAATTCTATCATGTTTTTGTATTTTTTTTTTTCATTTTTTACTGTTTTTGTATTTTTTGAAAGTAAAACTATGTACAACTGTCTATCTCCCCCTAAATACCAAAACACGTAAACTCAGCAAAGGTAGTTCATCTCAGTTTACAAAGGCGGAATCAAAGTAAACTAAGTCAAAACAGCTTGTTCCTTCCAATTTCTCTTTCTATTACTGATTGCGAGTCTTTACAATGATTCTGATACAAATCCGACAACACCTTGACTCACAAATACACACATCACCTCTACTGACCGTTTGAAATGAACTGCTATATATAGACCCAGCCCCCTTCCGTTTGAATCATGTTCAAACGATCGATCATTCAAACGACCAGGTGACTTCAAACGGCCAGGGTTCAAACGGATAGACAGTTTCAAACGGCCAGCACTATTTCAAACGGCCAGGCATCCTAAGACCTATACAAACCCTAATTTAATCATGTTTATGCACTTGATTAACCTATCTAGACATAAGACTTGATAAGACGTAGTCAGCAGACATTAAATGCACCAACACTGAGGGCGAGCTTATATTTCAAAGCTTTTTGCAGAAAGCATTATCCGGGGACTAGGTCAGTATTTCCATACAGCAGAAGTCCCGGGATAATACCCCAGATATCCCTGAGTATAAAGACCTAGTATCTCAGAATACGGGACCTTTCAAACAAGATTTCAGGGGTTACCTATATATCCAAGCAGTTTTGTTAACCCACAGAATAAGCAAGTTTGATTTTAGGTTTATATCTCGTTACAGTTTACTAAATGTGCGAAAACCTACTGACACATCCACAGTAAGATTGTTTATCACATTTTTGACTATACATTTTTTTAGCGTGTCGTGATAGTCCACTGATGTACTATCATTTCCTCTTTTATGCAACAAAAACTCATTTTTCAGTTTTATCATGTTTTTGTCTTTTTCAAATTTTCTGATGTTTTTGGATTTTCTTAAAAATTCTTACTCCCCCTAAAATTCAAATACATCTAATGAAAATTGAAAACAAACTATACAAAACATGACAACTGATATCGAATCGCTTCAATTCTCCATCCGTTTGGCTTAAACAATCAGAACTCCCCCTCACAACAAACTATTTTCCCATAATGATTTCAAAACACTTAAGTTTGTTTTAATCAGAATGGTTTTTCCGGAAAATAAGTTTTGTTGATTTTACCACTTGTAAAATTTAGGGATCAAATCATCACATTGTTTTACCAATCTTTTAAATGATAGTTAACTCAATTTCAATTTAACGACCTTGATTTAACCACTTGTAAGATCAACCTAGTTCAAATTCTGAACTGCTTATAACAGTCACAAACATACAACTCAAACCTGTTTTTCAACCAATTACCATCTGTTAGTTGAATTCTCAAGGTGCCGATTCCTGCTCCATGCTTACAAACTTGGGAGTTTCGGCAAGTCCTGCTTTTCAAAAACACATTTTTCAAACATGATAAAGAATGATACCGATTCATGCTCCGCAATTACCAACTTGGGAGCTCCGGCAAGTCAGGTTTTTATTCTTTGAAAAATATATCCACCCAAACCTGACCTTCCTTGGGTGTAACAATCTCATCATCTTTTCTTTCAACAGATTTGTGAACACGTCGTTTAGAAGCATAAAAGTCTTTGACACTTTTTGCCCTACCATTGACCATTTGTCCAAAGATACGTTTTACATTTCCGTTGAAAGTCTTTTCAACATCAAATTTCTTATTGTCAGAATAAAATTGATTTGAAATTTCAACTTTTCCAACTTTCTTCATAAAATTTTCAGCACACAACGGTGGAAAATTTTCATCGTTCATAGTTGGAACTGATCTTTCAACTTTTTTCTCAACACGTGGCTCCTCTGATTTTGTGGAATCAGATTCATCACCAGACTTGTTACCTGAACCTTTCACGACCATTTTTGATTTATTACATTTTCTTTTCTTTTCAAAGCACTCTTTGAACATTCTCCCTTTTCAAAGATTGAATTTCCAAAGCCTGTAAATTTTCGGGTTGAAAGTTCAGTGTTATCGACAACTTTCTCTTTCAATTTACCAGAGACTTCCTGTTTTGGTTTGAATGTTTTCGGGCAATTCTTAGTAACATGACCAGCAATCTTGCACTGAAAACAGGTTCTGGTTTCTATCTTCTCCTGAACAACATTCTTCTTCAACGCTTCTTGCTTCTTGGAAAGGAATTCCTGATTTGTCTGCTTTCTGAATGATTGTTCTTTCTCAGCTTCTGTTGTTTTCCCTGAAACAAACACAGTTTTTGGTTTATAAACTTTTTCATTTTTATAGTTTTTCGGTGGAACAAAACCAAGACCTTTCTTTTTGAAATTACGATTATGGTTTGATTTCTTTTGGAAATTATAACCACAATTGTAACCCATTTTCTTGTTAATTCTTTGTTGAACTCTTGAAGTGTATTGTTTAAGTTTTCCGGAAAGATTTAAATCTTTTATTTCAGAAATAATAATTTTTGTGATTTTGAAAACCTTTTGAATCATTTCAAATTTGACACTTCTTATTGGAAAAGCATCATCAGAATATAATTTGTCAGAATCTTTCAAAGTATATGCCACTTTGAATGATTCATCATGCAAATTAGATTTTGATAGCAAAAATTGTTTGTCATAAACCCGTTTATCCTTTTTGACTGTTGACTTTGACGTGTCGAACTCAGATTTTGACTCGAGTTTGAACTCCATGTTTGACTCCTCACTGTCGTCTTTATCTAACACCTGATCGACCACACTTTTTATCAACTTTGACTCATGATCAGTGTCGGATGACGTGTATGTAACATCAATATTTTCTTGCAAGTTATCCGATGGCCCAGACTCCCATTTTAAGTTTATTGCTTTTTCGACTCTCTCAGAATTTGGATTTCGAGGTGAATATCCATTTTCGACCGGGGGCGGACATCTATTGTAGACCACACTTGATTTCTTACCAGAAGTCTTCACCTTTTCTTCGTCTTTTGTCACAAATTTCTTTTCTTCGGACGTCTTCACTTCTCCAAACGTCTTCAAATTTTCCACAACTGGATAAATCCTGTCAACAACAAAAGAAGAACATGAGTAACTTTCTAATAACTTTTTCACTTTCTCAGTTTCTATCTTTTGTGTTGCTAACTCCAACTCCAGATCTGCACACTTCTTAATATGAAAATTAGCATCATCAAGCTGTCTCAGGTACACTATCTTCAGTGTATTCATTGCCACAGCTTGTTCATCACTTGAATCAGTATACTTGTTGATTTCTCTGTTCATTGTATCATATGATTCTTTTAATCTGTTTATGTTATGCAGCAACTCATTGTTCTGCTTGATTAAAGAATCACAGTTCATGCATTTTTCTGGAACTTCAACTGGTTCAGCATCAACTTTTACTTCAAATTCAGGAACTTCTTTGACTTTTCTGTCTGGTTGGAAAAATTCAGCTCTTCTTTTTCTCTCAGCTTCAGCTTCAGCTTTTAATCTCTCTTCCTCTTCTTCCTCTTCTTCGAGTTTTCTTCGTCTTGCTTCAGCAGCTTCCATGACTTTCCTGCTTCTTTCTGCACATTTCAAATCATAGGCATTAGCAAAGAAAGCATTTAAAGTATTTTTGGACATCTCTTTGGCCATGAGATCTTTATCTGGACAAAAATCATCCCAACAAAAACCTTCAGCCAACTTTTCATCTTCTTGTTCTGCCAAACACACTTTGCTGTTTGTTGGAATATATTTATCCCATGAAAAGTTTTCATATTTGCTTAGACATGCTCTTTTTGAATTATCAATCACATCTCTCCCATGAGCAGTTTGTGCCTGATGCTGTGCTGGTGGTGTGACTTGATGATAAATCGCCTTTTTGTGATAATCGTTGTTTCCGAAAGGATTTTGGGCTCCGGTAGCTTCACGATTTTTGCACTCCCTCTTGAAATGCCCCTTTTCCCTGCAACGAAAATACGTAACTTTAGATTTATCAAATCCTAAAGTTGAAACATTTGCATCACGAAAATCGTCTCGGCCTGTAATTTGTTTAAACTTCTCAGCACGTCTCATCACACTAGCCATGCACCATTTTATGTCCATTAATTCCATTTCCTCGGCATTAATTTGATCGTAATCCTCTTTCGTGAGTATTGGATTACCGATCTTTCCAGCCACAAAACTACTGTAAGACTCAAGAACCATTCCTAACAAAGACATTTGATTTTTAGCAATCTCTTCAGTGTAATCTTGATCATTTTCAATACTAAGAACAATATTGCACTGAAGTTTTCTTCCGTTCTTTGTTACAGAAATGTTTGGATCGAATGATGAAAATCTTGAGCTGCTGGATCCCTGGGAAGATTTCTTTTCAGAAGAATCTTTAACACTAAAAGCAGTTTCTATCTTCGGAGAATGGTTTGTTGATCCAGTAGCACCACCCTTGTAGTACAAACCATGGTTGCAAAAGTTGGTAGGCGCTCCCTAGTCGGTCGACCGGGGAGTTGAGAGTACTCGGCCTAGGCGGAGAGTACTCGGGGAGTACTCGGACATGTTAAATTATAAAGAAATTAGTTTTTGAAAATTAAATATATGTCAAATAACATAAATTTACTAATATCTATAACAAAATAAGTGAAAATGATATTCATTCTTTAATATGATAGGCATAGAAATTATGTTTTATTATTTTTTAAGTCAAACTCGGCCCAAGTTGACCTACTAGACACAATTTTGGAAGAGGTTGCCCGCGTTTGACCGATTCCGAGTAATTAGTTGGAGTCAAAGAAAGTCGCCTCGGCAACCTACCTTGTAGCGACTACTCGGAGAGTACTCGGCCTTGGAAACCTTATTTTACAACCATGGTACAAACTGATATCCTGTTCTCCATCATAATTTTTCATCCTGGCAATCTTCCTCTGCTCCATCTCTTGAGCTTCCAGGTGTTTGATAAAATCTCCCAGTGTCATATTCTTGTAATATTTTCTGTTGGATCTCAGCATCATCAGAAACGTTCCCCATGTTTCATGTGGTAGCGCATCTGCAAGTTTTTCAACCAATTCATCAGTATCCTTTTTAATTCCAAGTTTTGACATGTTTCTCACCAAATTACAATATCTATCAATTATCTGCTTGGTGTTTTCAGACTTTAAACCACGAAACAGATCAAACTCTTTCTTCATGAGAGACATTTTATTTTTGAGCATACCATCACTCCCAACAAACTTTGCTTCCAATTCAGTCCAAATTGAATACGCAGTTCCGTCATGTTGAAGCAAAATCAGAATATCTTCTTTTATCGCTTGCTGAAGCAGACTCACCATGAGTTTCTCATCTCGATATTTCTTTTTATCCTCAGTACTCATTTCCCGAATTGGTAACTCTTTGTTGTTTCTTGTGGGTCTTTCATATGGCTCTTCAGTGTGTTCCCACGCATCTAGATGATAGGCCTCAACCCAGTTTCCAAAACGTTCAGACCACACATTATAATCATCAATATCCATGAGTTTTGGCGGTTTCTGTGACGTCCCGGTTTCATTATCAAGCAATGTACTCTGAGTAATTGAGACCGGGCTAGCAAAAGCGTTATAAAACTTGTTCTCCATGTTTCGTTTTTCAAAATTCACAAACAAACTTTGTCAAACGAACTGGTTCTCCTTGTGAAAAAACTGACAACAAACCAACAATACAATCAGTTTAAAGAATTGTCAAATACTAGAATAAGACTGGTACTCGAACTGGTGAAAATTCTGTGCGGATTGAAAGTTGACACACTGTGCGGACAGCTATGCCCCGGATCAAATTCGAATGACCTGACCCAAGCAAACTTTGAATTAATTTTGTGACCTTTTCCAATGACCTGGTTCACGAAGACACGACCTTGACCCAATATCAATGAAATATCACATGCAAAAGTCTGACAACAGTACCATCAATTGAAACTTAATTCTTATTGGGCCATTATATGACTTCACATGTAGCCTTTTTCAAACCGACGACAAACTTTATTCAAACCGAGAGATCTTGTAAAATGATTTGGCCGTTTAAACCATGAATCCGATAACAAAAACAATGTGATTTGACCGTAGGCTTTGATTGCGCCTGACACACTTTAACTTGGAATCATATGCAATATATCAAATCAAATTTATGACTGACAAATTTCAATTGTTGTTGTATAAAGATTGGGCCGCACTATAATATTTCAACAATTAAAGTTCAACTGATGTAATTGGACCGCAAGAATCACATGGGCTTTTTATCACTTCTCCACACAACACAACTCAAATCATCACTACCTTTTTTATTATAAATGGCCGACAAAAATAACTTTCAAGACTCTTTGATTGGACCGGTTATCTAAGTGGGCTGCCACTATAAAACTCAATTTGACTGAACAAATTAAAACGTTGATTGGGCCTTACATTCCATTGAACCAACAAATGATTGGACCGATTTCTTTAAAATTCTTATTGGGCCTTTACTTTTTGACACAAGACACAATGTTTCCTTTTACCAATGAATGTAACCAGCCTACAAATCTATTCACATGCACACCAATATCCGACAATATTGATCACTCCTTAAAATGTTATACACAATTCGATGTAATCCTCAAACGGAATGTTTTCTCAAACGGACACAACTTCAAAACAATCACACCCTCAAACTGTCACACACTCAAACGATCACATGCATTTTCAAACGATATTTCAAACGACATGCACATTTCCAAACGATATGATGGCTTCAAACGATAGTTCAAACGAAATGCACATTTTCAAACGACAGAATCCTGTTTCAAACGGTTAGGAAGTTTTCAAACGGTCTTTCAAACGGAATGGACCCTTTCAAACGATAGTTCAAACAGAAGGTTGCTTCAAACGATGGTTTCAAACTGGATAGGCATTTTCAAACGGAATAGCTAGGCTTCGTTCAAACGGACACCAGTTTTCAGTCAATTTTTATCAGTTATACTTCGAGTTTTGAACTGAAATTCTCAAGGGTTTGTCAAAACACAATTACGCACATATTGTGAAAGTTTCAGCCGATTTTAACCGTGAAAACTTGTAATTTTTGAAAAAGAAAGGTGTAGAAACAGAAATCGCAGCTGAATTGTATAGAACTCTTCTTCCTGAGCTCTGATACCACTTGTAGGATTGATTTCAGACCCGAACGAGTCGATCAGAAGAGTTTATCTCTAAACGAACGGCAGAAACAGACGTGTAGAGTTCAATTCAGCTAGATTCACACTATAAACTGTTGTATGATTGACATAAAGATGTTTTACAACCTGACAACACTTCGGCAGCACTTCGTTGCTCTAGCCGGAAAGTTACAAATGGTGAAAGTTTAAAAACTATTTATAGGCAAGGACCCTTCCGTTTGAAACTCTTCAAACGGACAGGACATTTCAAACTAAACCCCTATTTCAAACTTTCAGCTGCTTCAAACTTTCAGCTTCAAACTTTCAGCTGCTTCAAACTTTCAGCTTCAAACTTTCAGCTTCAAGTGTAGTAAACCGAGACTCGATATAAGACGAAGACGACAAATGCATGCACCAACAAAACACGACTACCTACAATGGTCTAACGTCTATTAGACGAACGGGTCGTGCCTTGTCTTAGTGTTGATTAGTGCCTTTGAGTTACGTTTTAAAGGGTCTTCAATATTTTAGTAATAACACTTCTTATACTTGTGTATTCGTATTTCCTTCCCAAGGATGGGATATTTTACATGTATCTGTTCGTATTAGGATTATTTTTTTAAGTCCCATTTTAGAGAATACATATTTAACCATATTCCTGTATAAAACCAACCTCCGATACTCTGTATTTCGTTATAAAAATTATGGCGAGTTTTATGTTTGAAAAACATAGTCTAAAACATGCTAGTAACCACTTGTTTAGAAAAATGTTTACTAAGTGTTAGGATTTTCGTAAAAATTTCGCCATAGTCTCCTTTGTAAATGGAGGCATCCATGCTTAATAGCATGTCATTTTCTTTTACATATATCCCGTAGAATGTTCTCACATAGCCAACCCGACAATCATACATGCAATATACCACTTATGTCATTTCAGCTTTATTAATCAAAACTGGACTGTTTTCGAGCATTTTAATAAAATAGTTAACCTTCTCCAAAAATTCCCAAATTTTTACAGAATGTCAAAATCGTTCCAAATTATATTGTGTAAAAATATCGGGGTCCGGTTCATTACCAATATTTTATAGAAATTCATTTACCGGGCTGCAATCAGATTGTTCATTTTCTGACTGCAGTCTACGGAATAATTCACTAAAAATTAATTGTACGTCCGATTGACGAAATTCCACTTGGAGGATCACCGTGACAACGGTGACCATATACGGTAAAAATTCCATGAGTTGATTCTACTCAGGTTTCAAGTTATAACTCCGAATACAACACGCTTTTTCTGCAGTAAAAACACAGCTTGAGCTGCTGTCCAAAAACAATCCTTTAAAAATAGTAAACGACCTCGAAAAATTACGATTCCAGCGCCATTTGATCGTTTGTTCAAAAAAAAATAATTTAGGCTTTAGAAAATCCGTTTTTCGATTTATAAAGACCCAGTTACAGCCTGTTTAAGTTGGCTGAAAATACCAATCAACATGCTGATTTATAGTTTAATCCCTTCGATGTTCTTGTGAATGGCATCATGCTACAACTTTTAACTACAAAACAAGATGATCAAGGGTTTAGCAAGGACTTACTACTAGCTTAAAGCTAGGGATGAATCTAGTGAGGAAAAAGTTGAGAAAAGATGATGAAAAGACTAGAACAAGCTCCTTTGAATGCTCTTCAAGATGCAAATTTCATGGATCCTTCAAAGCTTTGAATGGAACTTGAATAAGAGGAAGATGGTGATGTCAAAATGGTGGTGATGGTGGCTGCTATAGGGGAGCCGAAAATGAGAGAGAGAGTGAGGTTGGAGTGTGGTTTTTGAAGTAATGATGAGAAATCTTGGAACTCCACACTTATAAGGATCTCTTGCATATTTTGGTTAGATTGTTAAGCAACATATCACCTTGGAAACCTTCAACAAAGAGTAATTTCTAGAATAGCGAGTGTATGTCATGTTTCTATAGTGTGTGGGGATTTTTATGACCATAATTATTTAAGAATAATAAAATAATGTTTCTGACAAAATTTTGGTGTCCCGGGTAATGTCCGGTTGTTCGGTTACGTATTGTTCCGTTAAAGTGTTAAATTGTACCATATAGTGTCTTTTATGCATCTTTGTGTAACGAAATTAATTCCAACACTTAGGAAGGCGTTCAGGACCATTTAGTCAATTCTCTGTATAATACGAGTATGTTAAAAGCTGAATCATTGCTAAAAATGCAGAATTCTGCACTAAAAATGAGTTTTAGGCACTTCCCGGCATTCAAACTATCGTCTAGTGAACAGTCTCATGGTCCTCACTTCCTTACACCCATACTAGTGTAGTACTTTGTCCCTGGCTCATACTGGCCTCAATATAGTGTCTGTCTATGTGCTGGCGTTGTCAGCACGTGTCTGAGTTATCCGCTCACTGTGCTAACGGTGCTTTGTGCATCAGGTTTGTCACTAAGAGTCTGTATGAAATAAATGGAGCGACTGTATGTAAAGTGATGCACATGTATGTTTGTAACATAAATCAGTAAGCAATTTAAAGTGTCAGTTGTTATCAAGCACAGTCATTAAGCACATAATTAGAATTAATTAATTATACAGTACCTGTAATTGTGAGGGTTGTCACAATCGAGTCGTATGCTTTATCAAAGTCTAGCCTGAAGATCATAATCTCCTTACCTTGCTTTTTTGCCCACGAAACCACTTCACTAACAATCAACGGGCCATCGAAAATATTGCGTTTCTCAACAAAAGACGATAAGGTTTGTGTGAAGCACTCAAAGCATGTATGTATGTGTATACAAACACATATACACACATATACACACATGTAATCAGATGAGATGGGTATGTGAGCATTCACACAAACTATCCCTCCAGGGCGGAGCTAGTGTATTAGGAGGGGTAGCACTGCTACCCCTCAACCCTGTATCTAAATCGTTTTCGTAGTGTAAAATATTTTTTTTCCAATTTTATACAAAGGATACATCTGATCCCCCAAAGAAATAAATTGGGATGTCTATAAATTTTTGGGCTAGATACGCCACTAAATATGTTATTGAGGCCTCAACGATGTATGAGGTCAAACTAGAGGTTACCGGTACGAGCATGCTTGAATAACAAAGTACAAAGTTTGATGGTAGCATAGTAATCTAACTTATAAAGTTATAAGACCTTGCGTAGTGGAGCGCTATAGGTGTTCCATCAAGGCCATAGCGCCATATCATGCCAGGGAACACCCCCCTTCCCGTGGGGCTATGGCCTTGATTGAACCCCTATAGCCAACCAACTACTCTAAGAACTTTAAACATTGAGTAAATTCAAAGAACACATGTGTAGAAAAATTAACTAGAAAGCAAATTGTTTAAAATATTCAATTCAAATAGTAAACATGTTTTTGGGTCTCTTTTATTAACTTGGAAAGTTTTGTGTAGGTATTGTTGGTAAATTAAAATTAGAGGATGGAGTTGTGGAATTGCTTTCATATATTTGGCAAGGGTTCTCTTTCTAGCTGTCTCCCGTTCATATTCCCAATCTTCTCCTCTAGTCTAGCCGTTATTGAAGTTTCGCTCCATATTGTCGCGTCTTGTTTATCTTGTTCAATAGTTTTCTTGTTTAGTTGTTTTTGTTCACAATCGATGTTTTCTACTTGTCATAGATTGAACAATTTATCTAGTGATTCTTGATTCCATAATAAGCAATAGCATTTCTTGATATGGTATTAGAGCATCGGGCTCTCATACGTTGATCTGCCAGCTTCAAATTTTGGACCCTGCTCTTGGAATTTGGTGTTTTTTTAAAAGAAAGTTCAACAGATTTTTGGGCTCTGCTTTTCAATCGATTTAAAGATCGAATTAAGTTCAGTTTTACTTTTTAGTCTTCAATCGTTACTGTGTCATTTACATTCAATTGGGGGCTTGGTTCGATGTTAGTCCTAGTCTTAGAGGATTGGTGTCTATTAGTCTTTAATTTTTTTTGTTTGGCCATTTTTTTGAAAGATGTGAATTATTCGCGAATGTCGGGAGGTCTAGCATACATTGTTTTAACTAGATCTGCGCTAGAGAGTCCCCTCGCACAATAGATCCCTAATTTAAACCCCTCAATGAGAAACCTCCGTCACCCAGACTCGAACTTGAGACCTTGAGGGGAAAACTTACCCGGATCCACCATAGGTGGAACTTAAATACCCGTGGCCACCACTAGAGCACTAGTGATGGTTACCCGTTTTATTTTTTTGAGTATTAACTCTAAGTGAAAGTACACGTGTTAGTTACTCTGTTTAAGTCATTATCCTCTATCATTGTAAGTCGTTTTCCTTCTCTATGGATTGCAGAAGTTATCTGTAAGTCCTCTTATATTTTTTTTGTCACACTTTTGTTTTGTTTAGGCACACTTGGCTGGGTTGGATTGGAGTACCAAATTTGTTTGAAGAAGTATCATACCTCCAATTAATTTGTGTTAGTTACATTTATTGTTGATCATCATGATTAAATCAAATCACTTTTCGAAAAATCGAATATGATTTAATAAAGGTCCTAACCCGAATTTGAAATGCACACATTGCAATAAACTGGGTCATTCGATGGATATATGTTATATTTTATAGGATATCCATCCTAGTTTAAACAAAGAAATGGGCAAACTTCAAATCAAAAGCTTTAAAACTAGTATTTCAAATAATTCAATGGTTAAAAATAACCCTTTCTCTTCTACTTCTACATATTATTCTACTATTCCTTCTCTAACTTCTAATCATATCTTAAGACTCTTAAAGCTCTTGAATGACAATTAGGTGTCAGTTCTCAAAATGAAAATTGGGAAGATAATTCTATTGACTTTTTCTCATATAATCCTTTTAGTTAACATGTCTATGGTTTTTCAACTGGTGTATCTTTCTTATCTACTTCTGGTTGGTTAACAGATTTTGGTGCAAACCAACATATGGTAATGTCTGATAAGGGGCTTTTTAGTCAAATTGATGTGTCTGATTGCAACATTAAATAAAACACCCAAATGGAACTGATGCCACTGTAACTAAGATTGGGTTTTAAAATTAAGTGATCATGTTATTTTGTCCGATGTCTTTGTTGTCTTAGAATACTATGTCAACCTAATGTTTATGTACAAACTAGCCAGGGATAATAAACTTCAAGATCCTTTTAATGAACATAATTATTATATTCAAGATTTGTGTACAAAGAGAACCCTGGTTACTGGTAAACAAATCGATGATTTTTATTTTTGTGGTGATGCTTCTAAACATGTCAAGGCGTGTTTTAATAGTGTGATCTTGTTAATGTGTGGCATTCTAGATTAGGACATCATGCGCATCAGGTAATAAAAGTCTTAAATGAAATTTGAAAATTCCAAATGATATGTTACCTTGCGAAATTTGCCATAGAGCTAAACAACACAGAGAACATTTTCCTATAAGTGATCATGTGTCCTCAAACATAGGTTATTTTGTTCATCTTGATGTGTGGGAACCATATAAAGTTGCTAGTAGAGAAGGTTCTTGTTATTTTTTTTATCGTTGTTGATGACTATTCTAGATTTACTTGGGTGTATCTTTTGAAACATAAAGATGAGGTCTTCTTTAATACTGAAAGCTTTTTCAACTTGATTAAAAAATCAACTTGGTAAAATAGTTAAAGTTTCAGAAGTGACAATGGAACTGATTTTGTTAACAATAAAATACAAAAATTTCTAAATGAAAATTGCATCTTGCATCAAACTTCTTGTGTGCATACACCTCAACAAACAAACATCTTTTAAATGTGACTAGAACCTTGTTATTTAAATCTGGCCTTCTTCTTAGGTTCTGGTCTAAATGTGTGCTAAGTATTGTCTGTCTTATCAATAGAATTTCATCATTCGTTCTTAATGCAAAATCCCCTTACGAATTAATGTTCAATTTTAAACCTTTTCTACAACACTTAAGAAACTTTGGTTTCTTGTATTTTACCACCATTTTAAACGAACCAAATAAATTTTGTTATCATGTTGAAAAATGTGTTTTCTTGGTATATTCTAATAAAAAAAGGGGTTATAATTGTGGAGTTTAGATCGAAAAATAATATTTTTTTTCTAGAGATGTAAAATTTGATGAATCGATCTTTCCATTAAAAGATAATAATAATATTTCTCAATATGATTTAAATCATGAAAATTTTGTTAACACTTTAAACTCTTTTTGACATTTATGATTCACAAGATACCAAATTTCTGAAGGTGTAAACCCCGATACTGAGGAGATGGTGCTTAATGAGACCACTAACATTGTTCCACAAACTAGTAGCAACATGAATTGTGAAGGCAAGACTAAATCTCTAACAATCTCACAATCAAAGTGATGGATCTACTAAAGAAGAGAGTGATAACGGTGGTAATAATGAGACAAGCGCTCCCGAAGAAACGAGAGCTACCATTGCTTCTAGACGATCCTCTAGAACTCATCCTTACAAAAAAAATCAAGATTTTATAGTGGGAGGTAAAGTTAAATATAGTATTGAAAAGGTCGTAAACTACTCTAATCTTTCCTTTAAAAACATGTGTTTTCTATCTAAATTAAACAAAAGAGTTGAACCCAAGCTTTTTTAATTAAGCTGCTAATGACATTAATTGGGTAACTGCCATGAATGAGGAGATGAAGGCTCTAAACAAAAATTACACTTGGGAATTGGTTGAGTTACCCGAAGGTAGAAAACATATTTAGTGTAAATTGATATACAAAATAAAATACAAATCCTCAGGAGAGATAGATAGACAAGTTAGGTTAGTAGCCAAATGGTACGATAAAAAAAGAAAGTATTGACTTAGATGAAACCTTCTCACCTGTTGTGAAATTGGTGACTCTTAGATGTATTATTTGTTTGGCAGTTAATAATAACTAGCTAAGTGCGTTCAGATTCTGATGAACACAAGGATTCCATCGTTGACCGCTTCTTTTGCCATCGTCTCTACTGCAAGTACAACAACGTCTATATATCCGTGGTTCACCAATTGATCGATCATTCTGATACTATGATTCAGCGAGAAGCGATGGTAGCAATTCTTTGCCCAATGACTGGATTTGTCACAAATTTGAAAAATAATTGACGACTGAGTAGACAAATTCTTGATGTGGATATCTGTCACACCACAACCCACAACGGATCTGGTCAGGGCACGATGAATGTCCATAGCTCATGACAACTAATATAAGTTTTAATATTTAAAGCATATCCAATTTAAAATTTGTTACATGACAAGTAATTTCCATATAATCCATACGATGTTCGAAACATAAAACATAAGATTTTTTTGAATATTTTTCTAAGGCCCGTCCTATTTGTATTCATCTTCCAACCCTCATACATGATTTCCTATACATGATTTTTATATTATTTTCAAAAAAAAAAACATGCTTTTCAATGGTTGGCACAAAGATCGCAGTTTATCAACAACGCAACAATGTAACATGTATACCAACAAAAATAACAATCAAGTAAATATATGAATCAAACGAATATATGACGATGGGATATACGAATAAAAATTGTATTTCTTTTATATTAATAAAATATTTTTCATAAATTTCTTTTGATATTTTATTTATTTATTATTTTTAATACACTAAAAAGAGAATACTATATTAAATAAAATAAATAAATGATAAAATAATTATTAATAATTATTTTCCAATGACTTCAGACATTGTTATTGACATGAGAGGTTGAACGGACGTGACATATCATCTCATGCGTCCTTCCTAGGTGATTGGGAGTGGATGTATTATGTGTGTTTAATTAGAATCCGTTTAATTATGTTTAAGTAATGATTTTGTCACACCCTGGCTTTGCGGAAGCGTGGGTTTATTTGGTGTGACTTCTTAATACCATAGCTTAATCATAACAAAGCTATATGAAAGTAAAACCATGCAGAATCATCCATTGATTTAAGTTTTAAAATGAAAAGTAACACAACATTGTCTTAATGCGTTGACAAATGTAAAGGAAATACAACACTACCAAATAAAAACATTGTTTGAAAGACACAACCACAAACTTAAAATAAACGCCGTTTAAGACTTGCGACTCGTTCGGGTAAAAGTCGCAATCCCTAAACGTGGATGATCCCATACTCTAACGCAGCGTAGCATACCGTGCCAGAATCCTTAGTTCCCTGAAATACATGTAAGTTGGAAAAATCAACAAAAATTGTTGAGCGAGTTCATGTGTAGTGAGTAAGTAAAGACCTTTGTATGTATGAAACCCTGGTATGTAGCAAATAAGGAAAAAGAGATCACCAATGGTTTGCAAGGCCATTGATATATGTGATGTGCAGTAGGAAGACTCAAACCTGGCGGATTTTGCGTTGGGCACAAAGTCACCCCGAGGTCCGTTCTGCTGGGCCTGGGGCTGGGCTCGCTACACCCAGATAGATCTACCGCTACTGTCCCTCGGTCCTACACTGAGGATTAATGGCCTTCAGTTCCCGCCTACCCACTCACATGATCTAAGTAGTAACCCTCCTTACGCTAATCATACCATGTGTAAAAGTACTCGTAATCATAGTAACATGTATTCCACCCCCGCAGTTTAAAAACTGAAAACAGTTAAGAAAAAAAAAGGGGACATGAACTCACCGAAGTGCGTCTCTACAAAGTATCTCCCAGACGATCTGCTGTGCAACGACCTACACGTACTAACTTCTATTAGACGGACGACCGTGCCTTAGTTTAAGGTTTAATGTCTTTAGGAAATAGTTAGACAACTATTTCGTAATTACATTTCGTAATTATTTGGTAAATATATTCCTTCCCAAAGATGGGGGTTTTAATATATGTGCGTTCGTATAACTTCGAAATATATTATTAAGTCTCACTTATTATATATTCTAATTCTTTCTCCAAAATATAAATATTTTTCCCAAAAATATTATATTTTATTACATATAATTTTCCCAAAATAATTTCCTTGTCAAAATACACACTTATGAGTATTTTCTAAAAATACGTAAGTTACAGTTACAGTTCGTGTGGTAATAATAATACCGGTGTAACTTAAATAATTATTGTGAAGGCGTTCGTATTATTTTGGAGTCGTTGATATTCAGTAATATTATTTTTACCCTAAAAATAATATTTACGTAGTTCACAAAATAATCATAAAAATCTCACAAGTGTTGTTATGAAGAAAAATATATACTAAATATATATTTTAGCAAGTTTTATTTTGTGAAAATCCCACCTCCGACACTTGGAAGTTTCGTAATAAAAATCATGGCGAAGTTTGTTTGGAAAACAAGTCAAAAATATCTTTATAAACACTTGTCACCAAAATATTCTAAGTGTTATTTTCTGGAAAAATTTCGCCAGAGCTTCCTCTGTAACTGGAGGTGTCCACGCTTACAAGCGTATCATTTTCTTTTCAAAAATCATTCAAATCAACCAACAATTTACTAAACAATGTTACACTAGTCAAGTGCCAAAAACAATGCATTTTTCATGACAACATAAACTTGGCGTTTCATAAAAACGCGTAGTAATTTAGTGGTGTGTTTTGTGGGTTTAGTCACCCTCCAAAGTGTGCTTATTTTTGTAAAACTCTCGTTCTCGGGTTTTTTTAGAGGTTCACAACTTGTGAACTTATTTTACAAAAATATCTATTTA
This sequence comes from Helianthus annuus, assembly GCF_002127325.2. Lineage (NCBI taxonomy): Eukaryota > Viridiplantae > Streptophyta > Magnoliopsida > Asterales > Asteraceae > Helianthus > Helianthus annuus. The sequence goes on along the minus strand of NC_035434.2, from coordinate 158,829,200 downwards.
CAACTTTTTCATGTCTTACAAGTTTACATATAATTATTTCTTCTAAAAATAGTGTAAAAATCATGACTTTTCAAAACCCCGTCTTTTAACTTGGTTTGTCTAGAAAAATCATTTGTAAATGTCGGGTCCATAAGACCATCTACTCACATAGTTTATTTATTTTTCAAGAACTCATTTTGTTACCAAGTTTATGTGAAACATGGAGGTGATTCTTTTATGTAAAACATTTATCACCTTCTAACTTGTTAACATAAGTTTTTAATCTTATTTTAACAAGTTTAACCATAATGTTAAACATCCTATGACTAGTAATCACCAAATAAATAACGACAACATCAAACAACTTTATTTTAACAAGAGTTCATCTTATTTCATCTTTATTTTAGCTTTATGTGTAAGACTTTGTTTATGATCCTTTTAGTGTTCATGTGGATACATCACAACATAACTATTAACCACTAAAAATATAAAATAAAAGATTATCAAAGAGGCTTACTACTAGCTTTGAAGCTAGGGAAGAAACTAGGCGAAAAAATGAGTGGTTAAAGACAAACGAGAGAGGTCCTTGGCAATCCGTGTGCTCCACACTTTCTAAAACACATTTGTGCACCTTGTAGATTACTTGGAACACTTGTATCAAAATCAAAAAAAAAAGATGGTGGTGACAAGGGGAGTTCGGCCGAAGCTTTTAATGGGGAGGGATAAAGAAATGTTTTGTGTTGATTAATGCAATTGGTGGTGGCTATTTGTAATACAAATTTCTTTATCCATTGGGTCATGTGCTCACCTAAGTACATATAATATCATATGTAATCCCAAGACTAGATTGCATGGGGAAGTGGAAGATCCATTCAATCTTGCGGTGGTGACTAAAGAATCGTATGGTGGGGGTGTTAAGTGAAAGTTATTTGGTGAAAGGTGGTTAGTTTAGGGTGTTAAGTGTAAAAAGGTAGTGTCTAAAGTGTCCATAATGTCAACTCATGTGTCTCACAAAATCCCAAGTTGAATATGTAAGAGATATTAGAGATTTTGAATTTATCTTGGGTGTGGGACTATATGTACCGAAAATCAGCCAAGGGAGGGAGGTTAAGTGTATTATTTGGGGGTAAATAAGTTAATTAGTGGGAGTTTAATGTTATGTCTAGTGTTTAGCGCGTACCGGGTATTATGTAAGGCGTTATAGTGCTCAGGGACCATAACTAGCCAAGAAAAAGTGTAACAATGTTTTTATTAATATTTTTGTGTTCCGGGTAAAGTCCAGTTGTTCGGTTGGATACTGACCCGTTAAAGTGCTTAATAAGCATTTAAGGTGTCGTTATTATTATTTTTAGTGACACAAAGAATTCCCGACACCTTGGAAAGTGTCTAGTATTATTTTTCCATGTTTTTGCACCTTACTAGTTAGCTTAAATGCTTAATTTTATATTAAAGTGCAGAATTTTGTGTTTAAAACATGTTTTAGGCACATCCGGTCACTATAACTATCACCTAGTGATGCAGTTCTACAATCCTCACCTCCCTACACTTCCTACTAGTGTAGTAAACTATTCCCGGCTCATACTGGCCTTAGAGACAGTTTTTGTCTGATGCTGGCTATATCAGCATGTTCAATGGGTTATCCGTTCATTGTGCTACTGTGCTTTTGTACATCAAGTTTGTCACTAAAGTTTTGTTGTAAATAATGGAGTGACAACTAATAAAGTATGATGCATGTATGTGTACGTATCAGTAATCATGTAGCAGTTTATTCACAACTGTAAGCACGCACAGTAATTAAGCAGTAATTAAATATTAATTAATTCGTACGGATACCTGATTTGGTGAGGGTTGTCACAGTTTTAATCAGATTTGTGTAATATTTTAATTAGGTTTTATGTAATAGTTTAATTAGGCTTATGTAATAGTTTAGTTAGTTTTGTGTAATGTTTTTACTTTTAATAAATTTGTTTTTTAGTTTATATTATTTTTGTTTTTTTTACTTTAGGTTATTTTTAATATAAACTAGTATTACGCACCCCCGCGTTGCGGTGGGGGCAAACACTAATGCCACACTACTGCCAGCAACCACCGACACTGAAGTTACAGCGTGTTAATGCGAAGAAATTAAATTAAACTGAAACGTTAAACATAGAATAAAATAACCAAGTTGATCTAGGACTTGCGCGTTACGATAAACCTGCGTCTATTTTTTTTCCGTTTGACAGGTTCATCGTAATCTATATATAATATGTATCATTACCACTATACAAACCATAATGCATACATTACAACAACCATTGCATCAATATGTTGCAAATTATATTTATACAAGATTTTGGCTAAATTAATTAGATTATTATAAATAATAATAATTTACAAATAAAACAACACAACTTTAAATGGATCAAACCGATTGAATTTGGTAAGATAATGAAACCATTATTTGATTATGGTACAACCACTTAAGCACAATGTACAACCACACATGCATACAAACATATTGAATTTGGTAAGATAGTGAAACCATTATTTGATTAAGGTACAACAACTTAAGCTCAATTTACAACCATAAATTGCGTACAAATGTTGAAAAATAATAGTATATAAATAAGGTACAACAACTTAAGCTCAATTTTCAACTACAAATGCATACAAATGTTACAAAATAATAGTATATAAATTGGCCCTTATATCAAATGGACATCAATTATGCATTTCTATATGGCAATTTGCATGAGAAGTTTATATGAGTCTTCTAGAAGGTTATTTGTCTAATAATGATACAAAAGTTTGCAAACTAAATAAGGGGTTGTTTGTTTACCTCTTAATGAGACTCTTAATGGTTCAGACCTCTTACTGGTTCAGCACTTAATCGTCCAGACTGTTTGTTTCACGAGCAGATGTCTGAATGGTTCAGACATTTGCCTCTGAATGGTTAAGATTTATACAGAGTCTGAATGGTTAAGACCTTTAATCTGAATTGGTCAGACATTTGCCTCTGAACGGTTAGGCATTATACAAGCTCTTAATAGTTCAGACCTCTTACTGGTTCAGCACTTAATGGTTCAGACCTCTTACTGGTTCAGCACTTAACCATTCAGATGTTGCCAAACAGCCCCTAAGTCTTTGTATGGTCTAAAACAAGCAACTAGAATGTGGAATGAAAAACGGTTAAGTGTTCTAATTGAACTTGGTTTTTGTCAAAGTAAAAGTGACTACTCATTATATCTATCTTATTATGAAATGTCGGTGGTATTTCCCAGTTTAGTCCCTCCTTCTGATTGCCTTTATCATTTCCTATCCAAAGCATATTATACTTGGTATTTCATGTTGAAAAGAATGTAAATACTTAACAATAGGGAGCATCTGTAGGAATTTGCAGACTTATTTGGTTTGTGGCTTACTATATGTGAGTACATAATGCCTATCACTTTCGTCAATCACGTTTCGTAGCTTAAACAGATGATACAAGACTGGTGCTGAACAGAAGATAGCATAAAGTGTATATGAGATTAGGTAGCTTCGTACGAAGGAAAGCCTGAGTAGCTTCGTACGAAGTGGCTAGCTTCGTACAAAGGGAGCTTTCATGGCTTGATACGAAGGTAGCAGTAGTATATATATGTGTGGAGGTGTTGGTCATTTGTAACTTTTAAGCAGACTTTGAGGTGAAGCTCTGCCCGTTTGTTTGCACGGTTTTGTACTGTTAAAGTATCAATAGAAAACATGTCGCAACCCCCGACCCCTGCCTCGGGAGGCGGGCGGCCGCGGCCTACTAAGATATGGTGGTATCGGTATTTATCAATTTGGCAGAGGAAATTTCATCAGGACCGTAGTTAGGAAATATTTTATCAGAGTAAAATACCACACTTTTATAATATTAAACACATGGGGAATTCCCAAGTTTTTTTTACAACCATTTAATAGGAATAAATCCTATTTTATTTAAATAAAAACATCTTCTTTTATTTAACTAACTTTTATAGCCACTTTTCCAAGCCTTCAGTGTTGTCCAGCTGGCTTCTATTTGGCTTTCACATTTTGTTACTTGAAACGCGCTTAAAAACATTTTGTCAGTGGGAAATACTGGTGAGTGAATCCCAATTTAATCAAGACAGGTAAAACCGTTTATAGCATTGAGGGTGATCGCGCAATTACATTTGTTTATTTTTCTACTTTAATTACCACCCACGGTACTGTCAACCCGACTTGTGGTCATGTTACTACTCACATTGTAGTAACAAATTTTGTATACAAAACCCCAACATACCGACAATAATTGTAGAATACAAATACTCAATCACTGTTTAATATAATGTATAACATTTGAGGTTTTGTAAAAACAGTTTGCAAAAAGGTTTACAAAAAAGGAGATTACTCACATTACTACTTTAGGGTTTTCCTTTGTGATTTCCTGGTGATTATCTATTAATTACACAATGCACACGTGTTAGTATAATAACCCAAATGTATATTAGTTATACCCTCCCCAAGACAGAACTCCAACGACTATGTCGGGCAGAGCCTCGACAGCCATTACGGAGCACTAGATCAATCGGGCAGCGTATCTAATACGTAACCGGGGGTTAAAATACTTACAATGAGGCAGAGCTTTGCTAATTAGGGAGGGTATAATGCCCGGGTATAGTGTCTACACTACAGAAATTAGAGAGAGAATTGAAAAGTTTGAGCGAGTTGGGACTGAGGCCGATCGAAGGTATTTATAGGGCTGATCATCGACTTCGTCGCGCCTCGCGTAAGCCGAAGGCTAAGCCTTCGCGGCCCGCAGCATAGGGGTAGTAGGCCCTAGCCTTAACCAATCACCGGGTAGACTTGCCACGATGCCGACACGTGGCACGCTAGGGCTCCGCCTGATCTCCTAGCTGTCGTGCCCCGCGTAGCCCGAAGACTAAGTCTTCGCGGCCCGCGAGCGATGATGAATTTTTGTTTTTATTTTATTTTTATAAAATTAAAGGTATTTGGGACCTGTTTTCATATACGGGGTGTATTTTAAGGTGTATAGGGACATTCTAATTATATTAGGAGTGTCGGAAATAATTTTGGAGGGTTGTTATATCCTCCCCACCTTGTTTTAGAACTCTTCCTCGAGGTCTACTGAAACAAGTGTGGATATTTCCTTTGCATCTCTGATTCAAGCTCCCATGTGTATTCTGGTCCTCTCTCGGAATCCCATTTCACTTTGACTAGAACCAATCTCTTGTGTTTGAGATTCTTGACTTTCCTGTCTTCAATCTGTAGAGGCTTCTCTACAAACTTAAGCTTTTCATTTACCTCTATATCCTTAAGAGGCACTACTAGTGATTCATCGGCTAAACACTTTTTGAGATTGCATACATGAAATACATCATGTATTCCAGCTATTTCCTCTGGCAGTTGTAGCTGATAGGCCACTAGTCCTATCCTTCTAATAATCTCAAAAGGTCCAACATACCTGGGGCTTAGCTTTCCCCTTTTGATGAATCTTACCATTCCTTTCCAAGGAGAAACTTTCAATAACACCTTGTCTCCTACTTGAAATTCCAACGGTTTTCGTCTGTTATCAGCATAACTCTTTTGTCGATCACGTGCTGCTTTCAGTCTTTCCTTGACTTGGACAATCTTGTCCGTTGTTTCTTGTACTATTTCAGGTCCAGACAGCTGCTTTTCTCCAATTTCTGCCCAACAGACTGGAGTTCGGCACTTTCGTCCATAAAGTGCTTCGAATGGTGCAGCATTGATACTTGTATGATAGCTGTTATTGTAAGAAAATTCTATTAATGGTAAGTGATCGTCCCAATTACCTCTGAAATCAATTACACAAGCTCTAAGCATATCTTCCATTGTCTGAATTGTCCTTTCGCTTTTTCTGTCCGTTTGAGGATGATAAGCAAGTGCTTAGATTTAACTTGGTTTCCATTGCTTTTTAGAAACTTGTCCAAAAATGAGAGGTAAAACGGTTATCCTTATCAGAAACAATTGATAAAGGAATTCCATGTAATGAAACTATTTCATTTACATACAACTTGGCTAGTTGTTCCATGCTGAAAGTTTCCCTCATTGGTAGGAAATGAGCTGACTTAGTTAGTCTGTCTACAATCACCCAGATTTTATCATTACATTTTCTTGTTTTGGGTAATTTGGTAACAAAATCCATTGTTATCAATTCCCATTTCCAAACCGGCACTTCTAACTGCTGCAATAAACCTGAGGGTTTCTGATGTTCAGCTTTAACTTGTGAACATGTTAGACACTTGGCAACATAAGCTGCTATATCCTTTTTCATTCCTATCCACCAAAAATTCTTTCTTAAGTCTTGATACATTTTATCGCTTCTAGGATGCATCGTATACTTAGACTTATGGGCTTCTTCTAATATTTGGTGGCGTAGGTTTCCTAGTTTAGGTATCCACATTCTTTTCTTATGGAATCTCCAAATTCCATCTGTTCCTTGTTCTAATTCTTTAATCATTCCTTTTAATTTCTCAGTATCATCCTTGATTACTAATTCATGTGCTTCTCTAATCTGTTCATTTAAATCTATCTGCATATTTAATTTAAGAGAACGCACTCTTTTTGGCTTTTCGTGATACTTTCGACTTAAAGCATCAGCAACTACATTTGCTTTTCCTGCATGATATTGGATATTACAATCGTAATCACTAAGAATTTCCATCCAGCGTCTTTGTCTCATGTTTAACTCCTTTTGCCCGAAGACATATCTTAAACTCTTATGATCGGTGAAACTGGTAAACTTACTACCGTAAAGGTAATGTCTCCAAATTTTCAGGGCGAAAATTATAGCTCCTAATTCCGGATCATGGGTTGAATAATTCTCTTCATGGTTCTTAAGTTGTCTAGACGCATAAGCTATAACCTTTTGACGGTGCATCAACACACATCCATGACCTAACTTAGAAGCGTCACAATAGACTACAAAGTCTTCAGTTCCTTCTGGTAACGCTAGTATGGGTGCATTGGTTAATCTTTGCTTAAGAATTCTAAAAGCTTCTTCTTGTTTTGGTCCCCATTCAAACTTAACAGATTTACAGGTTAACTTAGTTAAGGGAATGGCTATTCTAGAAAATTCTCGAATAAATCTTCTATAGTAACCGGCCAATCCTAGGAAACTTTTCACTTCGGTTGGTGATTCAGGGGTTTTCCATTTAGTAATTGCCTCAATCTTTGTGGGATCCACATGAATTCGTTCATGATTGACTAAATGTCCAAGAAATTGCACTTCTTCTAACCAAAATTCACATTTTGAAAACTTGGCATAAAGCTTTTCTTTTCTTAATAAACTAAGTTGTCTAGACGCATAGGCTATAACCTTTTGATGTTGCATCAACACACATCCATGACCTAACTTAGAAGCGTCACAATAGACTACAAAGTCTTCAGTTCCTTCTGGTAACGCTAGTATAGGTGCATTGGTTAATCTTTGCTTAAGAATTCTAAAAGCTTCTTCTTGTTTTGGTCCCCATTCAAACTTAACAGATTTACAGGTTAACTTAGTTAAGGGAATGGCTATTCTAGAAAATTCTCGAATAAATCTTCTATAGTAACCGGCCAATCCTAGAAACTTTTCACTTTGGTTGGTGATTCAGGGGTTTTCCATTTAGTAATTGCCTCAATCTTTGTGGGATCCACATGAATTCGTTCATGATTGACTAAATGTCCAAGAAATTGCACTTCTTCTAACCAAAATTCACATTTTGAAAACTTGGCATAAAGCTTTTCTTTTCTTAATAAACTTAGGAGTGCATGCAGATGCTTTGCATGTTCCTCTTTACTCTTAGAGTAAATGAGAATATCATCTAGAAAGACAATTATGAATTTATCCAAATATGGCTTACATATTCGGTTCATCATGTCCATAAATGCAGCTGGGGCATTGGTTAAACCAAATGGCATGACAGTATATTCATAATGGCCATACCTTGTTCTGAAAGCGGTCTTAGGAATGTCCTCTTCCTGTACCTTTAATTGATGATATCCTGAGCGTAAATAGATTTTAGAAAAGAATCGAGCTCCATATAATTGATCAAACAAATCATCGATTCTCGGTAATGGGTACCGATTTTAATCGTGACTTTATTCAATTCATGGTAATCAATGCACATACGCATTGACCCGTCTTTCTTTTTGACAAACAATATTGGTGCTCCCCATGGCGATGAACTTGACTGTATGAATCCTTTCTCCAACAGTTTGTCCAGTTGTTTCTTTAACTCTTGCATTTCTGCGGGTGCCAAATGGTAAGGCGCTTTGGCAATTGGTACTGTCCCTGGTAGCAGATTCTAAATTCAACTTTTCTGTCTGGCGGTAGTCCTGGTAATTCTTTTGGAAACACATCTGGAAACTGAGATACTACGGGGATATCTTTTAGTTCTTTTCTCTTGCTGTTAATGATTATGGAAATCATATACCCTAGTGATCCTTTTCTTGCACAACTTGTTGTTTTTAGTACCGAGATGAATTTTGTGGATCTAGACGACTTATCTCCTTTAATTGTGATCTTTTCACCTTTAGCTGAATTTACTTGGATTGACTTTTGATCACATAGAATACTGGCTTCATTGGCTATTAACCAATCCATTCCTAATACAATGTCAAATCCTGCCAGATTCATTGGATAAAGATTTGATATAAACTTTTGATTTAAAAATTCTATTCTTACTTCCTGCAAGATTTCGGTAATCTTAATGGTTCCTCCATTTGCTGTCTACACTTGACATTCTTGTGGGAGTTTAGTTAATGATTGATTGAGAAGTTTGCAAAATGAAGTATTAATAAAACTTTGGTTCGTACCAGAGTCAAATAATACTTTAGCAAAAACATCATTAACTAAAAACGTACCGACAATCATGTCCGGAATCATGTTGACTTCTTCTGCAGTCAGAACAAATGCTCTAGCATTTTTAGTAGTCTTATTTTTCATGGCTGGAGCTAGTTTCGGACAATTATGCTTGATATGACCTTTTTCTCCACAGTTGAAGCACACTCCATTACTAGGTTTCTTCCTACAGTCTTCTTCCTTGTGTCCTGGTATCTTGCAGAAATTGCAGTAAGTGGAGCATCTTCCTGAATGCTTCTTCTTGCAGGCTTTACAGTAAGGTGCAGAGGTAGAACCTACACTTTTCCCACAGTTGGAATTTCCATAGTGAAATTCTTGGGTAAGCCTTTGAGCTAGGTTCCTCCTCTGGTTCTATTCTTGAGTACGCACTAATTCATTAGTCAAGGTATTTGCTAGTTCTACAGCTTCTTCTATAGTTTGTGGTCTAGCTGCCTTGACTACATGCCTAATCTCACTGATTAATCCCCAGATGTAACGGGAGATTAATACTGGTTCTGGTGATGCAAGGGTTGGCACTATTCTAGCATATTCAAAGAATGTAGTAGTGTAACCCTTACTATCTACTCCAGTCATTCTAAGGTTTAAGAACTTATTTGCTATCTTTCCTTTTCACTAGGAGGGCAGAATTTCCTTTCCACCATGCTCTTAAACTCATTCCATTCCATATTATAAACCCTGCCACTTCCCCTAGACTGGAGGATAGTCTTCCACCATTCTAATGTTGAGTTCTTAAACAAAGTGGAGGCAAACATTATCTTATCCTCTTCTGCGCACTTGCTTATTTTCAAGACTACCTCAGTCTTTTCTATCCAGTGTAGAGCTGCAATGGCTCCTCCATTGCCCGAGAATTCTATTGGTTTACAGGACCATAATTCCTTGATTCACTTCGTTGTCCATCTGGATTATAAACATTTACCATGTATTAATATCACAAACCAATATCCAATACAAACAATCACACCACAAGCATATTGATCCAAAATCATCGTCATTGCGACCTTTACTCTATTTTATATATGCATCTATATCTATTACAAATACAACTGGAATAGAAAACACAATACTAGTATGCATCAGTAGTTATAGGATAATCTATTTTAGTTGATTATATTATTATAATATTATTTATTTATTTATTTTTCATACAAACATATTATATATATATATATATATTATTACTATTAATGATACGGGTTCATCCAAAATTCCATGTTACGCTCGTCATATTTCCAGACGAGCCTTTCACCTATCTGTCTTATTCTCTCACTTCCTTCTAATATCTCCTCACCAAAGGTTCGGAGTTCTTGCACATTCTCATTACTCATGGGTGGGGCTGGTGCTGGTATTGGGTCAGGAAACTGGGGCATGGGTTCTTCGTGTCGGTAAGGGTTCTCTAGGATTTCCCTGATATATTGGTCATTATCAAAATATGGGTCCAGAGGGTCCAGGTTGGGATAGGGTGCTAGGTTTCGCATGGGTTCGTCTTCTAGTGGGTAGCGTTGTTGATAATCCCTGTGGTTGTCAAACCATGGGTCATAGTCTGGGGGATGGGGTGCTAGTATCCTAGGAATTCAGCTGGGTCAAAAGCAGGTGCTGGAATTTAGTCTACTGGGTTTGGTTCCAATTCCATAGGTTGTGTGGGAAATAGTGGTAACGGCTGGGGTGCTTGAGTTGTTCTAGATTCAGGTCTGTGGCTATATATGTGGAAATTTGCTAGTCTCCTATTGATCATATCCTGTGTTTGAGCATTCATTTATCTATTCGCAGCTGCTAGAGCTCGCTGCTGCTGAAGTTTTCTCATCCTTTTTCTACGTTCATGAGCTCCTCTACTGAACCATCCTCTCTTCTTAGGAGGGAATGGCTCTTCAGATTGTGCTTTGAACACGAAAATCCCTTCTTTGGTGTCAGCCTAATACCCCAAAGGGGTAGGCTGTGAAGAGGTGCGCTTGTCCCTAGGTGAGCTGGACAACTGACGGTAAGCGTCTAAAGGTCCTTGGTCGCTCATACTGTAAACTAAGAAATTGTCAAATAACACAAAACAATAAAATATGCACGTAGTTCCGTAGATAATTTCCTAACATAACAATTAAAATTTTGGTGTCAGCAGAACACTTCTGTGGCTGAAATCAGTGGCTGTAGCTCTGATACCACCTTCTGTCGCAACCCCCGACCCCTGCCTAGGGAGGCGGGCGGTTGCGGCCTACTCAGAGATGGTGGTGTCGGTATTTATCAATTTGGCACCGGAAGTTTCATCAGGACCGTAGTTAGGAAATATTTTATCAGAATAAAATACCACACTTTTATAATATTAAACACATGGGGAATTCCCAAGTTTTCATTACAACCATTTTATAGGAATAAATCCTATTTTATTTAAATAAAAACATCTTCTTTTATTTAGCTAACTTTTATAGCCACTTTTCCAAGCCTTCAGTGCTATCCAGCTGGCTTCTATTTGGCTTTCACATTTTGTTACCTGAAACGCGTTTAAAAACATTTTGTCAGTGGGAAATACTGGTGAGTGAATCCCAATTTAATCAAGACAGGTAAAACCGTTTACAGCGTTGAGGACGATCGCGTAATTACATTTGTTTATTTTTCTACTTTAATTACCACCCACGTTACTGTCAACTCGACTTGTGGTCATGTTACTACTCACAGTGTAGTAAGAAATTTTGTATACAAAACCCCAACATACCGACGATAATTGTAGAATACAAATACTCAATCACTGTTTAATATAATGTATAACATTTGAGGTTTTGTAAAAACAGTTTGCAAAAAGGTTTACAAAAAAATTGCTACTTTAGGGTTTTCCTTTGTGATTTCCTGGTGATTATCTATTAATTACACAATGCACACGCGTTAGTATAATAACCCAAATTTACATTAGTTATACCCTCCCCGAGACAGAACTCCAACGACTACGTCGGGCAGAGCCTCGACAGCCGTTAAGGAGCACTAGATCAATCGAGCAGCGTATCTAATACGTAACCGAGGGTTAAAATACTTACAACGAGGCAGAGCTTTGCTAATTAGGGGGTATAATGCCCGGGTATAGTGTCTACACTACAGAAATTAGAGAGAGAATTGAAAAGTTTGAGCGAGTTGGGACTAAGGCCGAACGAAGGTATTTATAGGGCTGATCATCGACTTCGTCACGCCTCGCGTAAGCCGAAGGCTAAGCCTTCGCGGCCGCGACATAGGGGTAGTAGGCCCTAGCCTTGACCAATCACCGGGTAGACTTGCCACGATGCCGACACGTGGCACGCTAAGGCTCCGCCTGATCTCCTAGCTGTCGCGCCCCGCGTAGCCCGAAGACTAAGTCTTCGCGGCCCGCGGGTGATGATGAATTTTTGTTTTTATTTTGTTTTTATAAAATTAAAGATATTCGGGACCTGTTTTCATATACGGGGTGTATTTTAAGGTGTATAGGGACATTCTAATTATATTAGGAGTGTCGGAAATAATTTTGGAGGGTTGTTATAAAACAACTTATAATTACATCTGAGTGTCTGATCCACACACGTATTTGGATTCCGCACATTATACGTGTTCATACGCATTCATCGGTAAAGGAATCGATCCAGGATTCGAGTTCACAAGTGGTATCAGAGTGAGTGATTGTTTGCATGGATTGAAGACACGAAGATTCAAGCTTCTTCATCAGATTCAGATCCGAAATCATCATTTTCTACTCATATCTTCTTCTACTCATTTTCTACATATTCTTTTTGAACTTAAAACTCAGATCTACACAGTTTCCACGGTTAAAATTTTCTATTAACACAAATATGTACAGTATTAAAAATAAAATATTCTATTATACTAGAAATAAAACCATTACAACTGACTAAATTGAAAACAATACGCAAAAACTAGAATACACGGCCTAAATGTGCACACAAAATTCTCCAAGCCGCAAGATGACGAAAGCTCGTGTTATGATGTGTTTCGCACTCGACACGTGTCGCCTCAATCGTTTGATCTTCAATCATGCCCTCTTTGTGGTTGAGTGTATTGATAAAGATACTCTCAAAAAACCCACAACTTGATCGTATCGCCCTAAACCTCTAGTAATGTGATCCAAGCTATTATACCCACTTAATGATGGAAGTGTATCAAGATTGCGTTCCAAATAGTACCATTATTTGGAGTGTGCCCTAGCTCCACAACATGCACCCAACTCGTTGCCAAAACAATATCCTCTTTCTCGGTCCATCGGTTCGCCATGAAGTTGGATGAAAATAAGGAAGATAATATTTGGAGAATGTTTTGTGAATAAGTTAATGAGCTTTAGATTGGTAATGTTTATATATATCTATCCTGGGCATTGATTTACATCTTCAAATCGTAAAATACACTAGTGTATTTTCATCATCAAATCCTGGCCATTGATTTACACTTGTGTATTGATAATCAAGGGCAAGGATTAGTTCACTAGTGTTCATTATCATGTAGGTTGTTCACTAATGAACCTAACCCTATATATATATATATATATATATATATATAGAGAGAGAGAGAGAGAGAATTGCGCTAAAATAAGAACCACCTCGAGTTGTAAGAACCGTGAGAACTTTTTGATCCGGGGCGAGGTGGACCAAATTTTTTTCATAAACGTAGATGCGTGTATTATAAACACATTTGTAAAAAAAAAATTCAAAAAAAAAATAACGTGTGTGTAGTTTTGAGCAACACAAGTTTGTGTTTACGGGTACCGTAAATTTTCCGGTAAGATTTACGGTACCCGTAAACACAAACTTGTGGTGCTCAAAACTACACACACGACATTTTTTTTTTTTGATTTTTTTTACAAATGTGTTTATAATACATGCATCTATGTTTATGAAAAAAAAATTTGGTCCACCTTGCCCCGTACGGTGTAGTTCTCATGGTTCTTACAACTCGGGGTGGTTCTCATTTTAGCGGTCCCCTATATATATATATATATATAGTGCGGTTAACATACATTAAGCCTTATCGTACTTCACGTACGCGACACCAGTAACCGTCGGATCAGGGCACTAATCACGCATAAGACACAAAATAACGCATGGGATCCATTTTTTGTTGATAATCACGCATGGGGGGTGATAATCACACATGGAAAGTATAATCACGCACGTTATGATGGTAAAAAAAAATAATCATGCACGTTATGTTTTTTGTCGCGTACGTTAATGTAGGTTAAGGCATTTTGTACATTATACTTTCTCTCTCTCTCTCTCTCTATATATATATATATATATATATATATATATATAGAGAGAGAGAGAGAGAGAGAGATAGAGAAAGTGTATTGTACAATCTGGGCTAACGTACACTGTTGAAATATAACATGTGTGATTAGTTTTATAACATGTTTGATTAGGGTTTTTACCCCATGCGTGATTTCTGATTTTATACATGCGTGATTATGGGTTTCAACATGCATGATTAGGGTTTTTTAGTTTTATAACGTGCTAAATTTCATCTCGTACACATCGTATGTTAAAGCATATTGTACGATAACCAACCCCTATATATATATATATATATATATATATACACACATAATTTGTGAAATAAATGAATTTTTTTATATTAAAGGTAGTTACCATTGAATGGTAACTTACCTAAATAGATAAACCAAACGCATGATCTGGAGCACGAGCTAGGCGAAGAAATAGCCAACCTCGAGGAGGGGGCGTTGTTCCCTCATGGTTGCTGCGTAATTGGTCCAATAACGAAACCATTACGCATGGTCTAAGGTGAAAGAAAATTAGGATGGCAAGATCGTGACATTGAAAAAAAAAAGTGTTTTTAGTTTAGTTGTACTAAAATGTTAAAAAAGATTTCATATCTTATGAAATTATGGGCTCTAATTTTATTGTGGACAAAATGTACATATTAGACCATATAAAATGGTAATGTGAGCTTGAGTAGGAGATTGTCACATAAGCATCACACCAACAGAACACGATTGCACTCAGGGCCGACCCAATGGGCTTCCGACCCTAGGCACAGGCCTAGGGCCACCCAATTTGAAAGGCCTCCAATTTTGTTGTGGATTTTTTCTATAGTAGGCCCATTTTTTTGTTTTAAAGCAATAGCCCATAACATGAAAGGCCCGTCCAAAGTCCAAACTATCCAAACACAAAAGCCTCACACACGCACAGATGAATTGAATGAAGAACGAAAGGTCGCTGCAGAATGAGGGTATCGATTATCGAACAGGAGCTGGCCGCTGATGAAAGGTCGGTAAGTAACTAACGACTCTTTTTTGCTTTTTAACATCTATATCTTCCATTTGATTACAAACTGTTCTCGATTACAAACAAACCAAACCGTTTGATACTTTGATTAAATCAGACGTTGATTGATTCGGTTAAATCAGTTCTTCCATTTGATTACAAACAGTTCTTCAATTACGAAAATATATGTTGTTCGCTTAAATCAGTTTTTCAATTCAGTTCTTCGGTTAAATCAGTTCTTCGATTCAGTGCTTCGATTTGTGGCAGTGGCAGGCGTTGATTAATTTGTAGCAGACGACAGACGTTGATTGATTCGGGAATTAGGGCTTATTCAGTTCTTCGATTTGTTGTAGTGTGGGTGTGGCACAGGTTAGTCTTATATCCTCATTCTTCTTTTTCTGAATCAAGTTGTTGTATAGGGAATTAGTGCTTATTTGTTGAACTGATCCTGTTATTTAGGCACTAGGCTTGGTTGTTTCTCTATTTAGAAGAACTTGATTACGATTCTTTCATCAAACAATTTGCCTCGGTTAAAGCTAGAAAAATCAATTTTATTTAAACGTATACTTAATTTATACAAAACATACAATCTTCAACAAAAAAAAAATTAACTTCGCCAACTATAAACTTTTTAGTTTATAATTGACGGTCCCAAGCCCGGGTAAAGGAGGAGGGTTTTGTTACTAAATATGCTGAAAGAGTAATTTTGCAAAAAAAAGCCTCCACTTCGAAGTTCGCTTAGGGTCTCCAATAACCTAGGAACGGCCCTGATTGCACTGATGTTTCATGTTCGGGGCATGGTTCTATCTTTTGTGAGCTAAGGGCATGTTTGGCTAAGCGTTTCCAACCAACTTATTGACTTAATCAAAAAGCTAAAAAGGAGTTTTAGGTGTTGTTTGTTTTTGCAGACATAAATTGTCTGCAAGCTGATTTCATCTGTTTTCATATCTGCAACTGAAGATGTGGTCTAAAGCTCTTCAAGCTGAAAATATAAGACTGTTTGTTTTTATGAATTGATACCGTCTGTACAAACTACATGAACTTTGTTTTATTTTCCAAATCTAAACATCCTAAACCAATTACCTCCAAAATGTTTTAAGTTCAGAACATCCTAAACCAGTTACCTCCTCTTTGTCTTCTCTCTTGATCCGGTCACCGGAGCCGGTTCTGGCCGGCACTCTGGCGCCTTTTTCCGACAAACACAACCACCCCCGCAAAACACCCTCCTTCTTCCCTATAACACAAATTTAATGAAACCCAAATGCTACTGATTCATAAAAAGTTGAACACCAAACACACCTGGAGTGCTTTAAAAAAAACTCATTGAGACAAAACATCAAACACCTGGAGTGCACTTCAAGTGAGACTATCGAAAAGCTCGAGTCCCTTGCCGGTGAACATGTGATTGGGTACGGTGGGTTTGGGACCGTGTACAGAATTGTCATGAATGACTGTGTGATGTTTGCAGTCAAAAGAATTGACCGAAGTCGAGAAAGTCAAGATCTTGCATTTGAACGGGAGTTGGAAATATTGGTAGTGTTAGACATAGTAATCTTGTTAATCTCCGATGATATTGTCGGTTTCCTGATTCAAAGTTTCTTATCTATGATTATGTGGCCAATGGTAGTCTTGAAAATTTCTTACAAGGTAAGCTTCATAATTTGAAAAAAGGGTTTTTTGTGGTGCGTGGTCCAGTTTTGGTTCAAACTTGAGTTCAGAACGTATATGAGGGAGGAGGGTCTTTTGTGAAGATGTTTGAATAAAGGGTGTCATAGCTTTTTTTAAGCTGAAAAAAGCCATTTTCAGATCTGTTTAAAAGAAAAAAACAAATAGACTTCAAGGGTAACGTCTGCGCGCCTGCAGACATCAGCTCCCTTGAAGATGTTTGAAGAAAAAACAAACACCCTCTTAGTGTTTGGCAAACCTAAAAGTCCTTTTCAAAAAGAAGAAAAAAGAGCTTTTGAGAAGTTAACATGTTGTGACTTTTTGATCAGCTTATAACTTTTCAAACACCAGATTACCATATTACCCCTGATTTAACACTCCTTATATTATTTGTTTATCCCTTTTAGTCATTTTACATCAATAAGCTAAGCCAAACACTTTTTAAAAAAAAAAACTTATTGACTTATTGACTTTTCCCACCCCATAAGCTAATCCAAACACTTTTTTAAAAACTCTTTTTCAAAAAGTCATAAGTCAATAAGTCATTTTCACAAAAAGTCTCTTTTCACTTAAATAAGCTTAGCCAAACATGCCCTAATTATTGGCAGTACCAGCTGTCAATTTTTTAAGGCTTTGTCCAATAAGGTAATGAAAACTAATAAATTTTTTTAGTTGCAACTCATCATTAAACCTTACAATTCCTATGCATATGTGGCTTATTATTATTATTATTATTATTATTATTATTATTATTATTATTATTATTATTATTATTATTATTATTATTATTATAGGGGTGGTGCTATTGTAAAAATGAGTTTTTTTAGAAGTGTAACAAGTGTTTTAAACACCTAGATCTTGTAATTAATGATTAAAATCGAAAAAGGGCTTACAATGTAAATTATATTTTATGTTTTTGACTAATTTGGCTATATTAGGGGTAATAAGATTTTTTTTAATAAAGAAACTGTCATCGACCTCCATACACGTGCAAGTTTCCTGTCTTTTTTTTTAAAGTCAATAACTTTTTATATATAACTTTTTTTTAAAAAAAATACACCATAATAACGAGTGTTTTTTTTTTATTTTTAATATGAGTACCATATTGCTACATTTCTATAGAGAAAAAATTACGTTTCAATCAGATGTTTTAGTCCATGGTGTTTCGTCTATGTTCATAGAATGGTGTTTTAATTGTATTGTGATTCAAGGCGTGATGTTTTAAACATCTGGAAACATTGTATTGTGATTCAAGTTATGGTGTTTTAACATCTGAAATCTAGAGACATTGTATTATGATTCAAGTCATGGTGTTTTAACATCTGGAATAACAATATAGTCATCTCCATATGGTGTTAAAACACGATGACTTGAATATCAATACAATCATTCCAGATATTAAAACACCATGACTATATTACGATTCAAGTCGTGGTGTTTTTGGAATATGTATGGTGTTTATACCTGTAAAATAACAAAAAACAATCTAGATATTAAAACACCATGATCAGTTATTGATACGTAAAAAAATTATCTTCTAAAATAACTCTTAAAGCGGTTACAATCTATTTTATAATTAAATTGGTTTTTGAAGTTAATTACCCAATTACCCTTAATCCATAAAATTAAATGATGCCACGTATCGTCTCCATAATATTTCTCACGCTTCTCACAAACTTCATCATTTATACAGGAACCTGAACCATTATCATAGTTATCATTATCATCATAGTTATCATTGTTATTATCAGTATTTCATTTTCGTTAAAGAAAGTCCCAACTCCTTTCAGTGGGCCAACCAAATGATAAATTCGGCACTTATTTCATAATAGTGTTCGGCATATTACGCCTTTATTTATTTTTACATGACTATATCATTTTTAGAAAACGGGTAATTTGACATACATTGGATTAATATAAAACAGGTTACAAAATACAATGATCTTCTAAAATGGATTGATTGAGATTGGAACCAGCCAACAGTAGGTATAAAATGAGGGTTTGAAGTAATAAGATGATCATGAAATATATTGAAATAGTCATGGTCCCAATATTCACATGCAACATTTACACGTCTTTAAATAAAAGAGTAAACTGCTAAAATGGTCCTTGACTGATGGGGTACGGTATTAGACACGACCCGAGCAGTCGGACTTCCCGTTACTTATTGCTTTTATATTAATTATTTATTATTGTTGCTTACTAACCCAACCGCGAGGCCTAACGCGATGTAGTTTACACTACTTTGGGCTGGGGCTTGTAGAGATAACCCCTAACTGGGCCTGGCCCATTGAGGTTAGGGGGGCCCATATCCCCTATATAAAGAAGTGTTCACCTCATTATTAGGGTAGAAGATATGGAGCCGCCACACTTTTTGTTACTGGAGACAGGGGATTCTTTCCCCTACCGGTGATCTCTACAGCTCCGCTCTCTTCTTTTCTCCATTGTAGATCTAGGTTCAAGAGGAAGAAGAAGACGTGATTCTCACCCACTCAGAGAAATCGCTCCAATCATCCCGACGGTGATTCCGTATTTCTTCATTGGCGCCCATGATGTGTGTAAAATGCAACATATAAATTACATCAAATAAGGCATAAAACTAACCCTTTTTGAGTACTAATGTTGGAAAAAGAGTGCTTTTGTCTTCCTTTTGTATTTTCAAGATTAAATGAGCTCAAATTCACAAAAGAAGCAAAAAGACAGCTAAATCTAACATAAATACAAGAAAAGGAACATAAGTGGATTGCCCGACCCCTCAACAGCATCCTCCCAAGCAAAATAGAGAAGACAGAAGACTGAACACGCCCCGTGCTCAGCTAGCACGGGGCCGTGCCCAAGAAGCAGCAGAAAAGACAAACCTATAGAAGCTTCTATTGCCCACCACGGGGCCGTGTCCAGCGGACACGGGGGCGTGGCGAAAGTACAGCAGGCGCATTAATTGTAATTGCGGATTACAATTAATGAAGAGAGAGAGTGTCAGACAGGCACGGGGGCGTGTCCAGCGGACACGGGGCCATGCCCAGCCTTCTGTTCAGCCTATAAATAGGAGTGCTTGGTTTCATTGTAACTCATCCCTTGGCACACCACCTCTCTCACACTTCATCCACCACCCACCACCACCATAACACCATCATCCACCACCATCATCCATTGTCCATCATAGAGTGTGTGAGTCGTCTCGGGATCCAAGATTGATCGTAAGAGTTCTTGACAATCAAGGCCATGTTTGCCTAAGTCTCTTACATCACTTAGTGAAGACAAGTGTTTAGTATAATACTTTTTATTCTTAATCTTTTGCACTTTTTATTTGGTTTTGTATTAATGACTTTAATAACTAGTTGCTTATGTTGAAGGTGATCTTTCCTTATCGTTTGTCCGTGGTGTCTTGGCATTATTTTACTGTCTATATAAAATAAAAGATTTTCACCATTCATATCTCCATGGTCTATATGGAGGTATGTTAGCTACCTGGTCGGGGGTTAAGGGAACGGTTTGGTAAGGGTCTTGCCCTTGTTCAGCGTTTAGCGGTCCTGCAAGGGACCTGGGTCAAATTTAGTAGGATCTCCTTCAATGCCCATAGGTATTGGATGGCGGGGATCCAAACTCTTTGACCCCCTCATAAGTTAACTACTATTAATACTATAACCTGGTTATTTAGGACTGTATCCCTGCTGACTCAGACTACTTAGTCGAGGGTAACGTCACCGCCAAAAGCGGGGCCTATCATAATTTGCATTATAACTTAATTCATTATCTTCCAATAATCCAACCCTTTAGGATTGTATCCTTGCTGACTCAAACTACTGGGTTGAGGGTAACGTCGCCTTCAAAAGAGGGGCCTACTACAATAACTAAGATAATCTCTTAAACAAGTGCAAAAGTGCGAAAATAATCAAAGGTTATACTAATACACGAGTCGGATCCAAGTGATTCATCTTGTCTATCTGTTTTTATTTTATTTTATTTTTCAGCATTTAGTTAGTTTTTATTTTCTTAGTTTAAAAACCTTTTCTAACTTTTTGATTTGATTAGACGTTGAGGATAAACCGGTACTAAAAGCTCTTGTATCCTTGGACGACCTCGGTATCTTACCAACACTATACTACGTCCACGATGGGTGCACTTGCCCATATGTGTGTTTAGTGTTAGTAAATATCGTGTTTTATAAATTTAAAACTTGGCTAAAAGTGTAAAAAGGGCTTAAAATATACGTTTAAAATATATTACACTACACAGCACCAAGTTTTTGGCGCCGTTGCCGGGGACACAAGGATTTTAAGAAAGTTAGGAATCAACGGCCTAATCATATTTTTATTTTTTCTTTTTAATTTTTAGGATTTTCTTAGTTTTTCAGCTTCTGCAGAGCTCAGCACGGGCCGTGCCCGCTGAACACGCCCCCGTGCTCAATCATTGGAACTGGCAATCCTGTTTTAAGTCAGACAGTAAGCTGAACACGGGGTCGTGCTCACTCAACACGCCCCCGTGCCCAAGATTCACTTACTGAAAACAGAACCGTTAGATCCCGGCGGTTGGTAATTTCTGACATAAACATGAGTGATAGTAATTCTTTTTACTTTTGGCACTCTTATGGTACGTGGTGTCAATTATGTGGAGGCGAACATAAAGAATTAGAATGTTACTTTCTAAATTATAGGCCCCACTACATAGACCCACCGATTCCTTATAACCTTAAGAGGGGCGAAAGTAAAAATAAGCACTATCTCTCTCTCGAATGCGCCCAGCCAGATATTCTAGGGGAAATGCTCCTTGACGAGTTATTTCAACTAGAAGAGCTAATTCTAAATTGGTCAAAAGAGCTTAGGAAGGATTTTATTGATCCGCCCCAAGACAATGACCATGAAGAAATGTTGGGATCGCATTCCGACAACCTTGTTGCTTCCGAAAATACCTTCATACCTAGCGAAGACTAGGACGATAGTCGTCCTTG
Organism: Helianthus annuus; assembly: GCF_002127325.2. Classification (NCBI taxonomy): domain Eukaryota; kingdom Viridiplantae; phylum Streptophyta; class Magnoliopsida; order Asterales; family Asteraceae; genus Helianthus; species Helianthus annuus. The sequence goes on along the minus strand of NC_035434.2, from coordinate 158,807,521 downwards.
TGCCGATTGTGCCGTGAAGGACTCTCCATCGACTTCGTTCGGTGCATACATAGACTTGAGCGATTCGGCATACACCTTCTTTAACGAGAGCCCGGGAAAGGGTTGGACTTGTCCACCTAGAATGAAAATAGGAATTACCCTCACCGACAACCTCTTGCGTTCTCGCCTTAGTCTAGGACAATTAAGGTATCTTAGGCACTTTGGGGTTGTTCCAACCAATCAGGAGCCACCCGATACTAGTGAGTTCCTTGAAAAAATTAGACAACTTCATAAAACAGTCCCTCGACACGGGGCCGTGTCCAGCCAACACGCCCCCGTGTTCACCAAAAGATTCCCTTCTGATCAGTACGTCAGAAAACGGACAAACTGTGTCAGAATTTCACCTGCACACGGGGCCGTGCCCAATGAACACGGGGCCGTGTTCAGGAGGCTTTCGTTTTCTATAAATGAAGCCAAGAATTCTGCACATTTGGACCAACTTGGGACAAATATTTGAAGGAATCTTCTCTCAACTATCCTAGGTAAGTCTAAAAGAAGGTTCCAACAACCCATCTTGTCCTTTCCTCTTTTAACCATTTCCTTCTTCTTCATCTTTCTCCAAGAACCTCCATTAAAGTTTGAATTTTTCAAGCTTTGTGGTAGGGATTGATGAGTTTTGATCAGAGAATCTTAGTAAAAATATGTTGTAAAACATTGTTTTAAGTTACTAATATTTAAAAAGCCCCCACAAGTTCAGGAAATAACTTAAAACTTCAAGTTTCCCTGCTCCAAAACTCTGCAGAAAGATGAACATAGGGCCGTGCTCACTTAGCACGGGGCCGTGTCCGGTCTACTGTTTCAACAAATAAACTATCTTTAGTTTGTTTTTCGTAGAATGTCGAGTGAAAACAGTGAAACATCTTCCGTGCATTCATCAGACAACCGAAGAGGAAGGAGGCCATCCATTGAAGCTACACTTGTGCATTATGTAATAGCATTAAGGGAGGCCCTCGACGAAATGACGTCAGTAGAGGAGGTCTTAATCGACCGTATTAACGATCTTACGGTGGGACTTGAGAGTAGCTTCCAAGAAATTAACCTCTTGCACCAGAGGTTAAATATTCTTGTGACACCCCGGATGGAGCCGGTCCTCCCTCAACAGGATTGGAACCTGGCACTCGGAGTTAACAACCCTACCGGGTGGGACGACTTTCAGGCGGAACCTCCCATGGATCATCAACAAGAGATCCCGGTGGAAATCGAAACTCCTCAAACTGACGCTAATGAGCCCTCTTTTCTCCTTCCAATGGAGGTGGAGGAGTGGCTCGCCGACATATGAGGAAAACCACACCCGGAAGAAGGAGTTCTATAAGGCCATATCTAACCAAGACTACTAGCTTCTTGGGAATTTTGCTAACTAAAATAATGTGTAGGCTAGAACTCCAGGGTTTAATGCTCCTTTGTTTTCTTATCTAGCTTAATATAAATTTAGGACTATGTAAGATCTCTCTATGATTTCAATGAAATGATGGTTTTAAAGTTTGAATGGTCCGTAATAAGTAAAGCACACTCATGGTGGTAAAAGATGAAAAGGGGAACGAGAAACATGGACCCATGCACAAGAACAAGGCAACCCGACATCAATTTCTCCAATACAGAAGGTTCAACACGGACCGTGTCCAACCAACACGACCCCGTGCTGAACCCCCTGCAGAAAAACGCCCAGTTCAGGTAACTGGACACGGGCCGTGTTCACCAAGCACGCCCCCGTGTCCAGGCTTCTGTTTCTTTTCTTTAATTTTCGTTACTGGCACCTGAACACGGGGCCGTGCCCAGACTGCCAGTAACATAAAATCTTTGCTTTTAACACCATATTACACATCTAATCAACCTAAAAATTTATTTTTGGGACAAATTGAGGACAATGTGTAATTTAAGTGTGGGGGGATGCTAGAACCTTGAAATTTTGCAAGTCCTAATAACAAGCCTTACACAAAACTCTATTGGAACCGCTAAACACCCCAATTTTTTTTCAAAAATTCTCATTTTTTTTACTTGTCTAAAGTTTAAGTTAGGAATCCTAAGATTAATAAGGTTATATTTTTACAAATTTACAACCGAGAGCGTCGTGATAAAAAGAACCAACATACAAAAATTATGAAACGGCATGACAAGCTTAGTTAAAATTTGATTATATATACTTGATCACATAGAAAAACCCATTCCCACAAAAAGTAAGTTTTGAGCCTTTATTGAGCATACAAATTTACATCTTTAGACTAAATGCTCATTTTTCGTTTCTTGTGTGAATAGCCGCTTGGTTCTTACGACTCTAGAACTTGCCACGACAATTCATTCCCGGTCCTTACCAACTTAAACCCAAGTAAGTAAATGATGGAGGCATTAGGACTAACCCTTTTTTCTTTCCACACCATTATTTTTCATTTTTTTTACCACCTACCCAAAATCCCCCTAGTTAACCCCTTTGAGCCTAAACCTTTCATTTCTTTACCCTAAAACCTTTTTACCCACCAAAAACCCTTTTTTATTTTCTTTACCCTTTATTTTAGTAACAAGCTCGGTTTTCGTGTGACGTAAAAAAAATGATGATGAAATGAAGTTAAAAATAAACAAACAAAGCTCTTGAAACAAAAGCCTAAAAAGCTGCATGACATATGAACTACAATTTACCGTGTCAACTTATTTGCAGGTTAGGCCATGCATTCAATCGGGAAAACGCGGCGAGCAACCCTCACGCACACCAACGAAAGCCTAAAAAGCTGCATGACATATGAGCACGTAAGTCGCCACGCGCATGCTTTTTTATATACGAGCACGTAAGTCACCACGCGCTTGCTCCTTTACATACGAGCACGTAAGTCGCCACGCGCATGCTCTTTTACATACGAGCACGTAAGTCGCCACGCGCGCATGCTCCTTACTTACGAGCACGTAAGTCGCCACGCGCGCATGCTTCTTTATTTACGAGTACGTAAGCCGCCACGCGCGCATGCTCCTTTACTTACGAGTACGTAAGCCGCCACGCGCGCATGCTTCTTTACTTACGAGTACGTAAGCCGCCACGCGCGCATGCTCTTTTACATACGAGCACGTAAGTCGCCACGCGCGCATGCTTCTTTACTTACGAGCACGTAAGTCGCCTCGCGCGCATGCTCTTTTATATACGAGCACGTAAGTCGCCACGCGCGCATGCTCCTTTACTTACGAGGACGTAAGTCGCCTCGCGCGCATGCTCCTTTACAAACGAGCACGTAAGTCGCCTCGTGCGCATGCTCCTTTACAAACAAGCACGTAAGTCGCCTCGCGTGCATGCTCTTTTACATACGAGCACGCAAGTCGCCACGCGCGCATGCTCCTTTACTTACGAGCACATAAGTCGCCTCGCGCGCATGCTCCTTTAAATACGAGCACGTAAGTCGCCACGCGCGCATGCTCCTTTACTTACGAGGACGTAAGTCGCCTCGCGCGCATGCTCCTTTACAAACGAGCACGTAAGTCGCCTCGCGCGCATGCTCTTTTACATACGAGCACGCAAGTCGCCACGCGCGCATGCTCCTTTACTTACGAGTACGTAAGTCGTCTCGCGCGCATGCTCCTTTACAAATGAGCACGTAAGTCGCCTTGGGCGCATGCTCCTTTACTTACGAGCACGTAAGTCGCCTCGCGCGCATGCTCTTTTAAATACGAGCACGTAAGTCGCCACGCGCGCATGCTCCTTTACTTACGAGTACGTGATGTGCGTGTAGTGTAATATAATTTTAGATATATTTTTAAGCCCTTTTTACACTTTTAGCCAAGTTTTAAATTTATAAAACACGATATTCACTAACACTAAACACACATATGGGCAAGTGCACCCATCGTGGACGTAGTATAGTGTTGGTAAGATACCGAGGTCGTCCAAGGACACAAGAGCTTTTAATACCGGTTTATCCTCAACGTCTAATCAAATCAAAAAGTTAGAAAAATGTTTTAAACTAAGAAAAATAAAAACTAACTAAATGCTGAAAAATAAAATAAAATAAAAACAGATAGACAAGATGAATCACTTGGATCCGACAAATGTATTAGTATAACCTTTGATTATTTTCGCACTTTTGCACTTGTTTAAGAGATTATCTTAGTTATTGTAGTAGGCCCCTTTTTCGGAGGTGACGTTACCCTCAACCCAGTAGTTTGAGTCAGCAAGGATACAATCCTAAAGGGTTGGATTATTGAAAGATAATGAATTAAGTTATTAATGCAAATTATGGTAGGCCCCGCTTTTGGCGGCGACGTTACCCTCGGCTAAGTAGTCTGAGTCAGCAGGGATACAGTCCTAAATAGCCGGGTTATAGTATTAATAGTAGTTAGCTTATGAGGGGGTCAAAGAGTTTGGATCCCCGCCATCCAATACCTATGGGCATTGAAGGAGATCCTACTAAATTTGACCCAGGTCCCAAGCAGGACCTCTAAACGCTGAACAAGGGCAAGACCCTTACCAAACCGTTCCCTTAACCCCCGACCAGGTAGCCAACATACCTCCATATAGACCGTGGAGATATGAATGGTGAAAATCTTTTATTTTATATAGACAGTAAAATAATGCCAAGACACCACGGACAAACGATAAGGAAAGATCACCTTCAACATAAGTAACTAGTTATTAAAGTCATTAATACAAAACCAAATAAAAAGTGCAAAAGATTAAAAATAAAAAGTATTATACTAAACACTTGTCTTCACCAAGTGATGTAAGAGACTTAGGCAAACATGGCCTTGATTGTCAAGAACTCTTACGATCAATCTTGGATCCCGAGACGACTCACACACTCTATGATGGACAATGGATGATGGTGGTGGATGATGGTGTTATGGTGGTGGTGAGTGGTGGATGAAGTGTGAGAGAGGTGGTGTGCCAAGGGATGAGAGAGAATGAAGCCAAGCTCCTCTATTTATAGGCTGAACAGAACGCTGGACACGGCCCCGTGTTCGCTGAGCACGGCCCCGTGCCCGTCTGACATTCTCTCTCTTCATTAATTGTAATTGCGAATTACAATTAATGCGCCTGCTGTACTTTCAACACGCCCCCGTGTCCGCTGGGCACGGCCCCGTGGTGAGCAATGGAAGCTTCTACTGGTTTGTCTTTTCTGCTGCTTCCTGGGCACGCCCCCGTGTTCGCTGGACACGGGGCGTGTTCAGGCTCTGTTCTCTTCTCTTTGTCTTGGGAGGTGCCGTTGAGGGTCCGGGCAGTTCACTTTTGTTCCTTTTCTTGTATTTATGGTAGATTTAGTAGTCTTTTTGCTTCTTTTGTGATTTTGAGCTCATTTCATCCTGAAAATACAAAAGGAAGACAAAAACACTCTTTTTCCAACATTAGTACTTAAAAAGGGTTAGTTTTATGCCTTAAATGATGTGTTTTATATGTTGCATTTTACACACATCAAATACCCCCACACTTGAACTTTTGCTTGTCCTCAAGCAAAACTCTTTTTAATGTGGCTTACACTCCCAAATGGAATAGGTAGAAGAGAAGTTTTTTAACTTGTCCTAGAGTGTCGGGAATCCAAGGTTTGTATAGGTTCTATTTTTATTTTATTTACAATCTTATTCGTCATGGTTTATTTTGAACTTTTCATAAGATAAACTACTTAATTTGGCATAGCATGCCTTATTAAAATTCCATTTATATACAAGTTCACATACCTCACGGGAGATCACTCAATCACTCGGCCGAAGGTGTATATTTAAGTGAATCGCTCGAGAGCGGCACGGATTTACATTTTCCATATGCTTGCCAAGCGATCAATCCTCCTCCTTTTTAACTTTTACCTTTGTAAATATCAAGAGGTCTTTTTGGGGTGAAGGCTTGGGTTTAAAGGTGGGTGGTTGGTTAGTGGTTAGTAAAAAGGGCGAAAATCGTAACAAGTGTCGGTTTTCGTAAAATACCTTTATTTTTGGTGACATTTATTTTTTAAGTATTTCTCCAAACAAGCTTTTTGTAGCTTATGTTTGTTTTTTTTTTTTTTTTTTTTTTTTTTTTTTTTTTTCGTCACGAAAAGGTATGTTTATGAAAAACCGAGTATGTTACTAAAATAAAGGTGAAAAAATGAAAAAGGTTTTTGGTGGGTAAAAAAAAATTGTTTTGGGGGTAATGAAATGAAAGGTTTAGGCTCAAAGGGGTTTTCTAGGGGGATTTTGGGTAGGTAAAAAAAATGAAAAATAATGGTTTTGAAAGAAAAATAGTTAGTCCTAATGCCTCCATCATTTACTTACTTGGGTTTAAGTTGGTAAGGACCGGGAATGTATCGTCGTGGCAAGTTCTAGATTTGTAAAGACCGAGCGGCTATTCACACAAGAAACGAAAAATGAGCATTTAATCTAAATATGTATATTTTTATGCTCAATAAAGGCTCAAAACTCACTTTTTGTGGGAATGGGTTTTTAATGTGACCAAGCATATATAATCGAATTTTAGCTAGACTTGTTATACCGTTTCATAATTTTCTTATGTTAGTTCTTTTTATCACGACGCTATCGGTTGTAAGTTTGTAAAAATATAACCCTTTTATAACTTGTTATTCCCAACTTAAACTAAGACAAGTAAATAAAAAAAAAATGAAAAAGTTTTTGAAAAAATTTGGGGTGTTTAGCGGTTCCAATAGAGTTTTGTGTAAGGCTTGTTTTAGGATTTTGCAAAATTCCAAGGTTTTAGCATCCCCCCCACACTTAAATTACACATTGTCCTCAATGTGTCCAAAAATAGAGTTTTTGGTTGATTAGAATATGTAAAAGTGTGTTTAAAAACAAAGATTTGTGTTACTGGCGCTCTGGACACGGCCCCGTGTTGACCGGGCACGGCCCCGTGGTCAAGTGCCAGTAACAAAAATTATAGAATTGAAACAGAAGCCTGGACACGGGGGCGTGTTCGCTGAACACGGCCCGTGTCCAGTTACCTGAACTGGGTGATTTCCTGCAGGGGGCTCAGCACGGGGCCGTGTTGGTTGGGCACGGCCCGTGTGGAGCCTTCTGTTATGGAGATTTTTGTCGGTTTGTTCTGTTCTTCTGCATGGTTCCATTTTTTCTCGTTCCCTTTTTCATCCATTACCACCATGAGTCCATAAATCATAAAAACCATCATAACATTGCTACTAGAGAGACATTACATAGCTAATTAAACTAAGGGAAACATAAGGTTATCATAAAAGTTCTACTTATTTAGGAAAATTTCGGGAATAGATTCTCGATGTAGAAACATTCTTCAGCCCATGGCTCCTTGGTTTTCACTCAAAGCCATTCTTCTATTTCCCTTGGGAGATAGAAGGTAGCCTCATTTTCTTCGGGCTCTTGAGGAGGAGCGCTAACCGGGACTCCTTGCACTACTCTTGGTTGAGGTACTTGGTGCAAGGCGTGCCATTCTGCTGGGATGATAACCTCGGGTACCACATTCCACGCCCTGTGTGTTATTACTGGGACCAAAGGCGGGGAAGCAAGAAGGTTTATCCTTTGGTGCAGAAGGTTTACTTCTTGCAGGCAGCCCTCCAAACTTATCGTCAGATGATTAACGCGATCCACCAAAGCTTCTTCTACACTTGTCAATTCGTCCACGGCTTCCCTTAAAGCGTAAACGTAGTTTACTAGGGAATCCTCTGCGGTGGACGATCTCCTTCCATTTCGGTTATTCCTTGAAGATGCTCCGCTGTTCCGGCTGGCCATTTTCTGTGAAACAAGCCGAGGAACTAAATTTTTACAAAACAGTACCTCGAACACGGCCCCGTGCTCAGTGAGCACGGCCCCGTGTTCACTGTCTGCAGGAATTTTTGTCTAATGGTTCTAGGTTTTTAAATTATTTCTATATACTTTTGTCGTGTTATGAGCTTAGATAATTTAAAAACACAGTTATGGAACTAACTTTAGACAAGAATCCATAGCGAAAATTCCTACAAACCTTGCATAGAAGGTTGGGATCATGGGTTTCCAAGCTTCCATGGAGGTAGGGTTTGAAAAATTTTTGGAAGAAGAGGAAATGAACAAAAGTGGAAAAGATAAGATGGTCCTTAGGAACCTTCTTTTGGTACTTACCTAGGATGGTATATGTGAAGATTCCAGGGATCTCTGCTTGGTGAAGTGGTCAAAAATGAGCAGGATTCAGGCTGCATTTAAAGAAAACGACAGCACACTGAACACGGCCCCGTGTCCGCCGGACACGGCCCCGTGTGCAGAGAAAGTCCTGACACATTTTGTCCGTATTCTGACAGAATCAGCAGAAAATCTTCTGAGCGAACACGGGGTCGTGGTGACCGGTCACGGCCCCGTGTCGGAGGACTGTCTCGTGGAGTTTTGTCTTTTCTAAGGCGCTTACTTATATCGGGTGGCTCCTGACTTGTTGGAACAACCCCAAAGTGCCTAAGATACCTTAATTGTCCTATACTAAGGCGAGAACGCAAGAGGTTGTCGGTGAGGGTAATTCCTATTTTCATTCTAGGTGGACAAGTCCAACCCTTTCCCGGGCTCTCGTTAAAGAAGGTGTATGCCGAATCGCTCAGGTCTATGTATGCACCGAACGAGGTCGATGGGGAGTCCTTCACGGCACAATCGGCACAGGGACGACTATCGTCCACGTCTTGTCTAGGAAGAAAGGTATTTTCGGGAGCAACGAGGTTGTCAGAATGCGGTTCCAACATTTCCTCATGGTCATCGTCTTGGGATGGATCTAAGAAATCCTTCCTAAGTTCTTTTGACCAATTTAGAAGTAGCTCTTCTAGTTGAAATAGCTCGTCAAGGAGCATATCTCCTAGAATATCCGGTTGGGCGCATTCGAGGGAGAAATAGTGTTTATTTTTACTTTCGCCCCTCTTAAGGCTACAAGGAATTGGTGGGTCTATATAGTGTGGCCTATAAGTGAGGAAGAAACATTTTAATTCCTCGTGTTCGCCTCCACATATTTGACACCACAAACCATAAGAGTGCCGAAAGTAAAAAGAATCACTATTACTCATGTTTGTATCAGAAGTTACCAACCGCCGGGATCAAACGGTTCTGTTTTCAGCAACTGAATCTTGGGCACGGGGGCGTGTTGAGTGGACACGGCCCCGTGTTCAGCCTACTGTCTGATATAAAACAGGATTGCCAGTTCCAATGATTGGGCACGGGGGCGTGTTCAGCGGGCACGGCCCCGTGCTGAGCTCTGCAGAAGCTGAAAAATCTAACAAAAATCCTAAAAATTAAAGAAAAATAAAAAGATGATTAGGCCGTTGATTCCTAACTTTCTTAAAATCCTTGTGTCCCCGGCAGCGGCGCCAAAAACTTGATGTGCGTGTAGTGTAATATAATTTTAGATATATTTTTAAGCCCTTTTTACACTTTTAGCCAAGTTTTAAATTTATAAAACACGATATTCACTAACACTAAACACACATATGGGCAAGTGCACCCATCGTGGACGTAGTATAGTGTTGGTAAGATACCGAGGTCGTCCAAGGACACAAGAGCTTTTAATACCGGTTTATCCTCAACGTCTAATCAAATCAAAAAGTTAGAAAAATGTTTTAAACTAAGAAAAATAAAAACTAACTAAATGCTGAAAAATAAAATAAAATAAAAACAGATAGACAAGATGAATCACTTGGATCCGACAAATGTATTAGTATAACCTTTGATTATTTTCGCACTTTTGCACTTGTTTAAGAGATTATCTTAGTTATTGTAGTAGGCCCCTTTTTCGGAGGTGACGTTACCCTCAACCCAGTAGTTTGAGTCAGCAAGGATACAATCCTAAAGGGTTGGATTATTGAAAGATAATGAATTAAGTTATTAATGCAAATTATGGTAGGCCCCGCTTTTGGCGGCGACGTTACCCTCGGCTAAGTAGTCTGAGTCAGCAGGGATACAGTCCTAAATAGCCGGGTTATAGTATTAATAGTAGTTAGCTTATGAGGGGGTCAAAGAGTTTGGATCCCCGCCATCCAATACCTATGGGCATTGAAGGAGATCCTACTAAATTTGACCCAGGTCCCAAGCAGGACCTCTAAACGCTGAACAAGGGCAAGACCCTTACCAAACCGTTCCCTTAACCCCCGACCAGGTAGCCAACATACCTCCATATAGACCGTGGAGATATGAATGGTGAAAATCTTTTATTTTATATAGACAGTAAAATAATGCCAAGACACCACGGACAAACGATAAGGAAAGATCACCTTCAACATAAGTAACTAGTTATTAAAGTCATTAATACAAAACCAAATAAAAAGTGCAAAAGATTAAAAATAAAAAGTATTATACTAAACACTTGTCTTCACCAAGTGATGTAAGAGACTTAGGCAAACATGGCCTTGATTGTCAAGAACTCTTACGATCAATCTTGGATCCCGAGACGACTCACACACTCTATGATGGACAATGGATGATGGTGGTGGATGATGGTGTTATGGTGGTGGTGAGTGGTGGATGAAGTGTGAGAGAGGTGGTGTGCCAAGGGATGAGAGAGAATGAAGCCAAGCTCCTCTATTTATAGGCTGAACAGAACGCTGGACACGGCCCCGTGTTCGCTGAACACGGCCCCGTGCCCGTCTGACATTCTCTCTCTTCATTAATTGTAATTGCGAATTACAATTAATGCGCCTGCTGTACTTTCAACACGCCCCCGTGTCCGCTGGGCACGGCCCCGTGGTGAGCAATGGAAGCTTCTACTGGTTTGTCTTTTCTGCTGCTTCCTGGGCACGCCCCCGTGTTCGCTGGACACGGGGCGTGTTCAGGCTCTGTTCTCTTCTCTTTGTCTTGGGAGGTGCCGTTGAGGGTCCGGGCAGTTCACTTTTGTTCCTTTTCTTGTATTTATGGTAGATTTAGTAGTCTTTTTGCTTCTTTTGTGATTTTGAGCTCATTTCATCCTGAAAATACAAAAGGAAGACAAAAACACTCTTTTTCCAACATTAGTACTTAAAAAGGGTTAGTTTTATGCCTTAAATGATGTGTTTTATATGTTGCATTTTACACACATCAGTACGTAAGTCGCCTCGCGCGCATGCTCCTTTACAAACAAGCACGTAAGTCGCCTCGCGCGCATGCTTCTTTACAAACGAGCACGTACGTCGCCTCGCGCGCATGCTCTTTTACATACGAGCACGCAAGTCGCCACGCGCGCATGCTCCTTTACTTACGAGCACGTAAGTCGCCTCGCGCGCATGCTCCTTTACTTACGAGGACGTAAGTCGCCTCGCGCGCATGCTCCTTTACAAACGAGCACGTAAGTCGCCTCGTGCGCATGCTCTTTTACATACGAGCACGCAAGTCGCCACGCGCACATGCTTCTCTACTTACGAGTACGTAAGTCACCACGCGCGCATGCTCCTTTTCTTACGAGTACGTAAGTCGCCACGCGTGCATGCTCCTTTACTTACGAGTACGTACGTCGCCACGCGCGCATGCTCCTTTGCGCGCATGCTCCTTTACTTACGAGCATGTAAGTCGTCACGCGCGCTTGCTCCTTTACATACGAGCACGTAAGTCGCCACGCGCGCTTGCTCTTTTACATACGAGCACGAAAGTCGCCATACGCGCAGGCTCTTTTACATATGAACACGCCAGTCTCCAAGCGAGCTTGCTGCTACACATGCAAGCACGATAATCTCCATGTGGCCCTGCTACTTTACATACGAGCATGTGTGTCGCTCGCGCGCACATGCTTAGCCATATATGAAAACGCTTACAAAATGTAAATTGTGCTACAAATGCACGCACCACTTTGGGTATACACAAAAACACATTGGCTAAAATAAAGTTTCGCTTGCTTCAAGACAAGCCACATCTCCTTGCTTCACGCCACATTGTTGTTGTGGCACAACGGAGGATTAGCGCAGGCTTGGGTTTCCACTTCATTATCCTGACGCAACTTTATGCCAATTCTCATTCGCGATAACCTGCTCAAAGTGGATTAACACGTGCAAATATTGTAGACAACAATTTACACAGTTTCAAAAATTATATATATACGTATGCTTCATGGCCTAAGACATGCGTACCATGCGAAGTCACCAAAAGGTGAATATTTTAGAGTAGCCACACGACTGTGTGCACACTGCTAAAGCTGGGCCACACTCGAAAATCATCCGAAGGGAAGACACTCATCTAGTCCAGAATTCCACCCGCTTGGTTCCCCGCGTGGGAGCAACACTGGACTAGGGGGTCCTGAAGGGGTATGGTCCCAAATGTTGCATCAGTCATACGCACGTTGGGCCCTAACCACACTCAATCGTCAAAAACTCAGCCAATTCCAAGACTCACACACAAGACCTAACCACGTAGCGCAACCTCGACAAGCCCATGGCAATGCGCCAGTACAAATAGCAACTGCCTGCAACCAATCAGCGTGCGACAGGTTTGCCCAACCAGTATCATATGTAATATTCACCGCTCCATTATCTCTACTCACAGCGAAAGACAGACGTAACAAGCATGGCCAGCAACTTTCCCGCACCCGGGCGACAGGTAAGCCTAAGACTCAATCTTTACTTTCGAGCACTCCTAACAAGTCTAGTACTCCTACCACGCTTGCACGCTGGAGCAACACTAGACTAGGGGACTTGATGGGATACGGTATTAGACCCGACCCGAGCGGTCGGACTTCCCGTTACTTGTTGCTTTTATATTAATTATTTATTATTGTTGCTTACTAACCCAACCGCGAGGCCCAACGCGATGTAGTTTACACTACTTTGGGCTGGGGCTTGTAGAGATAACCCTTAACTGGGCCTGGCCCATTGAGGTTAGGGGAGGCCCATATTCCCTATATAAAGAGGTATTCACCTCATTATTAGGGTAGAAGATATGGAGCCGCCACACTTTTTGTTACTGGAGACAGGGGATTCTTTCCCCTACCGGTGATCTCTACAGCTCCACTTTCTTCTTTTCTCCATTGCAGATCTATGTTCAAGAGGAAGAACAAGACGTGATTCTCACCCACTCAGAGAAATCGGTCCAGTCATCCCGGCGGTGATTCCGTGTTTCTTCATTAAGGTTGGTCACTTTAGTTCAAAATTCAAATCTTTTAAATCTGGGTCCATATGTTTCAATTTTGTTGCCATTTTCATCTAAAAAAAATCTGGTCGATTTTTTAGTTAACATCTAGTTTTTTTTTTTTTTTTGTATTTTTCTTCCCTTTTAACGAAGGGCAAAATTGTCAGATTTTTTTAGTTTGCTATAATAAGACCAAGCGTAGTGGGGCGTTTTTTTATTTTTAATTGCCTAATCACGCCCAAAAACGCCCCTTCACCGCCCCCTGGGCGTGATTGGGCGTTATCTTGCAAAAAAAGCCCCTTGGCGTGGTTTGAAAAACGCCGAATGGGGGGATTGTTGGCCAATCACATTTGAGCTTCCATTTGCTTGGCCAATAAGATTTTTAAATGTTTTTATTTTATTTTGTTTTACTACAAAACATAATGCCCATTGCCCAATAATGTCATCCCCACTACACCCACTTTAGAAAACGCCCAATAATGCCCTATTGCTGACTGGGCTGCCACATGGCGCAAAACGTCCAATGGTGAATATTGCCCACTACACATGGTCTAAAACGTTAAAAGACCATTTTAGTCTTCATTAAAAGGGAATAAAAAGACAAAAAAATTGTATGTTAACTGAAAATCTGACCAGATTTTGATTTTGGATGAAAATGACAACAAAATTGAAACCAAAGAGACCCAAATTTAAAAGATTTGAGTTTTGAACTAAAGTATTAAGGGCGTGTTTGGCTTAGCTTATTTTCAACTTTTGCAAAAGGACTTTTGCCCAAAATAAGTCAGGAAATCCTGACTTTTGACAAATCCAAAGGACTTTTGCCCTTCAAAAGAAACTTTTCAAAAGTCATCCTACCCTTCAAAAGTCCTTTTACCCTCAAAATAAGGACCCAAACACCTCTGAAAGGGAAGAAAACCGTAACCATTTTTGTAGTTTGCTCTTTAAATAAAACTAAAACAAAATAATAAAATATTTCTCAAGATACCAGTTTCCTAGCAGCGGTTGACAGCCATTAGAAATTATCTCCACCGTGTTACCGCCGGCGATTCACCGGATTTCTTATTCTCCGGCGACACTGTCTGACTTCTATTAAGGTGCTCCGTTTTCACTTAATTTTTTCTTTAATATATTCACTTAATTCTTCAATTATGCATACTTACACACATACTCACATCTGCTCAACTTATATACGATTATTTTATGTAATTTTCGTTCATTTTTACACGAAATTGTTTTCGTTTTGTTAATTGTGTAGAAGATATCGATAGAATGTTGTGAATTTGATGTTTAGTGACTGTTAGGGTTTTTTGTTTTGTTTTTCACCTTTTTTAGCCCTAATTTAAGTTGATCATGCGTTTTGGATGTTTATAGTTCAGGCGATATGAGTATTTCACTTAATTGTTTGATTATGTATAGTTACATACATAATCACATCTGCACAATTTTATATCTGATTTTTCTGTGTAATTGCCTTTCAGTTTTATACGAATTGTCATTGTTTTGCTTTATAGTATAGAAGAAATTGAGATGATGTTGTGAATTTGATGTTAAGTGATTCCTAGGGTTTTTTAGATTTTGAGCCCTAATTTCAATTGATCTACTGGTGTTTTACAGTTAAAAGTTAGTAGATGAATTGATATGTTTGATGTTTCTGATGTTTATAATTTAGGCAATTTGAAATTTTCAATTAATTGTTTGATTATGCATCGTCATGGTTTAAAAAGGCTTTCCGAGGCCCGCCTCGAGGCTTTCGCCTCGGCTGAGGCTATGAAAAAACGCCTTAAAGGCTTAGCCTCATAGGGGTCAACTGAAACCTAAGCCTCAGTCATCCGAGGCTTTTTGAGGCGCCGAGGCGGTGAGGCTTAAGCCTCGCTAGACCTTGTGAAAATTGAAAAATTTTAGGTTTTCTGGACTTTATGTTAGATACATTTAGTGTTTATTGGGCTTAATTGGTGGGCCAACCCAATAGTTCACTTAAAAACATCTATCAGGTTAAAAAACCTAATTGGATGATGAGTGGATAGCCAACCCGAGTGGGGATGAAGATGGCATTGGTGGAGTTGGTGGGTCAAATGAGGAAGAAGGTGAGAGTTCATCATCTAGGAGGAAAAGGAAAAGAGTTACTCCCTTCGTCTTATTAAAAGTGTCCTATTTTGAATTTTCGAAGTCTTTATTTATAAACTTTGACTTTAATTATATATTTTTTGTGTTATATAAAACTTGATGAAAATTAACCCGATAAAAACACTTGTAAAACACACTCAAAATCATATAACTTTGATCAAGTATTATCTAACACAAACAAAATTATTTAAGGTCAAAGTGTATAAATAAAAACTTTGAAAATTCAAAATATGACACTTTTAATGGGTCGGAGGGAGTATTAATTTGGTTGATGAAGATGACGATCTAAATACGCCAGATGAAAACTTTGAGGATGATGATGCGGAGGAAAACGAGTTCTATGATATTTAGATGTCATAACATTACTAATTTAAGTTGTTCGAACTATTTAATACTATTTTATGATGTTTGTTTTATGTTAAACCTTGTTTGTTGAACTATTTTCTATTTATGATGTTTGTTTTGTGTTACTTTGTGATTTTTATGAGATATATATATATATATATTTTAATATTTTCAATAATGTTTCGAGGCTTACGCCTTGACCTGCCTCGAGGCTTACGCCTCGTGAGGCTAAGGGAAAATGCCTCGATACCCATTTCTACCTTTTTAAACCTTGTGCATCGTTACATACACATATGCACAATTTATGGATGATTCTTCTGTGTATATGAATCTGTATTCGTTTTGCTTCATCGTGTAGAAGATATTGATAGAATGCTGTGATTTTGATGTTAAGTGATTCCTAGGGTTTTTTTTAGCCCTAATTAATTGATTGTACTGGTGTTCTACTACTGGAAATTAGTAGATGTTTGATTGTGAATGGATGTGTTTGACGTTTTGGATGTTTATAAATTTAGGTGATTTAAATTTTTCACTTAATTGTTTGATTATGCATATCTACACTTACACATACATAAGCTCATCTGCACACTTTATGGATGATTCTGCTCTGTAACTGTCGTTCAATGTTCATACGAATTTGTATTTGTTTTGCTTCATCATGTAGAAGAAACTGATATATTGCTGTGAAATTGATGTTAAGTGATTCCTAGGGTGTTTTGGAGCCCTAATTTCATATGAGGTTTGGTTATGAATTGACGTGTTTGATGTTTTGGATGATTATAATTTAGGTATTTGAATTTTTTGTTTTATCAGGTTTAGACAATTAGCCATGTCCAGGCCGCTTCTGCTAGTTACGTTGCTTTTGTTGATGGTGTTGACTTCTCAACTGGATTGGAATCAGAAAATTGTGAACGATGTAGAAGCGAGATCATCGGTTCTTTCGAGGAAACAACAGTATGTTCTGGACAGGAAAGAATCTGTCAAAGAGAAGGTAAGTATTTCTGTAATTCTGTTATTTATTCCTAATGCATTGTGCCTTTACTAGAGTTTGCGGCTAAGTTATCGTGTGTAGATAGACCTTGGTTTTAAAAAGCGCATTTGAGGCGTGAGGTTATGGGGAAAACGCCGCATGGCCTTGAGGCAGCGCTTCACGCACGGTTGAGTCAAAATTGGTCAAAGTTAGGGTCTTGAGGAGGCTGGTATGTAAAGACTACAATTAGTTTACTTGATAAAAGTCTGCTATGTAAAATAGATGAGATGGATGCAACTTTTAGTCTTAGATAGAGCAAGCCTCGCATGCGTGAAGCTTTCCCCTCATGTCTCGCCAGCGGCGGATCCAGGAATTTTTGTTACAGGGGGCAAAAAATCGGTCAGATCATAAATTGACCGGGTCAAGTAAACAAAAGATTGTGATAAAATAATATGAAACGATTTAATATAATTTATACAATCGAACTCATTAAATATGATCAGGGTTGTCCTCTATGTGTTTTTTGAAATTTTCGGATATACTTAATTACATGTTCATTAGTAACATTGTCAAGACAATCTTTATACACGGCACAAACTATACAAGCTTACAAAAAATCAAGTCTGTGATTTATGAAGTACTTTTACAAGTTTTCTATAGCTCGAATCAACGATAAATTAAATAGTTAATCAAATAAGTATTACGATTAAACATTAAGAAACATAAATAAATAAGAAAAATTGAATTCTCAACTAAATACGTAATTAAGTTTTATGCACTAAAACTATTAATAAAAATCTAGAAATTGTGAATTCAAAACATTCAAGTCGGAAATGGTTAGTAGTGTGGCCCTTTAAGAATTAAACCAATGGAGGCACTAGGACTTTACAATCTAAATTTTGAATGTTTTAAGTGGAATTCTGGTTGGCTTACGGGGGGCACGTGCCCACCCTCACAATCAAGTGTATACGCCAATGACAGCCTCGGCTTCGAGACGTAAATGTCTTGGAGCGCCTCACATTTTTTTCAAACCAAGATTTAGACTTGTTCTTATATGATTATGGATTGTATTATGGTAATTGAGGAATGGGAATACGTATGGCAATTGCTGATTTCTAGAAGGCATACACTAGAATGCTAGTAGGTGTTATGTGATATGGAAATTTCTACAAAATGCTGATACTAATATTATATTATCATATTGGAAACTGTTATGGACGCTCAGCAAAACATCTATAGACAATTTTGACTCATTGTGCTTGTATTAATATTAGCAGCTAAGTTATCGTATATAGACATATTCTTTTGAGAATACTTTTATGAAAAAGATAAATAGAATGTGATTTGTGTCTCCTTTCTTCCTTCCTGCATATTGTGGCTTTGGTACATTTCCATGTGGTTTCTCTCTACTTTTTAGAGTCTTCACATCCAATTCTCTATCTCTATGATTTCACTAAAACTCACTATCTTTTAAAAACCCTTTAGGGCATTCACTGATTCACATGAGGTTCTCTCTATAGTTCCTTTCTCAAAATTATAGAAAAAGTATAAGGTTTTTCTTCCATTTGTACTCCATCAACAACTCTAAGATAGAAACTAGTTTTAGAGAACCTACTGTGAATGCTCTTACATCTGATTCTCCATATCCATCTCTATTCAAATAAATAATACTTGTTTATTATTTTTTTCTCTTTCCTATACTCACTAACGTTTATGAAGATTGATATAGAGAATGAATAGTAAATAGCTATATTTAGAGATTCACTGTAGCATCTCTATATATTTTCTAAATTTTAGAGAATCGGATGAGGAAGGATTTAGGTAGTTTTTCTTTTACCATTCACTATATTTTTCTATAAATATTTATAAATATTCCAATGTGAATGCTCTTATAAGACAAGGAATTAATTGACTAACTTGTTTATCGTCTTGTAACATGTAAGGTATGAACTATGAAAGAAAGCTCATATAAGAATAAAGATAATTGTCCTCTAAGATCATATCATGGAGGAAGCACGGAAACACGACTATCATTGTTATTAGATTCACTAGAAAGTAGAACCTTTTGTATTTTTATTTACACCGTGCAGACCCTTTACGGTTCCCTTTATGAACATTTTTGCCGTACTAGGTTAATCCCATTCAGCTTGTATATGTCATTACGGTTCATAGATTGATGGACATGATTCAACAAGTTTAAAGAAGCAAAGAATAGATTAAGTACCTACTTGGAGTTTTACTTAATAATGCTCATCCCTCATATCCAGTTGTCTTGACTTGCTTCTTATCCAACGTTTTCATGATATGAGTTTTTGAACTCGGAAAGCTTCTTCCAGATGATTGGGTTGCTGATTGCTACAAGTGAAAGTAGAGAACAGAGATTCGACTGAATGTAAATACGGAATATAGCAAATGAATTAAATATGGGAGTGAACTATACGAGGCTATTATGCTATATTTATTGTAGAGATGCACTTCGAGTGGTCCGGACCAGTCCAATGTTCGGTCACTCTCATAATCAGTCTGGTCCATGATCCATCACCGACCAAAAATTAGGGCCCGTCTAGTCCCGATAGTCGTTTAGGGTTCGGTCCCACTTTGCTCACTCTTGTCAAGATTTCTACATGTGAAAGTAGAGAACGGAGACTCGACTGAATGGATATATGGAATATAGCAAATGAATAAGTTTGTTTTTTGATTCATGGGAGTGAATTATAGGAGGCTAATATGCTATATGTTTACTGTAGAGATGCACTTTGAGTGACCTGATCAGTCCAATGTTCGGTTGCTTTTTTAATCAGTCTGGTCCATAATCAATCACAGACCAAAAATTAGGGCCTATTTAGTTCCGACAGTCCTTTAGGGTTTGTCCATCTTTTTTAAATAGAGTAAAATGCCATTTTCGTCCCTGAGGTTTGGCCACTTTTGCAACTTTTGTCCAAAGGTTTGTTTTTCCGCATCTGGATCTAAAAGGTTTGAAATTTTGCGACTTATGTATTATTAGCGTTAAGTCAGGGGTATTTTTGTCTTTTTAGACATTTTTTTTGTTATGATTAAAGGGTTTGAGTGGGAAGAAAGTCAACAGAGGTGGATCTTTATTTTTTATAGTGTCTTTTATTTTTAATAAAAAATGTCTAAAAAGACGAAAATGCCCCTCATTTAACGGAGAAAAATGAATGGAGTTAAGGAGTTGGAGGAAAATGGCAAGATTTTAAACTTTTTGGATCCATGTGCGGAAAAACAAACCTTTGGACGAAAGTCGCAAAGCTGGCCAAACCTCGAGGACGAAAATGGCATTTTACTCTTTTAAATATTAATTACTTATTTTGGGTTTTGGTTATTAGTCAATAGCTGAATAGTGATTTTCATATGTGCACATTTCTCTAGAATACGAGTGCACTCTATATAGTGATGTTTCTATTCATAAGTTCAAAATCCACGGTGACTATTAGCAGATATGAATATGCTCTCTTTAACAAAATGATTAATGGGGTATATAAATATATATTTAAGAGTAAATTACTTTTTGAGTCCCTGTGTTTTAGTGGTTTTAACCACTTGAGTCCAAAATCAAAAAGTTTAACACCCTGAGTCCCTAGCCATTTATTTTATAACGTTTTGAGTCCAATTTTGTTCATTTTATAACGATTTGAGTCCAAAAAATTGGACTCAAAAGGACTCAAATGGTTAAAGAAAATGCTTATAGGGACTCAGGTCGTTAAACTTTTTGCTTTTGAACTCAACTAGTTAAAACTACTAAAACACAGGGACTCAAAAAGTAATTTACCCTATATTTAATAATCATAAGATAAAATGACCTTAGGATCAAGATCCATGGCATATAACACATAAAGATAGAATGTAAATTGTTGTAAAGTACACTGTTATTTAAGTGGTTTCAGTAAGACAGTGACTCTTTTGTATCTTATTTCAATTGCAGATAATCTTATCTCAGGAAAAGCAAATTCAGAAACTTAAAACACTTGTGCAGAGTCTACAAGAACAGTTGCAGCACTGCAAGAGCAAAGATGAGTTTGTAAATGACACCACGGGTTCTTTGACTGAAGTATTAAATGATATGAAACAACAACAACAACAACAACAAATCATGGAGTAATCAAGATCACTTCCTTGTGTAGGTACTGCGCATTACTAAATTTTGAACTAACATCGTAACTGAAGAGAACCAGTTCTTTTAGGCCAAAAAAACCTTCCAAGTGTATATATATATATAGAAAAAGTATATCGTACATTACGGCTTAACGTACTTCACGTACAACAACGTGCGTGATTTGTTCTATAACATGCGTGATTAATGTTTTCAATATGCGTGATTATTGTGTTTCAACATGCGTGATTTTAGATTTTTGAGTTATAACGTGCGTGATTTTAAAATGAACGTGCGTGATTTTAAAATGAACGTGCGTGATTTTAAAATGAACGTGCGTAATTACCTGTCGTACGTGATGTATGTTAAGCCGTAATGTACGTTAACCTTCCTCTATACACACGCACACACACACACACACACACATATATATATATATAGTGAAAGGTTTAAATACAAAAGGCTCTTAACCTGGGACGGTACGTGACCACCAATATAACGTGTGTAATTATGCAAATAACGTGTGTAATTAGGGTTAACCCAACCCCATGCGTAATTATGCAAAGTTAATTACTATTGTGCCACCGTGTTCAATTGAGAGCCTAGATTAGATCAGATGTGCGGTTGAGATGCTCGCGTACGCATCACACATTCACACGATAAGGAGGTATTGTACGTTAACCGGCCTCTATATATATACACACATATATATATATTTAAGATAACCAACTTTCAAGAATATGATTATAATGTAATTTGATCCTCTAAGCAGTCAAAAGCAACGAGAACACTCTGAGGTGGCACCTGAAAGCTGTAAACAAAATTCTGAAACTTTGATGGTTTTTTTTGCTTCATTGATGTAGTAAATCTGTATAAATTACAATTTAATATGCACAACCACCTTTGTTCTTCAATTAATTAAGACAAAAATAAGAAACAACCCTCTTTACTATATGATGTCAGTTAGATCGTCTGTTTTATATCAGACACAGGCTTTATTTATTGAATCCTTGAGCAAACAGGAGAGTGAGTATATGCATTCTACTGTTACAGGGTGTAATTTAATTTATAGATAAACATTGCACTCAAATTAGTTAAGTTTCCTTTTTCGGTTGCATACTCGGGCTTTATTAATTGTAATCTTACTTTTATACTATTTTCTTTAATTTTTGAACAAATAATTTAGAATCTAGAGCACTAAGCCACATATTTGTCAATAGTGAACGTAGCTATCACTATAACACACTACGTAGCGTGTAGGTCTAGGCCCGCTATTAGGGTTGTAGCAATAGATAGCGATAATAGTCACAGTTGATTTTATTTTTTTTGGTATTTTTAATATAAATGGCAATTAAATATAGTTATAAAATAGCTGGATTTTAGGTTTTTGTTAAATATACATGTAAAATAGCATATATACACCAGGGTATTTTGATATAATATACATATCAAATTAAAAAAGAAATTCTAGTGTATGGCTATTTATAAAATAGCCGCCCGCTATTTATCGCTATTCGTTATGTAGCATATAGGTACCTTATCGTTATTTGTCGCTATTCGCCATTAACAACTATGCTAAGCCACTAATACAACTTTGTGAACTCAAATTGCAGATTGAGTAATGCACGGAGAGTAACCCGATGACGTTGACTTCAACCATCAACCTGTCAAAACCCGAATTGTATTTTCAATGTTTGCATATAAGTAAATGGTAAGTCTGAATTTCAGATGTTTTCCGGGCCTAATTAATGAAAGCTTGTATCATTTTACCGTAATTTATGGTGACTAATAATACACCGCCTTTCATACGACTGTGCATCAGTTATAGACATCATTTAATAGCTGCTTCTAACTTTTCATTATTGTGTACTTGAGAAAAATGTGTTGTTTGTTATCATGAACCAGTTCTTGTTCTTGTTGGGTCAAAATCAGATGCCCACCTAACTTATGGTTTTTGTTTTATTTTATTTTATTACTATTCTTAATTAAATAATATGTGCTCGAGGTGGCAAAATGAGTGGGTGGGCGTGTTGTGTAAGGGGTTATAACGGTTTTTTTTTTTCGCGTACAGTTTGAAAGTGTCGGCTATAAGGTAGGGATGAGCATTTGGTATGGAGTACTGGTATATGTGGTACAGTATTCAGGACCCACTTTTCCATAAATTCAGTATCAGTATTTTCGGTACCGGTACTGATAAGGTATAGTTATCGGTACCAGTACCATATAGAGATGCTCATTCGGTAACGAGAAACGATACTGTACCAATAGGTTTGGTACGATATTCGGTACCCACTTTTTTCAAAAATTTGGTATCGGTATTTTCTATGCCAGTACCGGTCGGTACCATTTCCAATCTCATCTCTAGTTTAAGGGGTTAAAACAGGTTCTATTGTTTAGATTGAAATGAAATGTGCTAATGTGGCAGTTGAGGTGTGAGCACGTGACATAATAAAGAGTCACGTGATGAGAAATAAGCAGTTTCCAAAATCTGTTGTGGTAAATGTTATTGGTGGGATAATTTAAGAAGGATTGTAGATGAGACAATAATTAGGGTCATGGGAAACTGGAACAATATTTATTCATAGACAGAGATAGATAGGGTTGCTCTGAAACACCATTGTAATTTAAGTTTTGTATACACATGAATTCAATTGTTGAGATGGGAGTTTGGTCTAGCACTTAAAAGGCGATTCCTTATGTGGTTGGTTTGACAACATTCATTTGAATTAAATCTTGATTCCAATCTAGATGAACTAGATTCAATTTGATGCTTTTCTTGAATTTTTAATGAATTTAACCATTTATTACTACACATGATCCAAATAGTATTTTAGACGTGTCGGATAGATTGTTAAATACCCGAAAAATGTTAAATTTTTGAAGTTAATCAAGGTTTGGTTTTGATGACGGTTAACAACAATCGCATTATGTTTCAACATTGGTCACTATAAGCGTAAAAATGTCAAATCGAATCTTACTCTTTACGCTAACGATAAACACGAAAATTCAGTAGTTTTGTACATTGATGTAAACTCTTTATGCAAACGGATAAACACGAAAATTCAGTAGTTTTATACATTGATTGATAAATGCAGACAGACACATGTTGACATATATAAGTTAGAATTATAGGTTTGCCCTATATTGTGTTTTCGGTTTGATTCTTTTGTTGGTTGCCATATGAGAACAAGTTATTAACTATGATTTGAGAATTACAAACATACAACTCGTAACTGTGAAATGTACAAATAGTTCGGATATTGAGATGTTGAGTTTGTAGGCTTTGTGGCAGCCGGTCCTAGTTATTAGGCCCATTTAGTTAACTTGTTGACTAAGGAGTTAACTCTAATGTTCTATAAATACCAATGATGTAATTGTAATATTTGTGAGAGCATCTAATAAAAGTTATACTTAGTTGCAACCTGTGGACGTAGGTCACTTTGACTGAACCACGTAAATTCTCGTGTTCTTTATTTTCTGCTAGTGTGTGTGTGTGTTCCGTTTCCGCTTGAATCTACTCCGATTCGATACCTAACAAATGGTATCAAAGCTTCTGGTTCGGTTAAACACACAGGTTCACACCGTCCTCGCAGGAGAGGGAGAGGGTTGAATAAGAGGGTCCAGTTTGCTGCTGTTGCATTATCACCGACTTGAGTACGACTCGTACCAGTATCTGGGTTCGGTTCGTACGGTTTAGGGTTTCTGGCCGCGGGTTTTGTGGTTCTTCGGGTGTTGTTGGTTCGCAGTTTCTTTGGTGTTTCGTGATTAGGGTTTTGGTTCTTGAAGCCTAGTTTAACGCTGGTATTACTCTCGGGGATTAGGGTTTGGTTTATTGAAGGTTGCTCGGGGTTCGGGTGCTTGGTTTCTTTGGTTTTTTTTTTAATTTTCTCATTTGCAATGGCTGAAGAGGGAATTTTCGAATTGAGAAGTTCAACGGTACTGATTTTCTATGGTGGAGAATGCAAAGTAAGGTGTGGCTTAGTGAATGCGATTTGGATATGATACTAGAAGAAAAACCTGATTGAAGGGATAAATCCGCCAAAGCAATTTGGGACTCAAAGAACAAAAAGACAAGAGGTAAAATTACGTTGGCTTTGATTAGGAGTGTTGCCTTTAATATCATGAGAGAAAAAACTGCTAGTGGTATGATAACACCTATGTCAAATATGTATGCGAAGCCATCTGCTGGTCATTGGGTGTTCTTGATGAAGGAACTGTTCACAATGAGAATGAATGAGGTTAATTCGATTTTTATCTTGGCTAGCAACTGTGAGCATGAAGTTCGATGATGACACCCAGGCTGTGATTTTGTTATCTTCCTTACCTGATACTTGGTCAGGATTTGTGACAAAGATTACTGAGCTGCCAGAATTGGAAATTTGAAGTTTGATCGGATCCAGGATCGTGTTTTGGATGAAGACATTCGCCAGAGGAACTCTAGTGGAGGCTCTACTTCTGGTATGTTTAGTGTTAGCAGGGGAAAAGGTAATAATTGAAGTAGTTGGAGTCGTGGGAAAAACTTGTCAAAAGCTGGAAAGAATGTGAAGTGTTGGAATTGTGATGAAAAGGGGCATGTTAAAGACGAGTGTCTTGGTCCTAAGAAAGAGGATGGTAAACAACATATAAACAGTGTTGTGTCAGATGAAGAATCTGATGGTGACGTTGTCACACCCCAACCGATGGCGGAAACATCAAGGCGAGACATAACAGATTGTTCAAAGACAATATAACACTAAATTTGCGACGATAAATTAAAATTCAAATTTCATTTCATTTCATCAAATTCATACATTACATTGTCTCAAAAGAAAATACAACAAATTTGCAAGTTACAAAACTAAACATAAAAATGCATAAATAAAATTTTGTGAGTTTCTAAATCCACCCTAAGTATATTTCTTGTAAACGCATCATCAAACATGTCCTTCAACATGTATAAAATATCCGTGAACACAAACTATGTCAGTAAGCATACTAGTTTGTCTACATAGCATAAGTATGAATAAAGTCAAATCCACATGTTTAAAGTATACTAAAATCATGTAATCATACTAGCATGCAATAGCTAAAAATCAACCCAAAGTTTCCATAAGCGTAAACTTATCACCGAAGTGAATAAGACCGTAAAGATTGAATACTTAAAATGACCCAACAAACGGGGCGGTGTACTACTCCTATAACGCTATACATGTTAAAGGGGACTTTTTAGAGTTAATGCTATATTTTTTTAGAACGACGACTTTATTCTATTAGGCTACCACACTCCTCAAATTGGAGAGTCTCGTTGCCCCACTCCGGTTAGACTATGTTGTCTTAACCGGGCCTACGCTGGCTTCAGAGTTTGGCTTTGGCGTTTCCCGGGAAACCATACCGCTGACTGCCACTTGAAGCCGTTGTGCCACCACAAAAGTTAAACACTCTCTTGCGTAACACACGGTGGGACAAAAACCCGGGTGGGCTCAGAACCTGACACCTCTACAAGAAGGCTAGGTTCTATCCATCATTGTCAAATCTACCAAAGTGACACAAGTAGGGATTTAAGTTGGGTCTCCATTGGAGAACTCAAGGCTCCCTACCACTAGGCTACAAGTGGTGGATCTAAAGTTAATGATAGATAACATGACATAAGATTGTTCTAGCATGTATGACGCTTTAGCATAACAAGTAAGCATGTTAAAAGATTGAGTGTTTGCATAAGGTTGATTGTATGTGTGTGATTATGTATTTAATTACAGATACATCTTGCAACCCAAATAGTGTTTAAAGTGTAAAATGGGTCAAGTATGAACTCACAATTTTGCGAAGTTAAACCGAGTTAAGTCACAAACGAGCGTAAGGATTTGACGAGTGAAACGAAGTCTAGCCTAAAAGGGGTAAAAACGTAAATTATAAGTGTATGGAATAAGTAAAAGGTAAATGAAAGGTAAAATAAAAGTAGATGAAAATGTAAGGGTAAAATGGAAGAATAAAGTCTAATAAAATGATTAATCAAAAGTGTTTATGTATAGTTGTTTTAGTAATCATATAAATTTATTATATGATTATATGTAGAACTACTATATTAAATAATGTCTAAAACATGGTTACAAAAGTCGTTAGGCGTTCCCTAGTCGGATTTGAGAGTAGGTGGAGATTACTTGGCCTAGGCGGAGATCACTGGGGAGTAATTGGCCTAGACAAACAATATTTGGGCCTCGACAGCCGACCTTGTAGCGAGTACTCGGAGCCTAGGCGGGACTTTTACAACCATGGTCTAAATATAAGGATACTAAGCATTAAAAATATTAAATATCATATTTTTTATAAAGTGTCAAATATCTAGTTTAAGTTATTTATAACTAGTTTTTTATATTAATAGATTGGGAAAAGGTAAAATGAGAACCATTATAAGTTGTGAGAACCATGAGAACTACGCCTTTCAAAAGGTTTTTTCAAAAAAAAAATCTCAAAAATCTTAAAAAAATTCACTTATTCCTACGACAAAAAAAAAATCTTGCTTGCAAAAATTTACATCAGGTATAAAACTTTTAAATCTCCGTATACAAATTTTACATCAGGCGTAAGTACAGACTCGATAAGTTTTTTTGCTTTTTTACAGATATGTTTATAACATTTTCATTTATGTTTGTGCAAAAAATGGTGGCCCAACTCGCGCAGGAAGTAGAAATTCTAATGGTTCTTAATTGAATTGAATAGATAAATGATAAATAAATAAATAATTTCTGGAAAAATAAATAATAAAGTTTAAAACAGAAAGTTTTTATCATTTTAATATTTATTTTTTGCCCAAAATATTTATTATATTCTAGTTGGTTTTAAACGGATTTTGAGGTGATAATAATGCCTAAAAATGGCAAAGATTAATATAAATAACAAAAATTCAAGAAATTTCAGAAATGAAAACAAGGATAAATCTTCCATAAACTTCATAAGAGTTTCACTAGAACACGAAATCACCATCTATTTGGTTAGTGGGATTTTGGTTCGGTTTTTGAGAAAATAAGCAAAGATGACTAAAAAGCTATAAGAAGTACATGCAAGTGTGTAGATGGTGGATTTGCATCCTAAACCACTACATGTGCCTACCTTAACACAAGACATCCAAACATTTGACTAGTTTGGAATCTTGGTTTGGGTTTGGCAATTTTGCCTCAAACGGGTCAAACAATGCATAAAAATGAAGAAATAAGTGAAATACATGAATATAACTAGTTAGTTCATGTAAGTACACTTCTACAAGTCCCAACCGTAATACAAGAACACTCAAACATGGTGTTTTGGTTTGATAAATTGTTGGAAGTCAAGTTAGAGGGTATAATAGTCAAGAACATGCATGAATAGTAGAAAAATTCAGAAATGAGCCTTAATCATTCATGTTTATGGATTAAATAGAAGGTTTGTGGTCTTGGATTCATGATAAACATAGTATAAACAATAAACAAACTGAAATGAAAGAAAGAATACAAAAATCTGGAAGTCGAATCTTTCGGTTTTGACTTTGGATAATCTTCAAGAACGCATAAATTATAGAGAATTTGGAAGTGAATTAGGAGTGTGTAAAGAGAAAAGAGGTGTTTAGTACAGAAATCGAGTGACCACGCTATATTCTTATTCTTGTTCATTCTTGCATTTCATTTGGTCTTGCTATTGTTACCATGATTGTTTCTTGGGTTTTACGCAAAGTAGGGGTTCGTTACCTCAAATGCAATTCATCAACCTAAAGGTGATTACCTTTTTATGCTATTTGCCTAATAGAAAAGACATTCGATTTCAGTTTTGAACTTAACTTAAATTGAATTAAGAACCAACCTTTTAGAAAAATGTTGAGATAATAAGCGTTTTAGAAAACTAGAATCAAATAACCAATTATGTTTGACCGACTCTTCGATTTTTGCAGTTAACAACAACCAAGTCTAACGATACGATCTGTATACAAAACAGTGGCGGAGGTAATTTATTAAGAGGGGTAGCACGAGCTACGGCTCAACCCCATATTCGTAGTGTATTTTTTTCGGTTTTTTTTTTTTTTTTGCAGTTTTATACAAAGGATACCCATAAACAAATACGAGGACACCCCTGAATTAATAGGCTAGATCCGTCACTTATACAAAATATGACTTAGGATGCAGTTGGTGGTGGTCTTTCATGAAATAGGCTTAAGTCAATGGTAACATATTACTAAAATTATATCAACCTAATTAAGATAAATTATTACAAATCATAAACACAATTATATACTACTAAAGGATATGAATGACATTAAAATTTCAAACACTCAACTTCCACCATAATCTTAATTTCCAACCCCCACATAGCTTGTATTTAAATTTCATGAAGCTATAAAGATACGGATGAGTCATGAAAGATATACATACGCATATAGTATGGATAATATTGAAAGATACTAATAAAACATATATTTGCATGTCAAAATTTGACTAGTACACAGGTAACATAACCTTCAAACATGTGCATTTTTAACTTGTTATATAAAATATAATTTTGTCCTTGACTGCTTACGAACACATGATTTTTGTGAGTTATTTTTCGAAACTACGTGATAGATTGGTGTTACACACAATGTTTTAAAAATCGGTTTTTAAACTGTATAGGGTAGGGCACAAAAATGGTTCAACCACAGTACCCGGTTGTACTAGGCAATAATATCTCATTGACTAGTTAACCATATAATTCCATAATAAATAATTTAAAAGTACATAATTCCATAACGATAACAAATAATAGCCCAAAAAAAAACTCCAAAGTACTCGATTTGAACTTGGAACGCAACAGTGGAATAAACAGACAGCCTCGATGCGAAACCTGAACCTGTTCGCGACAAGCGATTAATGATCGCTAGGTTTTTTCACCTTTTTTACTGAAATATGGAAAGTAAATCTTGGAATTATCGGAATTTTATTAAAAAAATAAAAATTTAAAAATCAAATTTGTTGATTAACAAGACCGGTACAATGGTCTGAACCGGTATTACCGGATTTACCGCCATCACATAACAATTACTGTTTGCTAGTTTAACCGGCCATTATCTTACTAGGCTCGAGACCAACGGCCGGTATTACCGGTATTAATTTAAAACATTGGTTACACGTATATTTTACATAAAGAATACGAGATCAATTAACCTTGATATCTATTATTTGAGGTAGTCTACATCTTACCCTGCTCAGATCCTAACTTAGCTTTGTTATTGATGGAATTTACCGAGTATGATGATTTAGTATTTGAGTGCGTCCCTAGTTTTTTAAAGGGTAGATCAATTGGATTTCAGTCTACTCCAAAGGCATATGCTGTTTAAACCCTGCGTCCTTAGTTATCGTATTATAAACTTAGGAATAACACAAATACTAATCTACATCTTCATTTATGACACCTTAAAATTTTCTTTGTTTTTACGTCTTGAGACTCTTTATATGTCATGGTGGCGGATGGTGGAGATAAAGATGAATTGATGACATTAGTTGTCAAATTGATGACGGTTATACATATTATGTTGACAATATAGAAATAAAATCTACAAGTCAGTGTAAATATAAGGTGTTTTTTATATATATAATTATATAATACGAAAAAATGACTATGCTACTTAATAAAAAAAAATCAAATGTTTTGAATGTAATATCACAAACCAACCATAATTAATATTTCATCTACTTAGTAGATACAATCAAAGTATATAAATGAATCATCTTAACCTACCTTGTTATAGTCATTTAGTGTCAATTTATGTCCAAATTATCATTAGGAAATTGTTATGATCATAAAATACTTTTTTTTAACAAAATCATAATTAGGAAATAGTTCTAATTAGAAAACATATTTAAGTTAATTCCTTGACTAACTGTAGCGTAACAAGATTATTCAACTTATTATCCATGTCACAAATGCATCTCAAATGTATTGCACTAGGTTTGGTCTTACAAATTTATTTTCTTAACATCAAGTTATTAATTTTTTTTTAATTTTGGTTTTTAAGTAAACCAATATAAAACAAGAATAGGTTGCATTAAAGGTGAAAATAAAAGAAGTGAATTAAATTTAACAACTCTATGCCGATCATATATAAATGAAATTGAATGTGCATCATAAAGAAACTAAAAAGGGTGTAGTTGGAATCGTTAGAAATTTAATTAGTTTTCGATTTAAAGCATTTAGCTACAGATTTATTAGGTTGTACATTGGTTGTTAATATATGCATGTATATTGGTAGCTACAAGTTAATGCATGGTGACCAAACAAAGTAGATTTCATGGCTTGTACATTTGGCATAAATATATGTACCTTGTACTTGCATCCATGTTTCTTGGTAGCCATAGCTTAATGCTAAGGGATTTTTGTGACAAAAGTTAGGTTATGATACTATCTGAACGTTGTATTTAATAATGTTTGGTATTTTCTTTTATTATTATTAATGTTTTGCATGAATTTTATGGTATGCAAAACCAGATATGGAATATCCTATGTTGTAACTTTTTAGGGTTTCTTATAATTTTATCGTTTACAATTTTCTGCTTCAAATATGGTGGTAAAATATTTATAAAAAACTGGGTAGGGTCGTTTCAACCTTTTTTGAGGCCTAAGACGAAATACAATTTTGGGGTCCTTTTTCCATTTTTGTTATTATAAACGGTACTCATATATTCGTGTTTGTAACCTAGCAAAAATCTAACACAGTTATAACACATAGCGGTTTGCTTGTATAAGAAATCAAACAAATCTAAAACAATGAATTTGCACTAATATTAATAGTTAGCATTTAAATTTTCTTTTAATTGGAGACCCTATTTTTTGGAGGCCCTAGGCCTAAGCCTTAGTTACATATACTTCAGGTCTGGCCCTGCAATTGAGTTTGTGTATTTGTGTTCATTTAAGTCGTTTTTTTTGTTATAACTATTTTTGTCAAGCACCTCTAGATCAAACTTACATGTATAGTTTTGTTTTGTTAATTATGAGTCTTCTGACTTTTGTCGTTAAGGCTAGACGGTATGGGGAGCGTCCCCCACCCATCCAACACCGGTGACGAACCAACCACCGTGCCGCACCCCCCTTCCCCTCGTCGTCGTCTTTGGCGTCGAGTTTAGGACCTTGAGGATGATCCACTAGATAACGAAAATGACTTCTCCCCCTCTCACACATCCCTATACATACAATATATACATACACATTTTAGGTCCATCCTCTCATTTCCACACCTCCATCCTCTTTTGCCCCATCCTCATGCCCATCCCACGTGTCACTTACGTGGCGGATCATCCTCCAAGAAAGGACCATCATCATACCGTGTAGCCTAATCCTTCATTGTACTAATAATTAATAACAAGATATTGTTGAATATTATATAGAATAGTATTTTTAGAGACATTTCTTCTTGAAGATTCACCATCAATACCATCACGATCCTTCAGAATTAAACCTTCTAATAACAATTTCAACAACTTAATAATTAAACAATAAACAATTCAAGACAAGGTGTAGCACTCATATTAGGTTGGGGTTACGGGTTGAATTGTTGAACCTCAATACAGTTTATATATCGATTCATATCAAATGCATTAACTTTCACATGGACATACATAAAATTGTATAACTCAAACTTAACTTGTTTAACACATTTATCAAAATAAATCAAATTGGTTGAGATTAAAAACGTGAAATAAAATGTAGTTAAGTTTTAAACGGGTTGGCAGTTTTCTAAAAAATAAGGTAACATATCATAAAAAGGTTTGTTGGTCCAATTTGTTTAATTAAATGAATCGACAAGTCAACCTACTCGAGGATCAATTAAGGGTTTTTTATATCGGCAGCCCAACACCGGTAATAATAAGTCACGAGAACTGCTTTTATTTCTTTTGTATCAGTTCACACATTGTTACGAGTCATGTTACTTTAAGATTACATTTTTTTAGGACAAACATGAAAGATTAAATCTTCTCAACACACCCATATCATCTATAATCATTTAAAAGGAGATAGAAATAAAAAATTGGAAAAAAATAGACCAAACTGAATAGACCCATAAAATGAGCTCGATTGTCTAATATTAGATAAGAGTATTAAAACAACAACAAACAAATATAAAGGAAGCTAAGATTAAAAGGGTAAGATAATAATATCACCTAACTTAGCACAACATGAAAAAGAGAGAAAATAATGTCTAGTCACACAAAAAGTTAAACAAACAGGAAATTTGACACATGAAAGCTATAATTACACACCAAGATTGATTAAATGAATGACAAATGCCTAAACAATGAATGATGGGGAAGGAGTTGGCCTTCAATTTGTTGTAATTACTATATTTACTACCTCTCTCTCTCTCTCTCTCTCTCTCTCTCTCTCTCTCTCCAAGTTCTTATAAATGGCCTTACATCCTCCAAACCAACAAACCATCTCACTTCTTGTACTCCCTCTCTTGATCACAACCTTGATCTCTCTCTCTCTCTCTCTCTCTCTCTCTCTCTATCTCTCTCTCTCTCTCTCTCTCTCTTGTGACAAAAGCCACAAGTTTTAAGGTAAACACATGTTACATGAATTATATGAATATATGATCATGGGTTATCATGATCAACTTGTGTCATGATCAAATCTTCAACCTTTCTAACATCTTTCATCTTTGAATCACAGGAACTTGACAAGGATATTACATCAAGAACACACTCATAGCAAAACAATGAGCAGATCAAGAACAACAACAACAACCGGTGGAGATGATCATGGGCTGAAGCTTGACCTAAAACTGAACCTATCACCACCAAGAAGCCACTGGCCGGTGACCGAATCACCCAACCGGTCCTCACCGATCACCATATCTCCTACAAACTCATGCGTGTCATTAGAACAAGTTCAAGATGAGACGGTGGACCTCCGCTACTCAAGTAGCCCGGAAACAACGTCGATGATGTTGGCCGGATGCCCGCGATGTTTGATGTATGTTATGCTTGCTGAGGACTACCCTAAATGCCCTAAATGCAAGAGCACTGTTTTGCTTGATGTTGTGCTTGACAAACCCATGAAGAAGATGAGAAGTTGATTATTATTGTTAGGTTAATTGTTAACATGTTTTAAAAGTCTAGAACTAGAGGGATATTATGTTTTTTTTTGTTTTTTTTTTTTTGGTTTTTAATTTTAGGGGCTATGTTTACTTACACTCTTATGTAATATTGCTTTTGATGGCGGTACTTCTAATTATATGCTTTATTTTTATTTTCTTTATATCAAAAAGTGATTTGTTTTTGAACAAATAAGTTACTAGACAAAAAGTTGAATAATATAATTATATAAACTCGGTTTATGATGATTATATTATGCATGGTAAGTTGGTAAATACTTAAGTTACATAATTAAGTTATTTTATTATTTAGCTTAAGTTAATGTTATGGAGTTGGTTTGGCTCCACTTTAATGAAAGATTGAAAGTACTCTGTCCTTTGGTAAAGTATCAACTATCAAGCAATCTAATTTTGATTTTTTAATCAATGAATGGTCAACTGTTTGACCAACAAAATGTCAAAGAAAAATAGTTCACAACTCTAAATTAAGGAACATTTTCACAATATATACAATTTTTTAAGGCTAGTCCGTGTGGGGGACGGCCCTGGCCCGTCCAGCCTCGGCGCTGGTCCCCAACACCATTTCCAGGGGTCGGTGGTCGTCGCAAACGTCTTCCCCAGGACGTTTATGCTGCCCCCCCCCCCCTCCTCACACATATATACATATAGCAAATATATATAGGTCTATCCTTGTGGGGCATCCTCCTGGATGTTGACGTGGTGCTAATAAGGAGGGGCATCCTCTAAGGATTTACCTGCTTCACACCGAGTAGCCTAACTACAAAGAGAAGCTATCGCAAAATCAAGAAAGCTAGAAAGGATATAATAGAAAATTAAAACCTAACCATGAAAATAAGTAGATAATTGAGGGAAGGAATGCTAAGAGGCATTTGGTCTAGTGACATGGTACATTTTCCTCAACTAAGTGGCAAGGGTTAAACCCTATTATAGGTATTTAGATTGATTTTAAATAGTACAAAATTAGAGATTGTGTGTCACCGTTATAAAAAATGATAATAAATAAACATTTTGTACGTGGTGTGAGAAAGTTAAGCACATAGAGTGAGACAGGGAAAGATGTGCATTAATCGTCTTATGTACTTAAGCGTTGCCATTAAAAAAATGTATATTAAACATAATATATAAGGTAGGGTTTATTAATATTATCTTTATTATAGTTAAGAGATATGATTTGATAAGTTTTCTCTGCATATATTCTCATTGTACTATAATTATAATACCTTACGTAGTTTTCATTATTTTTTTTAAAATTAATTATGTATTAAAAATTCCTCTAGATGTACATCTACTCCATCATATACATTGATCTAATATATAACACAAGATACAATAAAATGCTGATAACATTTCTTATTATGTACACAAGGATCACACATATTAGTAGAAAGTAACACAAATATAAATACACGTATCAAAACAAGACCTACGAACTACCACTTTCGTACCTAATTTGCGGACCCTACAATTAAGTTGTCTTGACCAAAATCATATCCAAAAAAAAAAAAAACAACAAATTTTATAGAGCATCTATTAAGAAAGTGTAAGGGTTTTTTTTTTTTTTTTGTTTGGCTAGATTTAGATTCAAATTTATTATATTATAAATAGCAACTATTACAACTTACAAGCCATCGTGAAGTTGATCGTGGTACATGGTGTTTTCTTCTATTATTAAAAGTAGTTTAAATATTTGATCTATTTTCTTATTCCAATATTAAATTAGCCCAAATAAGCTTCGGTAAATATTTTATTATTTTGATTGGTCCTACAATAATATATGTGATTTGATTGACATGGTAATTAAATAACACATGAATTGCACGTGTGATGGGTGTCACTAAAGATACGTTGGTTGCACATGATAGTATGTATTAATAGAACCATGACAATAGAAGATAGTACAAGAAAATTTACCACTATGATTGTGTTGATTATTCGATTCTCTATAGTTATATACTTCTATGGTAGTTGTGAAGAAAACTCGAATCGAAGTCGCTAACAACAACAAGACATCAATCTCAAGCAATAATTCTCTCTGTGTTGTATAAAACATTAGTGAAGGCGAAGTCACTAGTGGCAGATAGGCACTGATATTGTTTATCAAGATGATCAAGTTGAGTTTCCCTAGTTCTCGAGAGAGGATGCGAGGGGTTAGACTTACATATTGAGCAGTTATTCCAAGTTGGCATCACTAGTGATGATCAAAATGTTACAACTCTCATCAATGAGTTCATTTATAACAAGACACACACTCGTATTCTAGAAATATAGAAACAAAGAAACTTAACTGTCAAACTACCAAAACACTACGAGCTAAAAATCCGACCTCTAAAGGATTACAATTTTTGTTGAAAAGCGAGGGGGTATATGTCTAATTTATTGAAATTCCATCCAATAAAACGAAAAATTTACAGAGTCTCTAATATAGATGGAAATACCACTAATTAGACAATTATGTAAACCTTGTTTATATCAATATTTTTTATTTTAATGATTTTCCAACAGTTTTCCTATTTTTTTTTTAAATGCTTATCATGACAGAAGAACTTAAAAAGTTTTACATTTATAACCAACTAGTTGCTATTGTTCATATTAATAATATGTGTCTCAACACACATGGGGCGAGTTATCACCAAACACACGGTACAAAAGAAGCTCAATAACACAACAAACACAGTTAAAAATAACATATTTCGATACATTTCAAAGTTGTATTAGTTTTTCTTTATTTTTTTTTTTTTTTGGGTAAAGTATCATAAAATGTATACCACACATGCCAAGGTACATAAATACATTTAAATTAAATTTAAAAAAAAATACATTCCCGAAACATTTGAAAAATGTTTTAAAAACAAGTTATGAATTTTTTGTACAGAAACACCGTACCGCTTTTATTTATTTCTAGTATCATTTAACATTGTATGATTCTATGTGGTTTTGGGCTTTTCAAGCCTTAGGCATTTTAGCCCAACAATTACCATGCAGTCAAGAATAATAACTTCAGCCCAATAAGCAATTCCAGTCTCCAAAGTCACTACAGCCTAATAACAGGCTTTCAAGGCTCAAGCAAGCCTAACAAGTAACAGGCTTTCAAGGCTCAAGCAATAATCAATCTCAACATAAAACAATGTATATGGTTGTAAAAATCTTAGCTAGTCTCCGATTAGTTGATGAATAATCGTAAGCCAGAGGTTCAGCGAATAATTTTTATATAATCGACCAATTAATCAGGAGGCGGTCAACAGTGGTCAAATCCGGTCATAATTGGCAAAAAAAATCGGTTGCAGTCTACTAATTCCGACCAGATTCTTGACCAAAACACGTTATTTTGGGAAATTAATCCTATCTATTTGAAAACATGGGTCAAAGAAAGTGTTAAAACATATCTACTTAAAAACTACATATAAAAATATGTGTATATACATATAAAACTGAAAATTACATACAAAATCACAATCCGATTAATCTCGATTAATCCAGATTAATCGTAGTCTGTACCCCATCGGCTAACCAGCGCCTAGCGATTCTTGGACCACTGACTATGAGTAGTACTTTGTGTTAAAGTTGCTTATTGAAGCGTCACGTAGACATGAAGTCTTTAACTAAATTATACTTTCACGTGTGTAGTGTAGTTGATTTAACTAAGCGTCAATCATTAATTCATGATTTATTACAAAAAAAAGGGAAATGTGTGATTCGTGGGTTGTGATTTGAGCCCACACCCAAACCCTCACGCGCTCACTTACCGGTAAACGAATGGGAAATACGTCCCTCTTAACTTGAAAATAATAGTTTAACAAGCAAAAGCTGGTAACGTGGAGGTTCATTGGCGCCCCACTACATCAAACGTAACAACATATTATTATTTCGATTACATATTTACAATTTTTAAAATTAGTATAAAATTTATAGTTTATATTAACATTCAAAAAACAAAGACTAGTGAACTTGTGAAGTTTAAAATATTAAATATATTAAAAAGGGAAATGATAACTTTTTAACTTAAAATTGTCTGATTTATTTTCATTTCGGTTTCAAATTCAAACCAAAACTTTTGGTTTTTCAAAAGATCCTAAATCGAAACCTACTGTTTTTTTTTAAAGGTTCACTTTGTTGGATATGATTTTTAGTTATTTCAAGTCGTTTTTTTCAAATATATGTATATATGTTTTTTAATACGAGTCATTAAAGAGAATGTGATGGTTCATGAAGCATTGAAAAAAGGAGTAGAGATGTGTTAGACAGTTAGTAGTACGTCAACCTCATAAATATATTGATGATGGTCTTTTATTTTATTTTATTTTCTTTTTCTGTTTTTCTTAAACATTATACTTTATTCCATAGATTAATCGTATACTAAAGTTTTACCCTCAAGGAGGGATTCCATCATATTCAACAAACTCAATTAAATTGCATAAAAAAATCAAAACATTTGAAGCACTTCATATTTAAACTGAATTTTTAAAACATACTAATAAAATTATAAGAAACCATAAAACTTCTTGACTAGGGTTCAACGGGTTATCCACAGCAATTGTGCGACCCCAGGGGGGCAGGGGTTTGTGTTCGGGAGGTTGGGGTTTGCAATTCAGAAAGGATTGGCGGCGCAGCTTGTTGCCCGTCTACCTTCTGTTTTGATGTAACTTAACAAGTTTTCTGGACTTTATTTATATATCTTTTTATGATAAAAAAAACCATAAAACAATCAAGAAAAGATAACAATATTTCATTCTTAGACTTTAGGGTTTAGGGTTTGTTTTTCCTCTCACTTAGCCTTAAGCCCGCCACCATCATAACTCCGTCACATGAACACTTTTTTCAAATAACTCAACTATCATGTTTGAAAGGTCGTATTTTTTTATTTAAAGTAGGCCCGGACCCAGAAAATAAAATTGTACAACAAAGTCCATAAAATTGCATCATACTATGTATATCTCAAATTGGTCAATGTCAACGTAGACACATTATACTTGCTTATATTGTTTGCGATAAGAAAAGAAAGTCTAGAGTTGTACATGTTGACCATGGAATCAAGTCGATATGTATAAATGCTAGTTGTTCATGCACTTCAAACAAACTCAACAACATTATTATAAAAAAAACTATTAACAAATAATAAGTGTGTCGTATAAGCGGGCCGACTTCCGTTGCAATTATGTATGCCTAAAGAGTCGAACTAAAAGACATGTAAACTAAACAGGTTAAACATGTCAAAAATTGTATTAAAATGTACGAAATCTAGTTTAAAAACTAGATCATTTGTCACTACTATATTTTATACTTATTTTAACACGACAATATACCAAAGGCCTAAAAATAATATAATAACCTTGGAATAAACAGTAAGCATAAATAACAAAGTCGTTCCAACCTTTTTGAAGGCCTAAAACGAAATGAAATTTTGGGGCCCTTTTTCCATTTTTGATTATTATAAACGGTACTTCTATATCCGTGTTTGTAACCTAGCAAAAATCTAACACAACTATAATACATAGTGGTTTGCTTGTATAAGAAATCAAACAAATCTAAAACAATGAATTTACACTAATATTAATAGTTAGCATATAAATTTTCTTTTATTTGGAGGCCCTTGACCCAAGCCTGAGTTACATATACTCTAGGTCCGGCCCTGATAAATGATTAATAAGTTGCTTAAGAGATAACATTTGTATATAAGAGTGCATGACCAGTTTTATGTAGAGAACTATGACAGACGTATGATATATTCATCCATAATACTTAATAGATATCAATAAGAGTTAAAAAGAATGTGGCGTAAGAGATTATAAAATGGGCTATTTATCACACTCAAAACACAATGTATAAGTATATTAAGCAATTTTTAAAGCGCTCTTGTTAAAGCTAGTTTTATATTCATGTTCCTGTACGCAAGTATATTCTTTTTATAAACAAGTTTTTCTTCTTAAACCCATGAATGACGATTCATTAGTTGTGTTTAGATGAAGTAACTACTGGCGACCTTAATTTTTTTCTTTAATGCTCAACGAATACTATACAATTTTGATCACCTGGGCAAACTCATTGACGAAAGACCACTCACACCATACGTACGTACTTAGAAATCGCTGGTGACCAGGCGCGCCTAGCATTTCAGAGAAACCCACCACCTAAAGACCCATTTTGATAAAACTTTGGCCCACCCGAAACAAAATTGTAAGCAGATTCATTAAGTGGGATTCCAATCTATGACCTCTACATTGGAAGGTCATGGGTTATCTGAATAGACGAATTGGTCTGTAAAAAAAAAGGTTACGATTTTAATTGTAAGACATAATAGCTATAGTTTAATTTGTTTGGACTTTTAAAAGTAGGCCATTTGGATTAAGAGTTTGACCCTTTTTGGGCTTTAAGGTAGCGTTCGTTTCATGGAATGGAATGGAATGGAATTAGGAAGTTTTTCTTTGTAAAATTGATCTTGGTTGGGGGAGGGAGGAATTTGAAATCCCATGAATTTCTTTAATCAATGAAATTTGTGACTATTTCAACATTCCATTCCATTCCTTCATTAGAGTGAAGGATTTCTAAGGAATGTTGAAATAGTCACAAATTTCATTGATTAAAGAAATTCATGGGATTTCAAATTCCTCCCTCCCCCAACCAAGATCAATTTTACAAAGAAAAACTTCCTAATTCCATTCCATTCCATTCCATGAAACGAACGCTACCTAAGTGTTTGCTCCACAGAATCACATATCATATTCATTTGAACCAAAAGAAAATAAGATGTTAGTTATTCTGATGGGCCTGACCTGGACTCCTGGAGGGCTTGGTGAATCGGATCCTGCCCTGGGTTGGTCAGGTCTAACCATCTCCTCCATAACTAACCATCAGAAAACTCGAAATTGAAGACATGTTGGACGGGTATTCAAACATGGAACCAGATATGCGATTAGTTTTAACAAAGTTTAGGGTTTGGGATGTGTATGGTATTATGTGTTACCCGCTTTATTATCCGGACCCGTTTACCCGTATCAAAAATCATAACCGAAATATTAATATATTATATAATTTAAAGTATAACAAATAGCATGTTAAAGTTGTTAGAAAGTTGAATTATTAAAAGTACATAAGCAGTTGAGTACTTGATATTTCAGTTTATTTTCAAGTGAGTTTAAGATTGGCTTTTGAGTAATGGATATCTCAACATGTAATTTTTAACGTTATAAAAAAGGCCTAAAGTATGAAAAGGGTAGGAAAGAATCTCAGTCATGAGATCTTTTGATCTAATGGTTGAGATCAATAGAGACTAAATTGTTAAATATTTTTATTAATTTGGACTGATTTGAAATATCTAGGAACAATATAGTCTTTTAAACCCACTAGAAATTAGGTAATGTACATGTAACTTCCCCCGTCTTTTTTAAGCGTCAATAACTTTTTATACGTAACTTTTTTTTTAAAAAAAATTACACCATAATAACGAGCGTTTATTTATCTTTAATATGAGTACCATATTGCTATACTTATATAGAGAAAAAAATATGTTTCGATCAGATGTTTAGTCAATGAATAGTGTTATATACTTGCTGAATGATGTTATATACTAGCTTGCTGAATGGTTTATATACTTATTGAATGGTGTTATATACTTGCTGAATGCTGAATGGTGTTATATACTTGCTGAATGGTGTTATTGGTGTTATATACTTGCTGAATGCTGAATGGTGTTATATACTTGCTGAATGGTGTTATATACTTGAAGCTTCAATAACTTTATATACTTGTTGAATGCTGAATGGTGTTATATACTTGCTGAATGCTGAATGGTGTTATATACTTGCTGAATGGTGTTATATACTTGTTTACCCTTTTCAAGTAATTTAGATCTAATGGCTGAGATTCACTACTAGAAAAAACACCTTTCTTGACATGCATTGCGTGTCATAAAAAAGTCTTTATGACACGCAAATGGGAGTCGTTGATTGAGGAGTCATAAAATTAACATAACATGCATTTAATGACACACATTTAATGACACGCATTGATGACACATTCATGACACTCATTTTATGACACTCATATTATATTATGACACTTTTTAATGACACACGTTCATGACAGGCATTTATGACAAATACGTATGACATTCATTTACGTGTGTCAAGTTTTTAATTGTATAATTTTTTTATAAAATTACTAATTTGCCCTGGATACATGTATAATAACAAAAACAATAAATCTTTTTCATAAAACAAATACACACACATATATATATATATACCAAAACAATCCATTACATAATCATTTGCCAAGTATACTACAAATATTTTTACATTAACACAAAAAGAATTGTTTGTCAATACATTATCAACACCTAAAATACGATTTATAACTTAAAAATAAAGTTAACTGCATAAGTCGACCAATCTTCACGAATGTCATCCATATCCGCAGCCGAGTATTTTTCTACTCCTTTCCCAACCTAAGACAACAATTAAATAAAATAAATCTTAAAAATCAGAATTTAATCCTAATATATGAATTTAAGCATTTGTTTGGATATATAAGTACATATTTCTCTAATATACTAACTAAAATATGTCTAAACTTACATTATGATTGTCAAGTATTTCAACTCACTCGTAAGCTATCTCCTTCATGAACTTCACCACATAGTAGCCGCACTCAGTACCTCCTGGCTGACGTGGACACTACACAACTAAAAATATCAAGAAATGTGAAACCATTGCGATTTAAGTTTAAACTAAAGGGTTTTAATATTTACAATATCATTATAACCACAATTTAAATAAAGGATTGAGTGTTTACCCTAGCGTTAATCCAGATGAGTTTAACCCTTACGTTTGCACCATTTCGTGAAGCATATACGACCATTGCCCTATAAAAAACTCAAAACTATATCAAAGTGTATTCCAGCTCTTGTATCATCCATTATGATAATTTGTATTACTTACGTATCAATAATTTACCTCAACTGCTCATCGACACTTCCAGGTCGTAAGGAATCAAGATAATAGCAAGTAGTTGTTTTCAGGTTTAGTACTGCCAACAACCAATGGTTTCTTCAAAATCAAAAATTTAATCAAAATAAATTAAGATAACAGGTTTTTACGAAAACTTATTTGTAAGGAAAATTAAACCCAGGATTGCAATAGGATGATGTCATTGCCCTTTGGGTTTCCGTTGATCAGCCCGCGGAATTGTAGACGTGTTCATAAAACATATTCCACGATCATGTATTTGCTTTTTCTTAATTTGCTCATACAGGAACCTGCAGTTAACATACATAAACCGAAGCAATAAAATAAATTTTGTTTTACGAAGGGTAATTTATACTAGATATAGGCACTTACATTATATAAGAAGTGATGACAGTAACAAGGATGCAAATGATGAACACAACATCTAATACCTCAAATTTTGACCCATCTCATGATACAACAGTAACAAGGTATACTTAATAAGAAGAGGTATCTCATTCAAGAGGACGGAATTGCAAAAATCTGAATCAACCTCTCCAACTATACCTACCAAAGTGACAAGTCCTTATGCTAGCCAGATTAGCATACTAAAGATAATTATAATATAATGTATACACTGGAAGTTTAACAAAGATCTCGCAAGCATGACCGTGTTTGATGCATCAAATGCAACAAATCCCTGGGCCACAAATTGTTACTATATGAACTAATTACTAAAACTATGACAGAACTGATGATCAGTCATTATAGATTTACAATCACAACATGCATCAAACTAACACGACAAAGATAAAATAAATCATTAATTGTGTAAAAAAAGTGTTTTTAACCAAAAGCTTACCCCAAGCAACTGTGCACTCTTCACTAGTAGCGCTGGCCTGATTAGCTTGACACTCAATACCCAGATTAAATCAAAACACATAAGGCTAAATCCAAAAATTAACTCAATATGTAATAAATAAATGCCCACGTAGATTTTAATTATCAAGTGTCTTACTTGCAGACCAAAAAGTTACAGATCCATTCCTAGAAACAATTTTAATTATCAACTGCCTTTAGGACATATTTTATACATCTTATAGCATATGTAAAATAAGCCCATTATCAAATACAAAAAGTGCTTGAAATTTTCAAATTATATGTAAACTTTAAAGTTCATCTATATCAGGACAAAAATAAAATGCAAGGCATCCAAAGAAAGGGAGTGGTAGCATGACCCATATCTAGATGTCCAAAGAAGGCATGTGAGCGAAATAACAAAAATATGTTTACCATTTAGGTATCACAAAATGTAGAGCATCAATCCCATAACTATCATAGACTCTCCCGTTCTTCATACACAACATTAATTTGTCATTTGTAAATAAGTTAAACCCCAACTTTTTTTCAATAGCATCACTATTCACCAAGGTGTAGAAGTATATAACAAAAACAAACAGTTAAACAAAAATGAAACCCTAAACCTTGTATTTCCAAGCATCTAGAAAAGAAATGTACACTTACTCTGAGAAATTGACAGTCAATGTCCGGTGCTGGATGACAACACGCCTCCATCTACATACAAAATATTGTGAAGCATACATAATAATGAAAATTAACGAAGTTTAAATGTAGGTACCACATATATTTACAAACATTATGGAGTAATCATCCTAAATTAAGAGAGATGAATGTGGTTTTTTGGATACTATAACTAGTTAAGGTCTAAAGACTAAAGTTAAATGATATTTGACGTGATACTAGTTATTGGTTGTCGTTGCCCATTGGTAACAAAATTAACATTGATTAATATGATTAAACTTAACAAATCCATTCAATGAAATTATGGTCGAACAATTGGCCAAA
Organism: Helianthus annuus; assembly: GCF_002127325.2. Classification (NCBI taxonomy): domain Eukaryota; kingdom Viridiplantae; phylum Streptophyta; class Magnoliopsida; order Asterales; family Asteraceae; genus Helianthus; species Helianthus annuus. Next base: position 158,763,089 of record NC_035434.2, on the reverse strand, counting down.
TAATGATTTGGGCATCATCTTAAAGTATAAACATTTAATATTCTACATTTACTAAAATACCTTTGAACATAGTAGGTAGGGATGAGCATTTGGTACTAGATACCGGTATCGTACCAGTACCGATTTTTTCGGCACCGGTACCCACCTTTTGTCATTTTCGGTATCGGTACTTTCGGTACCGGTTCAGCCTCATTAATTATTTGCCCTTCTCGTGAAAAAAAAAATAGATGAAGTTAACCCAGTGAATTAAAATGTTAACAGTGAAACCTTTTTGGACCCACAGGTGAAAAATAAAACCTTTGGACTAAGTTGTCAAAATGGCCCAAACCACATGGACTAAAATGGCGTTTAACTCTAAATTTTATATTATATATATATATATATATATATAGGGGAAGGTTATTGTAAAAAAGGTAGTTTTTGTGAGAAAGATAGGAAAGAATATAAACCATTAGATCATTGATCTAATGGTTAAGATTAGAGTGGCAATATTGTAATTAAAATAGTGTTTTTTATTAACTGATTTGATTTGATAGGGGTAAAATAGGGCTTTCATATACTTTCAAATCAAAAACCGTATCTGTTATACCTGATTTCTCTCTCATTAACGAATTTTACGCTCGAATATACAGGGGCGATTTCTTCCCACAAATATTATAAGATTTACATGGTTCAATGAGCCCTAAAATCACAATCGTCTACAATCGAAGGAAGCGAAAACAGACATTTGATGCAATGGAACGAAGGACGAAGAAGAAATTTGATCATTTGACAGTTGAAGACACTACAAATCGCGGGATTATAAAACCAAAGTTTAAGAAATCAACCTCTGATTTCAAAAAAGGTTCGACTTTATTGTTTAATACTAGGGTTTTATTGATTAATGGTGTATTTCAATGGTGTTATTTAGTTCATCAGTTAAGGTTTTTTTTGTTTTTGGGATTGACTTCTAATGTGTTAATGGTGTTTCTTATCATGAACAAAAACCTTAGTGTTCAATTTAATAATGGTGTTATAATGTTGTTGTACCATAATAATAGTGTTATAACACTTGGTTAGGTGTTTTTTTCATATGGTGTTTTTTTATTGGGTGTTTAGGTTGCTTAGGTTTTGGTATTTGGTCAGATAGTTTGTGTTAATTGTTGTTATAAATCTTAAATGATGTTATAAACGCTGTATGGAGTCTCTATCAGGTGTTTTTTGAATGTTGTTAGAAATAGGTATGGTGTTATTTATACTACAATTTCATATGGGGTGTTATTTATCTTGTAGATTCACATTTATGGTGTTATTTAAGATATTGTCTTTGTTTGAAGGGTGCGATAAATAGGTATGGTGTTATGTATACTGCAGCTTCATGCTGCTCTATGAATGGTGTTATTTATCTTGTAGAATTATATGAAGGGTGTTATTTAACATACTGATCTATAATAAGAGTGTCATTGTTTTGGGTGGTGTAATAAATAGGAATGGTGTTATATATATATCAAGGTGTTATTTCTCATTCTGATCTATAATAAGATTGTCATTGTTTTGAGTGGTGTTATAAATAGGTATGGTGTTTTATATATATTAAGGGAGTTATTTTAAATATAGTTTTTAATTATTTCTACAGTCAGGTCAAGCCATCGGCTTCGGGGCAAAATGTACAAATCACGTTTCAAAAACACAATTGAACGACCATTGGTATGTAGTGACTCAGAAACGTCAAATAAGGACGACAAAGGTAATTGAATTGAAGTTTAAATTATCGAGATATCAAAAACAATAAGCGTTATGTTTTTTACAATGTTCTCTTTGATTAAAACAGATGTGGGTAATGCGAAAACAAAAGAAGATGATTCGTCGTCGATAAAAAACACACAATGTGAGTTTTGGAAAAAAAATGATGTTTTAATTGTAAGTTGTTGGGTTATACTAAAGGATTGAAAATTGTTTTTTGTTTGCAGCCCAGGATGTTAATGATAGTCAACTTGTCGTACACCCATCCATCAAAATAACATCTGAAAAAGGTATTTTGTTGAAGCGCTAATATTTTGAAGTAGTTATTTACTAAAATTCATATTAAAAATTGTTGTAGATCTGGTACGAGACCCGGATGACGATTTTGTCGACACCCCACCACCGGGTAAACGACGGAAATCGGCTGCCAAAAGAGGCACGTCTCGTGGAATGCATCAACAAGTGAGGCAGCCGTATAAGCCGTTCACGGGTGCCCGTATCAGGCCAAAAGTAGGTATCGACAATATGATAACACTAGCATCCGGCCTAAACGAGGAACAACGTAAAAAAGTGGGAGAAATTGGGTTTGGTTCGATTTTTCATTACAAGGTGACAGGTGTGCCTACTGCTTTGGGAAATTGGTTGGTTACAAATTACGACCCAGACAATGATATTTTACACGTGGACGGCGGGCGCACTATAAACATATCGTCGGAGCTTGTTAGGAGTGTTTTCGGACTGCCTATGGGTCCAACGGATCTTGCTGAAAAAAAGAAAGCGAGCAAAAGGAAGGATGTTGTTGTCCAAGCGTTCAGAGAACAGTTTAATCATATGGATATCACCCGCTTGTCCCCGGTTCAGCTGATGAATTACATATTGGATTTCCAGTCTGATAACGGAAGACTGTTTGTACTGAACTTCTTGGTTCTTTACTTCTCACTCCTTGGAGAAACCACGACGAACAACTCCGTCAATGTGCGATTCATTTCAAATATTCAGCCGGGCGTGGATATCAAAAGCTTCAATTGGTGTGCGTACATGATCTCGTGTCTCAAAAGAACGAAAACAGCGTGGCGTGGTGGTGATGATGCTTTTAGAGGTCCTATGTTATTACTTGCGGTAAGCAGTTAACTTTTAGTATTAAAAAATTATTGTGAAACATCGTTACTGAATAACCCTTTATGTATCTAAATAACATCACAGTTTACTGAATAGCACTTTATGTAGCTAAATAACACCACAGTTTACTGAATAACACTTTAGGTATCTAAATAACACCACAGTTTACTGAATAACACTTTATGTATCTAAAAAACACCACAATTTACCGAATGACACTTTATATTTTCCAAATAACATCACAGTTTACTGAATAGCACTTTATGTATCTAAATAACACCACAGTTTACTGAATAACACTTTATTACCGAATAACACTTTATATAACTGAATAACATCAATATTGCTATCTGGTTAACAATTATTTTGAAACTGATTGCTTACGTACTGGAAAATGTTGTCGCAGATTGCTTACGGAATTGTGTTAAAGAAGATACCTTCATCACACAGTTCAAATATAATTGAACTTGTTGATGACGATCTTCTTTACAATCTCGAGGGTGATATAGAAAGGATGGATAATGAACAAATTAAGAAGACAAATAAAAGGGAAGATAAAAAACACAAACGAGCAGAAGGGGTTGATGGTGATAGAAAAAAATTCAAGAAGCAAAAACAAGGACATAAAAAGGGAATGGACAATGTGCTGATCGAAGATGATGATGCGCACTTGGGTATATACAGACACTGTGCTGATTACCTACTGTCACAGACTGACACCCAAACATGTGCATTATTTGTAGGTCCGGATGGCGAAGTCCACACTCCGATGGCATCTCGACATGGGGACACTCCATCAGCAGCAGGAACAGGCGTTCATGACGATTCTGAGCTGGTAAACATCTTAAAATTTGTAATATACTTGAAAGTATATGGTATTTCTAATGATAACACTTTAAACTGGGGTTTCGTACAGGTTCGAGCGAATTTGTTGGATAACTTGTTTAGAGAATTTGAGCTATGCGTTCACAAGATCAATAACACCATAACAGAATCGTGTCTGATGTTCCCGGATAGTGATCTGCTGAAACAGAAAGGTTTGGTTTGGAAGGAGTTAATGAAATTGCTGCTTGTCGTTGACGATGAGGAAAAAAAGGATGGAGATGAAGTGGAAAAGGGAGATCAAAACGTTGAGGCAGAAAAGGATGACGTGGCTGTTTCTGTTGAACCAGTTGAACCGCAAAAAGGTAGTGTAAATATAGACGGGTATAACACTCCTATGAACGAGAAAAAAATAGATCATATAACACCACACACTTCTCCCTTTTCACCAATGACGGCTTCGTTTGTCGCAGAACTGGACAAAGTCGTTGAAAGGGTTCAAAGTGAAATAACACCAGAGACAAAGATCAACATTTCAGGAGTTGAAACAGTGAACTTTTCGGCAAGACTGGCCGATGCAGCAAAGGATGAAAAACGTCAAGAAGTAACGGTTCCTGTTCAGCGTCAAAGATCGCCGAGGCCGAAACGAACAATCAAGCTTCCGGCGGCACTACGGTCACCGTACGTGCAACGACCTGTTATGTTGAGAACCGTTCGTGAGACGGCTGAAGAAACACTTGCTCGATGTATATTTTCTGCAGTAGGAAACGTATGGTAAGTATCCAAAATGGACCTTAACAAACGTATTTATGTGGTTTATTATACGTTATCAGTTTTGAACATATATTGAATTATACATCCGTGTCGACGGTGTTTTGGTTTGTAGGGAAGTTTTGTTCAGCGACAACGGTAACGTGTCGGTTATGAGGGTAGCTTTTGAATCGATGATGCCTGGTGTAACTGTGCACGTGAATGTCATCAGTGCCTGGGCCGCGTTGCTGAACCATGAAGAAAAAAATAGGATGGGGACAGCAACAAAGTTATTCTGCAACGCCGGAATGCTAGTAAGTTTAATTTCTGCAGACTGTATCATGTGATTATAGTTAAATAACACCATGTTTATGTAAAATAACACAATAGCTGGAAAAGGGTTTAAATAGCAGAATTATGTTATTGTGAATTCTAAATAACACCACAGTTACTTATACCGAAACATCGTTAGTTAATAACACTTTATATTTCTAAATAACACCACAGTTTAATAAATAACACTGTATTTTACCAAAATAACACCACAGTTTACTGAATAACACTTTATGTATCTAAATAACACCACAAATTACTGAATAACACTTAATTGTGATTATAGTTAAATAGTAGCATGTATTAACTAAACAGCATGTATTAACTTACCACCATGTTTATGTAAATATGAATTCTTAATTTAATAGTGATTATAGTTAAATAACAGAATTATGTTATTATGAATTCTTAATTTAACAGAATTATGTTATTATGTTATTATGAATTCTTAATTTAATAGTGATTATAGTTAAATAGCAGCATGTATTAACTTACCACCATGTTTATGTAAATAACACAGATTGTTTGTTTGTTTACCTGGAAAACACCAAATCTGGAATAGGATTTAAAAAAGATATCTATGTTATTGTGAGTTCTTGACTTAACACCATAATTTCATTTTTTGTTCGCCTGAATAACACCACAGCTGGAAAAAGATTTCGCGTTGTCCGAAGATGCACGATTAGCAGAATTTACAAACAACATGAAAGCTGTGCTTGATTCAACGGGACCAAAGGTATTTAAAGGCAACTTTGAGATGGTGTTTATACCCATGTTGACCGGGCGGCATTACTATCTGCTGTTTTTCAACTTGAAAACAAAAGATGTCTATATTATTGACAACATAGAAGGTGCTGCAGGATTGGAGAGATATCATGGAAATGTGGAGAAGATGGTATGTTTATACTTATACAGCTACCGTAACAATAAAAAAATTAAGTTTTTTACAACGATAATTTGTATCTGCAGATAAGTACATTTTGTCGGTATCTAAGACCAATGCATCCAAAAATCGCTGCACAGCTAAGGAATACACAACCAGTTCGACTAGAGTTGCCATGGCAAACACTTTACAATGGTATCGACTGTGGTATTTTCCTTATGCGGCATATGGAAACTTACAATGGTAATCGCGTTTATATTTCTGTTTATTAAAAAATTAATTAAAATAAATGTACACGAAATATGAACAATTCTGATGGTTTGGTATTGAATAGGAACACACAATGCACAGTGGATGTGTTGTTTATCGAATGAGAGGGACGTTAACAACGTGGTTTTGCCTGATCAAGCACGCGAAATCGAGGATCTGCGTAAGAAGTACCTCTCAAAAATGCTCCTAAGCGATGTGAACACGGAACGGGGAGTTGTGGAAAAGGAAGTACAAGATTATGCACTTTTGGACGAGGATGATAGGTTGAGAATGGCCGAGAATGCGTTTGATCGGATTACTGGAAGGTTGGGAGCTGAAGAGTAAGTAGACAGCAGAACAAGTTAATCTTTTTGTTACTTGACAAATATTTTGGGAAATATAGATTATAAGATGTGTTAGTGTTTTGACAAAGTTGTGGTCTATTATGTAAGTTTTACTATGACAAAGTTCCGTGTTTTAATCAAATAATATTACAATTTCCGGCACAAATAAGAACGCGTATTGGGCAGATAGTTTTTTCACAAAGTAAATGATGATCATGCTAAAAATGTAAATAAAAATACCAACTCCTTTGCAACCTGCACAATTAAGACACTATACTTATGTAAATAACACAATAACGCTACACTTACATAAGTAAATCACCCTGAACATATGAACATCAATAATAACACCCTGTACAATTAAAAACACCATGGTTCTGCAAAATTAAAAAAATAATTATTTCTATACAGACAAATTAACAATAGTCAACTTGCGTTAACAAATAACACCATTAACAAAAAAAAAAAACTCTTTTAAACACACATAAAACCGCCGGCTTAGAATAAATATCTGAGTGAGGACAAAAAGTTTTTACACATAGGACTGAAATTAACAAATAACACCAAAAATAACAACCTGAAACTGGAATTAACAAATAACATCCTGAACAATAATAATAATAACACCCTGATCAACATGCATAATAATGACACCATGAACCACAAAAAATACTAATCAAATTTCAAAATTACATAATAAAACACACGAATTTAACAGAAACAAAATATAAACCATTGTGACTGGTAATATTAAAATTCGACCATAATCAAACAAAATTAAAACCATGAGTGTATGCGAATACGAAAAAAGATAAAAAAACCTAGCAATGTACGAAACAAGATGGAAGTACGTTAAAAATAACGAAATTTTTTGATATCTCTAAATAACTTACTACTCCTCTTCCCCATCCTCCCCGTCTAATGCATCCTCATCTTGTTCATCCATATCTTCTTCAACTTCCTCCCATTCATCTTCCTCCTCGTCACCTTCATCAGCTCCTTCACCGTCATCCTCGGCCATAGCTTGTTCTTTAGTCCGGGTAGGGTTTTTGCAAGAACGTCTATTATGACCGTATCTAAAACAGTTTTGACATTGACGGCTCTTTTTACCCAACTGACTTACTGCAATTTCACGTTTGGACTTCATCCGTTTAGGCTTACCCATACCTTTGAATCTTGTTCCAATGGGAACACGAACGGTTGCTTCTGATGGTTTTGTGTTACCAGTAATTTCTGCAAACCTATCACGACGGCTCTTAGGTGGAGCATTGACGACAGACTCATCAGCAGTTTTGAAATAATTAACAACATGATCCCTGAACGAGCATAGCGCATCAAAGTTGGTGACAAGCTGATTAATAACCGACTCTGTAGAATATGTGATCTCACGTACAACACGGTTAACTTCATTATAACGATCCTCAGTCTCATTGATACCTAGAATAGCACCAGGGGTACTATTTGGAACAGCCTCCCGAGTCCAACGTCGTAATATATAGCGTTGTGGAAACTCCCTAATGTCAAGCATCCTTAGCACACAAAAGATGTGTGAGCACAACAACCCAAACTGTTCAAATCTTTTGCATGTACAATACACAGTCATGTCGGCCTCCCGCATCATAACCTATAAAACACCATTCGAAATTATAAAGCTGTCTTAAAAATAACACTATAAAACACCATGTGCAACTGGAAATCACCAAGATCTATACAAATTTCAAGAATAACACTACAAAACATCATGTGTATACCTCGAAGAAAGTAGTGCATAGTTGTTCCCAGTCCTTCACAAAAAAGTTAACGAAATCACCAATGTCTTCCCACTTTCCGATAGCACATCTGTGTGTACCGTGTTGTATCTCCAACTGCTGGTCAAAAAATATAGTGCGTGTGAATATCCTGGACGCTTGATCCTCCAAAACAAATTCTTCATCAAATATTTCAGCGTTGGTATTTCTGGTGTCATGGTCATTCTTCCTGTGCTCATGTCTCTGAGCTTCAATAGCAGAATCAAAATGCCCGAGAAATTCGACAAGTGTGCAACCCCGGTTACAGAACTGTCCAAAGAAATGGTTCTCGCTCTCGGAACGAGAAGAGGTACGCATAAGCCCGGACATGACCTCCTCACGATAATAAGCTGGTATCCAAGTATCCCTGATTTGGTAAATTGACTGCAGCCACTCATGATCAACCAAGTTAAAATCGTTCATTATGGTAGCCCACTCACTTTCAAACTTATCTGGTATAATTGAATCGGTCCACACAATGGCACACAGCCTCTTTTTGAAATCTGTATTATTGCAGACTGAAGCACCAACCTAAAACACCATTGAATAAACATATAACACCATAATCACCAAAAAGTATTTAAAAAGTAGTATGAAAAGGTTAAAAGGATGAACAACTAAACACCTTAGCAGAAAGCTTGTCCATGATGTGCCACATGCATAGCCTATGTCTACTCTCGGGCCATGTATCTTCGATAGCCTTCTTCATGGCTGGGTCTTGATCTGTGACAATCACCGGAGGGGCACGGCCAAATGCTTGACGAAACACATTTAGCAACCAACTATAAGTTTCAGCAGTTTCGTTCCCTATTATTGCGGCACCAAGAGTAACATTGCGATTGTGATTGTCGATGCCGGTAAATGGAACAAACATCATGTTGTACCTAAAAAACAAATACGGAATAAAAACACCATAAAAATGAATTACACATACTTAAGAAAAAATAAGCTGTAAAACCCAAAATAAATATAATAATTACGAAATTTACTTGTTACGACGATATGTGGCATCAAATGAAACAACATCACCAAACACAGAAAAATTCCTTTTGGCATCTTCATCTGCCCAAAACAAACCCCTTAAAACTCCATTCTCGTCTGTTATATACTCCATTGAAAAGTTAGGCATGTACTCTTTCTTCCTCAAAAGCCGTTTAATCATCATATCAGCATCAAACTCCGATATATACCTGTTCAGGTCTCGCTTGAAATTTTTAAAATCGTTTTTGGTTGCCCCAACCTTGTCAAACCCACCATACAATGTCCTTATGATATTAAACGCTTTCACAGGGCCAATGTTCAAGGCACTCAACGCGTTAACGGCTTGCTCTTGCATATGGTTCATACCTCGGTTAGAGGGAAGTAGATGCCTATCTTCCTCAGCAACAAAAAAATGATTATGTGCCTCAATGAAAGAAGATACCTCATATAGATTCGAAGGCATTAACTTTATACACATACGTGCTTTGCACCCAGTCCTTATAGAAGGAACACGTCGAACAGATTTCCTCTTTGAGCCGTGATTTGAGGTGTCAATCTTTTTAGATGTATCGATCGTTTTAAAAGGTTTAGTCCCCTCCTTTGAGCAAACAAACCATTTTGATTTTATAACACCCTGATGTGTGTATTGAGAAGACTTCCTGGCAGTGAAGCCTGAAGCCATTGCATACTTCTGATAAAAGAAGAATGCGTTGTTCACTGTGGCAAAGGTCATCTTATCCCTCGGCTTAAGCGATTCATCTACCTCCGGTAAATAAGTCTTCTTACCGGAGTTTGGTGACAGTTGTAGTTTCCCAACCGGCTGATAGGTTTGAAATCTTGCAAAAATAATTCTACAGTAAAAAAACAATACAAAAAAATACGTATGAAATAACACCACATAAACACTGTTATGAAAAAACACCCTCTACTAATACGAAAAAACACCATGTACGTATAACAAACACCCTATCTTATATAAAAACACCATTACTCATCATGACTCATCATCAACCTAAAATAACACAACACGAATAAAAAAACACCCTGGCTTATATAGAAACAGCTTCAACTTCGATAACATACATAAGAACACCATACGAATAAAACAACACCCTGGCTTATATATAAACACGATTACTGATCATCAACTAGATGTTTCTACAGTGAAAACCACAACACAACATAATGTGTTTAAAATAACATCACAAACAACTGTTATAGCAACCAGCCTCTATTTATTTGAAAACACACCATGAACTTATAAAACCCCTGTAAGGAACATCCATTGAAATAAAACACCATGACTCAACATCAACCTAAATAAATAACACATACCAGCTTCAACTTCGATAACATACATAAAAACACCATGCACGTATAAAAAAACACAACATACAGCGTTATAACTGGTGTGTTCATGAGAGTTCCAATAAAAAAAAAAACAGATGATTGAAAATTTGACAACTACAATTAAACAGATGATTGTAATTGAATAAGCTACGAATAAAAGATGAATAAATACCTTGATCGTCGTTCTCCATGAAGCAAGAAAGTATGAATCAGATTAACGATTATATGCGTAATTCAAACTGTATGCGTGATCAAAAAATAAGAAATTGAAAGCGAATTTATACTGATTAAGAGATCGATATGATTTAAAGATTTAGATGATCTGATAAAAGTTTCAAAAATCGAATTCCCTAAAAAAACTCATAAAAATCGGTTAAAGATTTGAACATTAACTAGGTTTGTTTGTACAATTACTAATATAACCCTGATCTAATATAATTGATATGGAATGATCTAATAGCTGAGATTCTTTCTCACCTTTCTCACAATTTATGCCTTTTTTACAGGATCCTTTATCTATATATATATATATATATAATATACGTACTATTTTAAGCTGGGAGTCGAACTCTAGCCGAGCTTTGTCTTTGTTTAAGCTATCTAAGCTAGCTCATTTTACTATTAAAAAACACAAGAGTTTGGACGGTTGAAAACTGTGTTCTGGGTTGGTCATAACCTACAACGCCCAAAATAGTGCTTTTGGTATTTGCAAACCAGTTAATCACCTAAAATATTACCATTTTGACGATTTTAAATGGAGCCCAAGAAAATCGTTTTTTCCAGCTAAAAAAAGATTAGTCTAACTAAAAAAAATGAGGTATTTTTAATAAAGTGTAGTATTTTTCTAAGCTATTTTAGGACACCAGCTAAAAACATGTATGTACGTACATGTATATGTGCAAAAAAATTGGTCGATCAAGTTTGACGTTATTACTAATATAGCGTGTGACAAGTTCATTAAGAGTCATCATAACTATTAGAGTAAAAAATTGGATATAGGAAGATGCGGGTGGGATGGGAAATCATGAGAGACCGACGAGAACATCGCCTCGTCGATAGGGTACCTTCCAAAACCAACACCAAACGACATGGCCATATCCCAAAAAAACTATGTTGAGCCTAATTGTAACGAGCTTGAACCTAAAAACAAGATCGTTAAGTAAACTAGCCCGAACACAACGCAGCCCATGAGCCTAAACGAGACATTGTTAATATAATTTTTAATTAATATATTAGATATATATCACTTTTCATAAGTCCATACAATTTTTTTCTCTTTAACAGTTTTCAAGTTTTTCCCATGATTTGCTATTGTAAATTAACCATGATGTCCATATTACATAAACAATAACTGCTATAGGAAATTAACCCTTATGTTTATATAATGTTTTTTTATGACGCTAAAAAGATGACACATAAAAACAGTTTCATAATTTTATTAAATTTTGTACAATCATGACATTTTTTTCTTGACAAGCATTTAAATGTCATAAGTAAGCGTGTGTCATTATTTGCATGTCAAGATAGATCTTGTTTTTTTATGACGCTAAAAGAACGACACACAAAAAAGTGTGTCATAAATATATTGAATTTTGTAAAATCATGACATTTTTTTCTTGACAGGCACTTTCGAATGTCATAAAATGAGCGTGTGTCATTGTTTGCATGTCAAGATGAATCCAATGACACACAAAAAAGAATGTCATAGATACATACGCTTTTGAATGTCATAATATATGTGCGTGTCATTGTTCTCGTGTCAAGAAGAGTGTATTTTCTAGTAGTGATTCTTTCTTACATTTCTCACACTTTTGGTCTTTTTTACAATAACCTTACCCCACATGGTAATATAATTATATAATCAGATACGTGACTTAATTACCGATATTCGGTTCATATTCGGCCTTAGAGCATCCACAATAAGAACTATTAAAAACACCTAAAAATGTGTTCAATCAGCTGACACATCAGAAAAACACTCACCCTTCAAAAACATCAAAAACCCACCCAATAAGAAAACACAAAAAACACTTAAAAACATTGCCACATCATCACCACCTTTTACATTTAATTTTAACTAGGATTTTGACCCGCCGCGCGTTACGGCGGCGTCTAAAGTTAAAGTAACTCGTATTTATACTGTATATTTGACCCGACTCTTTACTTAAAAAAATTACATCGCCATCGAATGAAAATGTAGTATATTTGACCCGACTTGCTTTCAAATACAGTTTACAAACGTACACAAAATAAGTAGAACATAGATAAAAAAAAGTATAATGATTTGTCCGCGTTACGGTGTAAAGTCGTAAAAGTCATTTAAATCAAAGGAGGTGTCAAGTTATTAAGTAGAAAAAATTAAGAAGGTTAAAGTTGTCAATTACTGAAAGATAGAAGTGAATGTGCAACTTACTTAAAGATAGAGGTTAATAGTATTTCATGTCAAAAAATTAAGGGTGTAAAATGGAAAAAACTTGAAAGTATAAGGGTCTTTTTTGTTGGTTAAAAACTTTAAAGAAAAGAAATAAAAATGTAAAAAAAAAATTCAAAAACTTCAAAACTTTAAAGAAAAGAAAGTCAAAATGTAAAAAGGTGTGATAACTTGTTTTGTCTTTTTATGGAGATATAAAGACAATGGTCACCGACCTTGTCTTTAATTTATATATAAATTACCTATTTATATATATGTGTATATATAGAGAGAGAAAGACACCCAATCCCATTTGGTCTCATCCACTGCCATTTTCTTCCATTTTTTCTTGTATGTGAAGAAGAACGCATGATAAAAAAAATGGAACTCACAAACACAACCCACAGTAGTAAAAATTGATATAAATGCCACATCATCCTCTAAAAACAACAAAAAAATGGCTATTGATGATGCTCTTAGTATCCTATATTCCTGTTCCTACTTTAGTCACTCTTTCTATAATTGAGAATTGAGAATTGAGAATTGAGAATTTCCTCTTCCAATAAAAATGTTAAATTTATTTATTTAAACTACACTCATTTAAAAATGTTTTTGGGGTGTCTTGCTTGGTAAGGCAATATATATAACCGTCTATTACCTTGTAATAAGTAAAAGAACAAATAAACCATAGCATCAAACTATCAACTACGAAAAAAAAATACAAAAGCCAAAATATCACTGTCTGGGAGATTATACTTTTATAGTGAAACGATAATAAACATTATCATAGCCAAAATAGATTTAATATCATTTTCTTTATAGCGGGAGATTATATTTTTTTATAGTGTTTGAGAAAAAAAATACGATAATAAACATTAGAGTAAATTTCAAAGTTCGTCCTTTATGTATGTCTAATATATCAAATTATGTCCTTTATCTTTAATAACCTCAGAAAACATACTTAATGTTTGAGAAACTGTAACGCTCCGCATTTTCGAACCCTTCTTGTTTTAGCAAGTCATGTTGTACTTTCCATATTTAGACACTTGTACTCTCTTTGTAATCTACTTTCGTTTCATTAGTAATTCGAGACTATTATGAAAACGAAGCTATTTTATTCATGTTTGTGTTAGACTTATGTGCAATGTTCACGTTTGAACGATATATTATCATAGACTCCCGATTCGTTATTTCGCTTAATGCTCGTTAAACAAGTTGAAACTCGTAAAATAATGAAACTCGAAAGTTTCATGAAGTTAATCGTTAAAAATCTTTTATCCTTATAAATATGGTTATTTATAAATTGTTTAGTTAATTAAATTAATTAATTTTACAATTTAAAAAAAAAAAGTTTATTTTTATAATAATCTAGTTAGACTCGTTAGATTTTAAAGTTAGTAAACTAACCTAGTTAGTTTGTTTCATAAAGTTAGTTTTCTTACTAAACAAAATAACCCAACATTAGTTTTAATTAAAGTCTAGGGATTTTTTGAGTAATTAACCGAAACTTTAAACTACAGGGGTTGTTTATGTATTTCCTGAAAGTTTCATGTGGGAAACTAAAAGAAATTAATTCAAAAAAAATAGATGCAGACCCCAGGACTCGAACCCGGGTATGTACCCTCACACACACGCGCATTAACCAGCTGAGCTGGGACTCCTCATTGAACAATATCAGCCCAGTAAAATATATATCAACTCGTTAAAATGACCTGATTCACAGCCCAGCGCGGACAGACTCGTTTTGGGCGGGTTTTTGGTGAGTTTTTGAGTTTTAAATCATGTTTTAACATTAATTACTCAACCACAACCTAACCTAAACCTTCTCCTATAAATACCACACTAATCCAAGTCCTAAACACTTTACAAACACTCTCTAATCTCTCCAAAACACTCTCAAATTCAAGCTCAAAGCTGCATTTTCGGGCAGATTGATACACCTACACTAAAAGTGGTATAACTTGCTCATTTCTTAACGAAATTGCTTGATTCTTTTTCCTACTTGCTTGGTTAATCATGTAGTTTGATTCCTTGACTTCTCCTTGGAGAAATCAGACCTGGAATTGCTCCGAAATTGACCAAAAACTTTCTGTTTTGTTTCAAACTTATGCAAACTTCATCCAACTTGTGTGAAACACATCTCAAACCAATGTCCTAATGCTTACAACCTCTCTTATGGTTGGTTAAGCTTAAAAACATGGTTGAGACATCTAAATCAGAGGTTAAAACCTCATAAACTTTCTGTTTTTAATTAGGGTTTTACCCACAAGTAATGTTCAAGTGTGAAACTTGTTGAATGTGTGATGGTTGGATTAGCTTGGGCTATCCTTCATAAGAATCCACTCATTACTTGATGTTTTGCTATAGATTAGTTGTTGTTAATACCTTGATACTTGTATGTTCATGACCCTCCTTGTTGTTTATAACAACAAGTGTAGTGGTGAACAATAGAGGTGCCTAAATGGAAGCTTGTTCTTCCTACCTCATGTATGTATTCCATGACACAAAGAGGTACCTAAATGGAGAAATTAATCTCCTACCTCATGCTTGAATCATAAGACTTGTAAACTATATAATATCTAAGTTATTCTATACGTATACATCTAAGTAACTAAGACTTGATGATGACTTAATAGTTATTTGTTAAGTGGACGTTACATCATCTATGACCATGCCCTTGTTACGACTCTAATGGATCTTAGAATCCATGAAATCATACCAACTCTTTTGAGTTTCAATAGTGTCAAGAACAAGAGTTATGTATACAAGATGATTATTTTCACCTATGTTACTTTCTTTATATTTTAAAAAACTCCGAATCTATAATCTTC
Source organism: Helianthus annuus (assembly GCF_002127325.2). Classification (NCBI taxonomy): domain Eukaryota; kingdom Viridiplantae; phylum Streptophyta; class Magnoliopsida; order Asterales; family Asteraceae; genus Helianthus; species Helianthus annuus. The sequence goes on along the minus strand of NC_035434.2, from coordinate 158,747,508 downwards.
CGTATACGCCAAACTCACACACCTACGTTTCCTTGTGTAGAAGGACAAGGTGCTCCAAACTAACTCATCTACAAACTTGCTCTCGGAACTTCAAGTCACCACTTGTAAACCGTGAGTATACTCGAACCCATTTTTACTTTTAAACACTTTGGGTGCAACATGTATTCTATATTAAACGCACGTGACACTTGAAACTTATTTGAAACTTACTCTATCCATTTAAACATGAAACATGAAACTTGTGAATCTTGAAACTATTTTGTGCTATGTGAACGTTTAATTCTTGTGTGTAGTTCCGCCTTAACAATAGTAGCGCTATAGGAGTAATGCACCTCCCCGTTAGTCTTTGGGGTATTGTTAGGAGGAGACATAACAACCTCCCGTTAAACTTTGGGTTAGGTACTTTAAACGCATTGGGAAACTTGGGCTATCACTTGGACTACGTAAACTAGCACGTTGAAACTATTTTGTTATGTTCATGTTGGATATGAGTTTTTATTCTATTATGCTATGTAAACAAACTTGTATACTCGCTCTTTGCTTTTGCATTGAAACTCTATTTTAATACATGTTGCAGGTTGATTATTGAAGTATGGATGATTCATGAAACAAGTTTAGGGTGGACTAGATACACACCTAGATTAATCTATCATTTTGTTTGTTATGTTATGTTATGAAACAAAGTTGTTATTTCCTTTTGAATTATGTATGACATTTAGTTTTGAAATGAAATTTGAATTTAAATTAATTATTGTCACATAGTGTTATGACGTTTTGAGCAATCTACACACTTCGTCTCATCCCGATGTTTCCGCCATCGGTTGGGGTGTGACAGATTGGTATCAGAGCCATAACTATAGGGAATTAGGAAAATTGCCATGCTTTTGCCCTAATCTATAGTTCTAAGAATTTTGCCTCTTATGTGTTGTTTAAAACTTTTGCACTCTACCATGCATGCTTCCTAGCTATACTTTTGATTAAATTTATGTGCCTTTCCTAAGGCTAACACGAATACACTTATGCTATTTTTATACTCTTGTAACACCAACGAGAAGAATTTACCAAAATAGGCGTGAAACCCACAATTTGGTAAACGACTCTCATTCTACCTTTAATCTATTTTTGCACGAAATTTCACCATTAAGCTAGGAGTGACATCCACAACTTAATGGTAATTTCCATTTCAACTCTAGTGGACCCTCGTCAAAGTGTCAAAATTTATCTTGGCCGACGAGTACCAACCACATTTAGGGTACGAAATCGTCAAATTAGGGGTGAAACCCGCATCTTGTCGATTAAGTCCCATTCCTTGATTTTTATTCTCGCCAAAGTCCCGAATGTTTCAATCATTTAGAGATGTGTAGTAACCGGAAGGGTAAGATACCGTTAATCGCTTCTCGACGAGAGTATCTTACTTATAGGCCAAAGCACAATATCTCTAATTCGAAAGAACTTTCGACCCACTTTGGAATAGTCGACGTTTCTCTACCCGAAACACTCCAATGTTTTATTGAGCCTCTCTTTTATGTATCTCAATTTATATGTGATTTTTATACTTGAACGTTCGTTCATTTCAAAATGTCGTTTTAAACATTTCGCACGCTATCGCAATCACGAACAATAATAATTCTTCTCGAACAAACTAAATTTACAATGCTTTCCTTATTCATGTTATGCTATGTGAAACCCATGATTATACTATGTGAGACGTCTTAATCTTTTATGTTATACATCTCGAGTTGAACCTTTTATGCTATATGACATTTTATGCCATGTGAATCAAGTGAACCCTTTATGCTATGTGACACCTTATGCTATATGATCAATTTCGTTTTCTTAAACAAACATTATGACTAAGTCCCACCTATTCCCTCTTTTCGAATTCAAATTATTTTTTTAAATTTCACTTTTACTCATATATCGTACAAATACTTTATCATACATTTATACATTATTCATATACATGATTTCACATAATTTTATTTATACCCCTTGTAACAATAAATGGAGACACATCATCAAGATGAGAGTGATTTCCTTACCTTGACGACTAACTCCGTTTCTTTTCTCATCTTACAACGACCTCGCCAACGAACTAGGGGTGATTCCCTTACCTAGGTGATCGTTACCACTATTTTCCTTAATAGACAATATTACGTAAACATGATCACGTTTATATCTAAATCATTTATCATTGGCCAAATCTCTATTTATTTCAACATGCATTGTTTATATGAACGAATTCCTTACTCTACAATCTATTTTTATATAGCTCACACACGCAAAATTCTTAACCTTTACCATAAACGCTTATTCCTTGATTTTCAAAATTTACGAAATGCTACTTATCAACCTAGTTGGTTTAATAAATCCTTTGCCAACGAAATTTTGTATTCAACGTAACTATTGAAAAAGACTCATCTTATGTCCTTAAACTAGAGATTTTCTATTTTCAATTGGGAATCAAACCAACTTTTCACGCACACCTACAAAATACTACCAATGTTATTCAATCATTTACTAAAATTTCTTTCAAAATCAGTAAAATGTTTTATTAAAGACGCTTTTTCAATAATCACTAAGATCGTATACCAAAATCCTTTTTCTTAAGAATCAACGTTGTCGCAAAAATCTCTAAACTTCGAATTTTTTTTCTTTAATGCAAGATTATTTAAAACGATGCAAACTTATTTACTTCTAGAACCTTTTCAACCATTATTCAAAACGTCAATTTAATTTAAAATGTATAGGCAAGGAAACTTCATAAGAACCAACCATCTTCAACGAATGTAAATCCTTTTTAAAACAAGAGTAGCATTTCCTTTCTTTCACAAAGTATAACACACACAACCAATATATATTTTATACTCTCTTTACATTTGTGAACTAGATTCTATATTTCATGTCAACTTAATCTATTTTGATTTTAATTAAACTTCACGCTTTGCTCAAACAACTATACATGCATACTATCTTACGTGTTTTAGTTTATATCTCACGACAAATCCGCATATACCCCTCATTCTGTTTATATACTCAAAACTTCTCGGCCTTTTAGATGCTTAAATTCGTATATTACGATTAATACCACATACAAAATTATTACTTATTACACTCATATCCATATTCGTATTTATACATCTTACGCTTACACATTTATGTTTATTTTCATAATCATATACATATTCATACACTTTATATTATACTCATGTTCACAAATTATACATTTACGCCATACTTATGTCCAAGTTTATATTCATAATAATACAATTATACTTACACTCACAATTACGTTTACGCTAATATTCGTATTCGTGTTTATACTCATATATCCTACTTGTACTTGTACCTATACAACTATGCTTAAACTTATATTCACATCCATATATTTTCCTCATACCAATACAATTATGTTTATACTTAAATTCATAGTTATACTCGCATTTATACGATTTATGTTAGACTCGTACTTATATATATACTCTCATTTATACGATTTACGTTTATGTTCACATTCATTCGTTTATGCTCAAATTTGTACTCACATTTATACTCATTTTTCATACACGCTATGCTTATACTTGTACTCATACTCCTGGCATGCGTTTTGTGTTTATGCTCTCGTGCGTGTTCGTATTTAAACTTATACTATGCTCATGCTTTTACACAAAATTTATACTTTCGCACCTATACGCGAGCGAAACCCTAGGGATTCGCTTACTTTGTTATACTATTTGGAACACAAACGTACTTATATGCTACATTTCTATACACTCGCAATCTTATTTTCAAAATTATGCATACCTTGATTCATACGCAACTAGTACAAGCTATGCGGATCATGCGACGATCAAAATAATCACGGGTGCACACGGGATTATAGTGATAGGCGTATGAGAACCATAGAGTGTGCTACTGCGTATGGTAATACGCGGAACGTAACATGACACCGAAGACGAAATGGACGTAACATGGTCAAAATATGGTGGATACGCCGCTGGTACTTCCTATATATAAGTGTTTTCACCATGTTACCAAAATTTCATAAAACGTGCCATGGGAAATTCAGTGTTTTACAGACCTCTTGGACCTAATACAAGCTTTAAGCAACTCACAAACGCATTATATCCGATTAACCATGACGAGACCTCATCTTTTCCCTACGTATTCCTAAATTTCGGGACGAAATTTCCTAAAGGAGGGGAGACTGTAACGCTCCGCATTTTCGAACCCTTCTTGTTTTAGCAAGTCATGTTGTACTTTCCATATTTAGACACTTGTATTCTCTTTGTAATCTACTTTCGTTTCATTAGTAATTCGAGACTATTATGAAAACGAAGCTATTTTATTCATGTTTGTGTTAGACTTATGTGCAATGTTCACGTTTGAACGATATATTATCATAGACTCCCGATTCGTTATTTCGCTTAATGCTCGTTAAACAAGTTGAAACTCGTAAAATAATGAAACTCGAAATTTTCATGAAGTTAATCGTTAAAAATCTTTTATCCTTATAAATATGGTTATTTATAAATTGTTTAGTTAATTAAATTAATTAATTTTACAATTTAAAAAAAAGTTTATTTTTATAATAATCTAGTTAGACTCGTTAGATTTTAAAGTTAGTAAACTAACCTAGTTAGTTTGTTTCATAAAGTTAGTTTTCTTACTAAACAAAATAACCCAACATTAGTTTTAATTAAAGTCTAGGGATTTTTTGAGTAATTAACCGAAACTTTAAACTACAGGGGTTGTTTATGTATTTCCTGAAAGTTTCATGTGGGAAACTAAAAGAAATTAATTCAAAAAAAATAGATGCAGACCCCAGGACTCGAACCCGGGTATGTACCCTCACACACACGCGCATTAACCAGCTGAGCTGGGACTCCTCATTGAACAATATCAGCCCAGTAAAATATATATCAACTCGTTAAAATGACCTGATTCACAGTCCAGCGCGGACAGACTCGTTTTGGGCGGGTTTTTGGTGAGTTTTTGAGTTTTAAATCATGTTTTAACATTAATTACTCAACCACAACCTAACCTAAACCTTCTCCTATAAATACCACACTAATCCAAGTCCTAAACACTTTACAAACACTCTCTAATCTCTCCAAAACACTCTCAAATTCAAGCTCAAAGCTGCATTTTCGGGCAGATTGATACACCTACACTAAAAGTGGTATAACTTGCTCATTTCTTAACGAAATTGCTTGATTCTTTTTCCTACTTGCTTGGTTAATCATGTAGTTTGATTCCTTGACTTCTCCTTGGAGAAATCAGACCTGGAATTGCTCCGAAATTGACCAAAAACTTTCTGTTTTGTTTCAAACTTATGCAAACTTCATCCAACTTGTGTGAAACACATCTCAAACCAATGTCCTAATGCTTACAACCTCTCTTATGGTTGGTTAAGCTTAAAAACATGGTTGAGACATCTAAATCAGAGGTTAAAACCTCATAAACTTTCTGTTTTTAATTAGGGTTTTACCCACAAGTAATGTTCAAGTGTGAAACTTGTTGAATGTGTGATGGTTGGATTAGCTTGGGCTATCCTTCATAAGAATCCACTCATTACTTGATGTTTTGCTATAGATTAGTTGTTGTTAATACCTTGATACTTGTATGTTCATGACCCTCCTTGTTGTTTATAACAACAAGTGTAGTGGTGAACAATAGAGGTGCCTAAATGGAAGCTTGTTCTTCCTACCTCATGTATGTATTCCATGACACAAAGAGGTACCTAAATGGAGAAATTAATCTCCTACCTCATGCTTGAATCATAAGACTTGTAAACTATATAATATCTAAGTTATTCTATACGTATACATCTAAGTAACTAAGACTTGATGATGACTTAATAGTTATTTGTTAAGTGGACGTTACATCATCTATGACCATGCCCTTGTTACGACTCTAATGGATCTTAGAATCCATGAAATCATACCAACTCTTTTGAGTTTCAATAGTGTCAAGAACAAGAGTTATGTATACAAGATGATTATTTTCACCTATGTTACTTTCTTTATATTTTAAAAAACTCCGAATCTATAATCTTCCGTATACGCCAAACTCACACACCTACGTTTCCTTGTGTAGAAGGACAAGGTGCTCCAAACTAACTCATCTACAAACTTGCTCTCGGAACTTCAAGTCACCACTTGTAAACCGTGAGTATACTCGAACCCATTTTTACTTTTAAACACTTTGGGTGCAACATGTATTCTATATTAAACGCACGTGACACTTGAAACTTATTTGAAACTTACTCTATCCATTTAAACATGAAACATGAAACTTGTGAATCTTGAAACTATTTTGTGCTATGTGAACGTTTAATTCTTGTGTGTAGTTCCGCCTTAACAATAGTAGCGCTATAGGAGTAATGCACCTCCCCGTTAGTCTTTGGGGTATTGTTAGGAGGAGACATAACAACCTCCCGTTAAACTTTGGGTTAGGTACTTTAAACGCATTGGGAAACTTGGGCTATCACTTGGACTACGTAAACTAGCACGTTGAAACTATTTTGTTATGTTCATGTTGGATATGAGTTTTTATTCTATTATGCTATGTAAACAAACTTGTATACTCGCTCTTTGCTTTTGCATTGAAACTCTATTTTAATACATGTTGCAGGTTGATTATTGAAGTATGGATGATTCATGAAACAAGTTTAGGGTGGACTAGATACACACCTAGATTAATCTATCATTTTGTTTGTTATGTTATGTTATGAAACAAAGTTGTTATTTCCTTTTGAATTATGTATGACATTTAGTTTTGAAATGAAATTTGAATTTAAATTAATTATTGTCACATAGTGTTATGACGTTTTGAGCAATCTACACACTTCGTCTCATCCCGATGTTTCCGCCATCGGTTGGGGTGTGACAGAAACCAATCAGGTTATGTCCTTTACCCTAAACTTAGTTTGTTTTACCAGTTAAATAAGGTCACGTGACAAGCACATGAGGGCATTTATGTCATTCTACCTACCCATTATTGTGCCCTGTTATAAATGTTATAAAAACCCTAAACCTCACCATCATCTTCTCCATGTTTCAATCAGCTCCACATACGTAACCCTAATCCCCAATTCGTCCCCCCTGCAAGTCACCCTCAAATACGCAATCGTGCAAGAGAAAACAACAATGGTGGTATGTGAATGCGGGAAAGAAGCTGTAATTGTGACATCTTGGACTAATCGCAATCCTGGACGTCGTTTCTATGCATGTCCTGATCAGGTATGCGATAATTAGGGTTTTGTAATTGATTTGTACCTGAAATTGAAACTTGTTATGTCTGTGTTAATTAGGGCTCGGATTGTCGATTCATTGGTTGGGTTGATACAAGGTGTCAAAGGTGTGTTGACATCATACCTGGACTGCTTAAGGGAAAGAACCTTGCTGAAGAACAGAAGAACAAGCTTGAGGTCTGAGTCAAAGAAAGTGAAGAAGAGGTTATGAAACTGAAGAAGTGGTTGATTATCAGTTGGATATGTTTCATTTGTTATATAGTGTATTTCTAGTGTAATTTTGGTCTGTGATTGCTGGTATCTAATGTAATTTTGACATCATGTAATGAAAGTTGTGATATATTGTTGTTAGAAGTTGTGCAATTACCTTTGTAAATCTCTGACATGTCCGAGTACAAAACACCTGACAATTTGCAATAAGCTTTGTAAATAAACCACATTGAACCAATTGGGATATCATACCAAACACTTCATAAGTTAAAGACTGACCCAAAAACCTGTTCAAAAGACAGCCATTCCATGTTCAACCTAATACATAAGTACATAACCACAAAGTTTTCAAAAGACATAAACCAACCCTTAAACATGTTCAAGACCAAAAGACACAACCCTAAATCATAAAGACAACCCTAAACAGTAGCATCCCCTTTGCAAGTCCTTGTGTTATGTCCCACATGTCCACACTTGCCACATTTTCCCTTGGTGTGTTTCTTGGACAACCTTCCACTGTGAGTCATTTCCTCCACTTCTAATGCAGACCTTTTCCTTGCCTTCTTGGGTCTGCCCACCTGCTTATGATGATTTGGTGGTGTAAGGGTGGTAGGAACTTGAGATTTGACCCATAAAGACCTCCCATTGATAGGGTTAACCTTGAAAGCATAAACCTGCTTCCACCTAGCCATTGTGTAGATGGGATTACACCAACTCTCTAATGAACCCACCCTTCTACCATTAGTAGCCATGTTCCATATTGCTGCAACAGCATGCCTACATGGCATTCCTGTAAATTAAATGGATTAGTACTACACACCAAACAAGTAAACAATACAACAAAAGTACCTGTGATCTCCCAAGCTCTGCAAGCACATGTCCTCTTAGCCAAATCCACAACCCTTGCATGATTGACAGCATTTATGTTCACTTATGTATGTTTTGACCATCCAAGATTCTGTACCACTAACTTTAGATATTAACAAAGCCCAAGGACATAAATATTCCTCAGGTTTTGTCTTCTTCCCCCTTCCACCAACATTTACCACTTCAGCCCCCTCCTTGTCTTTGTTGTTCACATCAGCCCCCTCCTTGTTTTTTTTGTTTACTCTAGAACCCTTGATATTACCTTTTCCTTTACCTTTCACATCTGCCACCTTTTGTTTCCCTTTTCCTTTACCTTTCACATCTGCCACCTTTTCTTTCCCTCTTCTGCTTCTTTGAGTATCAATATGGACACCATTATCATCAACCTCAAAATCTGGTAGCATGCCATGACAAACTGCCCTTACCCTGGTATTATCATCCTTCACAATCTTAATACACCTCCTATTTTCAACAGCATACTTGTTAATCAGCCTCTTGCCTTCTTTTTTGGTACTAAATACCTGGCCTAAGTAAAAATTTGCCAAGTTTTCATGTTCCTTTCTAATGGTTCTTAGGTGGTGTCTCCTAAGGCTAGTCTCAACATCATCAGAATCTGAGCCACTTGAAAACTTATCATTGTCTAACACTTCATCTCCCAAATCTATATCTTGATGATTGCCTGCCATATTATCTTCTATTTCTAAATCAATGTTCAACCTATAATCTGTCATATCAACATCAGGATCTATCATGGCATTATCCTCATCAACAATAAAATCACTATCACTATCATTCTCTTCACTACCTTCATCTTCTTGATCCTCTTCTTCCTGATCATGCACACTATCCTGGGAAACCTCCTGATCTTGTACATTATCCTGGCCAACCTCATCTTCCTGATCTTGCACATTATCCTGGCCAACCTCATGTTCCTGTTCATGCACATTATCTTGATGTTCTTGATGTTCCTGTTCATGCACATTATCTTGATGTTGCTGATCATGCACATTATCCTCCAGGAAATCATCGAAATCAAAGTCACCAATATCAGCTTCTTCCAGCACACTACTTGACTGTCCACCTACATCTGATTGTCCAAACACACCTGATTGTCCACCTACACTACTTGACTGCCCCAACACACTTGATTGTCCATCCTCACTAAAATGGTTGCCTACACTTTTAAAGACTATTGATGCTGGGACAAGAGCATAAGGTCCAGGATCATCTATCTCTTCTATAGTAAGAGGGTTCAGAGGTTTTACTGGTGGGTTGAAATACTCCTTTATGTTACTTAACCCATGCGTGGTATACAACTCAATTAGCTTATGCTCTTCAACATGTGCAGAGAACCTTAAAACATCACTGTCAGTGCCTAACTCCTCAATACCATTATCCATATCTTTTTTAGGGTTAAGGTAATGGTATATTATATGATCATTCACAGAATAACCTAACTCATTAATCATTAAGGACACCTCAAAAACAGAGAACAAATCGATATCAATTAGGTCAACGTAGTTAATCCTACCTCCAACATAAGTGCGACCAGGAGGATGTGTTAACCTACCACCATGATGAATCCGAAAGGAGAAAAGATTAGGGAATCCTTCTGCATTTTTCAACAATTTCGAACTTGATCAGTAACGTAATGTAGAAAATTAACAGTTTATAAAAAGAAATCTAGGATTCATTACCGTATAGCTGCATCACTTCATCATGATCAACTCCTTCTCGTATGTACCAAGTCTCTGATTGAGACATGGTTCTGTTTCTTCGTGGAAATCGTCGATGCAATCGGTGAAGAAACCTAAGGGGCGAGTTGAGCAATTGGGGGAACGATGGTGGGTGAAATTGGGGTTTAGGGTTTTTTGGAGATATGACTGTAATTAGTAGGTGGTAGGTAGAATGACATAAATGCCCTCATGTGCTTGTCACGTGACCTTATTTAACTGGTAAAACAAACTAGGTTTAGGGTAAAGGACATAACCTGATTGGTTTCTCAAACATTAAGTATGTTTTCTGAGGTTATTAAAGATAAAGGACATAATTTGATATATTAGACATACATAAAGGACGAACTTTGAAATTTACTCTAAACATTATTATAGTCAAAATAGATTTAATACCATTTTCTTTATAGGTTTATAGTATGTGATTTTCAGTTCTACCATTTTTTATAGGTTTCTAGTATGTGATTTTTAGTACTACTATTTTTTTTTCGATACCGATATCGGTACTGAGCTCATTCTTGTAGTAACCCATTATCTAACACTTTAATATTATATATTCTTATGATCTCACATATTCTAACCGCTTTGCAAGTCAAACTCACATATCCTTTGCCTGAAACGCACCGGAACAACATGTATATCGTTCGTCCATACCCCTACATCGGACATTCTAAACTTGTAAGTAAACCATCACATTTAATCTCTCCTGATATATGCCTATATAGTTAATTACTTGTTAACAGCTGTTTTTTTGAAAAAAAAATCTCGAATTTGTTTGTACTTATTTGCATCATTTTTATACGTATTTGGAGAATTTGATCCTTGCAATTGCCATAATAGGTTGAACTTTAGGTCCTGCGTCGCGTTCCATCTTTTTCCAGTGTGACATCTATTGTTTACGACTTTACGCACACAACACCACAGTTTGAACTTTAGGTCCTCAATCAAGGTCATAGATTTGGGGAAGAATCAACTATCCGGGCAGATTGATTCCTTTTGAAATGATTACTTAGGGTATGTTTGGCATGAAGCTTTTAGGGGCTTTTAAGGAAAAAGCTTCTACTCAATAAGAAGTCTTTCTAACCACCGACACTTTAACCACCGACACTTGAAACCCTAAAAATTTTAAGAAACCCTAGAAAACCCAACCTCCTGACATTTTTTTTTTGAAAAAAATAACACATGTAATATACATGTTTTTTTAAGAGTTTTGGGCCAAAAAAAAACAAAAAACAAAAAAGCGCCGAAGGAATGTTTTTAAAAAAATAAACAAGTTTCAGCATTTTTTGTCTAACACATGTTAGTCACAAAAGTGGCTGAAATTTGTTTATTTAAAAAAAAAATCCTTCGGCGCTTTTTTGGCCCAAAACTCATAAAAACATGTATATTACATTTTTTATTTTTTAAAAAAAAAATGTCGGGAGGTTGGGTTTTCTAGGGTTTTTTAAAAATTTTTAGGGTTTTTGTCTAGCATTAGCCTATATATATATATATATATATATATATATATATATATATATATATATATATATATATATATATATATTAGCTTTGAACCTCGTATATTACACGGGCTGTATAAATATAATTTTATATAATAAAAAATATATATCTTAAAAAAAACTCGTGTATCGCACGTGTTGAATAAAATATAAAATCACCGAACTTCAAAATATATTGTGGACTCGGGTTACTCTCGGAGTACTCCGTTTGGTTCAATGGGTGCCCCGAGAGTATTCAGGATTGATTCTGTTGGTCGTTAAAAAAAATACTCGGGATATAACTTTATAATTATATAAAAAACAAACGTTTATTCTTATCTAAATATTTGTCTAAAATTATTTATAGAAAAAATAAATATTTATTCTTATCTAATTTGTTTAAAATTATTATTATTATTATTATTATTATTATTATTATTATTATAATTTAATATAATAGATAAATAGTAAAATAAGATGACAAAGCATCAGAAAGTAACACGTGTTCGGAAAAAAAATTCATTGTATAGGAAAATTTATTTACTTCATTCGATCACTTTCGATTTTTTTTTTCATTTATTACTTATTTATATATTAAGTTAATTAATTATTTTTATACATACTTATTTCAATTTGATTTTCTTATTTTCAAAATTGTGATCACATAACGGTTCAATAGTATTTCCAAATAGTAAAATATATGTCTAAAATTATTATTATTAGTATTTAATATAAGAGATATTAGTTTTAATGAACAAAAAATAATATCTGTCCATAAAAGATTTTCATTTGTTAGTATATAAATAAGATATCCAGAAATGAATAAAATAATACATACGCTAAAATAATTATAGAACACTCCTTGATAGCATAAACCTTTCTTAGGCGACTTCCCTTGAATTCCTACATCCTTAGCGGTTAACTAACAGAAATCCTGAAAAATTTAAAAACAAATAAAGAAAATTATACTTTACAACCCTGATCAAGAACAACCTCCTCTGTTTGCTTCAAAGAATGAGGTGTAACCAAATTCTCTCCAGATGACAATGATGTCAAAAGCTTCCAACTTCACAAAATAGCACATATGTTACAACAATAACAATCTAGTATATTTTTCTCTATAAAAATATTTTTACATACTTAGAGCATTAAACATGATTAAAAAAACGATATTATTACAATAATAACCAAATTATTTTAATAATATGATTTAGGGAACTTTTTCGACCAGTAGGGCTCATTTAACATGTTTCTTGTTTATCTTTTTTTTTAATGGCAACTTTCTTTGAGAAAAACTAGCAACAAGCTAGCGCAAACATACAAACTCAAAAATCAAAATTACACCAATTATTCCAACCTATCTATAGGGGGGTTTATTCTTTATCCAAAGATATCTAAGGGATTTAATGTCTTCTACCACTTTAGCGACCGTAGCCGATTTGTTTGAGTAGAGCTAGTCGTTTCTCGTCATCCAAATGCATCAACTAGCCGTCATCATAACGCCCTTGGAAAACTTTGTTTTTCTACCTCCCAAGTCTCGAATTATGGTGTAAAGTTAATAAATACACCACACCAGCTACTAATATGTTTCGTGTTTATCTGTTTGTGTTACTTACCCATTTGATCCATTGAAGATAACAACATAAAGTAAATCGATTCACTCAAAATATTACTATGAGTTTAAAATTTGTATTTCGGAAAACAATGAATCATCTATCAAAGCTAGTTGAAGCATGAGTGGCCTTAGCAAAAGTATTTTTTTTATGTAAGCTATCCGACTAAAAGAAAATGAACCATCCTAAAAAATAAGTTCAGTTCCACCTCAAGAACACAAAAAAATAACAAAAAACTTGAAATGATAAAGAAATGGATAAAACTGTCCATCCAAAACTTTTAGACAAATCATTTCCTGTATCAAAAGGAATAATTGTTGTTAGTGGAATATATAACCTTATCTAATCTAACTATATAATAAAAGAAACTACTTTAGGGACACTTGTCATCATATTAGGCTATCTCTTATAAATAATTATTACTTTAGTTTAATCTCTTCTAATTAGTTATAGATAATCCTCCTACTAAATATTATTAGTTCAATATCTTATTGATAATTATTATTTAGTTTAATCTTCTTCTCATTGATAATATTATTTATTTGAATTAATTATATTTGAACGTTTTGTTTAGTTTGGTATCAAATATATTTTACGAAACTTAAAATAAAATTAACTAATATTATTTATCATTTATACATTTACGGAGTTTTAAATAAAAGGTTAAATTTATTTAGACTTCGTTAACAAATTTTGCAACAACAGAATAATCTATTTTTATTACGAAAACCAAACTTTGTATTAACATATTAAATATTTTTATTTTCATTATACAAAGTTACATTTACTCGGCCCATGTAATACATGAAGTAATTAAGATATAACTTTTTAACTATTTGATATATAAAATTAGATTTATTTAATTCGTACAATATACAGGGGTTTTTTTAAGGATATATGCTTTTTTATTTTTTAATACAGAAAATTACATTTATTCAAACCATGTAACGCACATATTTTTTAAGATGTAATTTTTTATTATTTGGTATATAAAATTACATTTATTGAACCCGTGTAATAAATGAGGTTTTTAAAGATGTATTATTTTATTATTTGGTAAACAATATTACATTTATTCAACCCGTCTAATACACGTGGTTTTTGTGACAACTCGACCTTTTGACTCGTATTTAATGCACGTTGACTTGACCATTGACTTTGACTGATTAGTCGTTTGACTTGTTTGACTTGTAATGTGTACGTTGTGACGAATGAAAGTGTTATTGTGGTTGCTTGGTTTGTGTTTGGTTGTATATGTATAACATGTGACCTACTTGAAAACTTAGATTGATTAAACCATATAGTGCCCGACGAGACAAGAACTAGATTCGCCAACTTGAGCTCGGCGAAACAGGAAACCTGTTTCGCCAATCCCATCTCGACGAAACATGTGTTTCGCCGGCTTATCAGTCTCGCCAAGGCCCAGTTCGGCCCAGTTAACCTTAAACGCGTATAAGTTATACGTAATCTCCCCATTTGACATTTTAGCAAAACAGAAAACCCTAGAACTCCTGTGTGTGTGTGTGTGCGACGACAAACTTGTGCTCCCGAAGTCCCAAATCAACCTCGTTAACATTCTTTGTCGCGGTTAGTATTTTTCTACTCGTATTGGTTGATGGTTTGGGATTGTTATAAACTGATTTCTGATGTAGTGTCATGCTCATGAATTATTGATAAACTGTTGTTGTTATGATATAGACATATAGATTACGGAGTTTATGCTATGATTAGATGGTTGAACGGATAGATCGATTGATACATAGGGCTTGATGTTCTAGACTAAACTCAACTGATGATTTCGGTTTGATAAATACTGTTGTGATGCCACTGGTTAGGTCTCAATCGATTTCTAAATGAATGAATGTATTGGCCTCGGTAGTATCAATGAATTCGTGTATTGATTTTGATGATGATTTCTGTGTTGTATGATTTATTGTATAATTGATGATGATGATGACGGCCGATAACCATGATTAGGGTTTCTGTATCTAACTGCATGATTTCCGTGTAACTGTATGTTAGCGTAACTGACTGCTTGACGAATGTGAATGCTTGACGAATGTGAATGCTTGACGAATGTGAATGTTTGACGAATCTGAGCTTTTAACGAAACAGGAACTCGGCGAAACAGAGAGTATGTTTCGCCAAAGAGAAATTGACGAAATAGGGATTGTGTTTCGCCAAAGGAGGTTTGACGAAACAGAATATGTTTCGCCAAACCTGTGTTTCGCCAATTGATGTGTTTCGCCAACTTGGATAACCTGCACAGTAAACTAGTTGAATTCTGTTAAGTGTAACTGAGTTAACTAACTGATGTTAAACACTATGCATGACTTATGTGATGTTGACTGGTGATGTGTACTACTTGATGATCATTGATTATGCTTATACGCGAACTGCATGAATTCAAACTGATTGTGTACGTACATACTCTAGGACGTGATTGATTTACTTTGAGCACATACTTAGCATACCGAGCAAACCCAAGGTGAGTTCACACAGCCAAGGCATGGGTTCCCGGGTGGGGAATGGGATTTGATAGATTGTTATGCACACTCAGATGGTAGAACTAAACGAATACGAACCTACTAGACTAGTAACACTCATTGAACTGATCTTCGCACACCTGCCACGGGTTGGCCGCGATACTATGACATCTTCGCACACCTGCCTTTGGAAGGCCGCGAACTAAACTTACTAACCTCCGCACACCTGCCTGGGAGGCCGCGATACAAATAAACCTAGTCTAGAATACTTGGGAAGAACATCCCCTAATATCTTCGCACACCTGCCTGGGAGGCCGCGATGGAAATATGAAACATGATATAAACGAACGAACTTACTATTACTCATACCATATTATTACTGAACTGTTAACTGTGAACTCGCTCAACTAGTTGTTGACTCTCTGCTGCATGCCTTGCAGGACCTTAGGTACTTATGGAACTTGCACTGGAGAAGCGGGTCGTTGTGGGCAAGGATCGTGGTTTCTACGTTGAACTATTATGACATTTAAAACTATTAACTAGTGTTGGATTATTTACTATGCTTCCGCTACACTTTGAAACTATGGTTATGTTTTGAACACCTATCGTATTGGATGTATGGTTTACATTTATTTTACTTGATATTAATTACATGTTCAATATGATTGGTGGCTTGATCCTGGTCAGTCACGCTCCCAAGCGGTGGTACTCCGCAGGTGGATTTTGGGGGTGTGACAGATTGGTATCAGAGCTTGAAGCGTATACTAAACGGTCAAATGAGCTGGCCGTGCTGTGTCCAACTATGGTGGACCCTCCATACAAGCGTATTGAGTTGTATCTCAAGGGTTTGGCGCCAGAAATCCAGAGCCACGTAACATCGGCTAATCTCGACAACATCCAGGCTATTCAACGCCTCGCTCATCGCATCACCGACCAGGCAGTGGACCAGAATAAACTGCCTAAGCGTGTCAACGCTACTGCTACAGTTACTACTCCAGCCACTCCAGCTGCTACTACTTCTGCCACAACCAGCGAGAACAAAAGAAAGTGGGATGGGGATTCCAGCAAGGGATCAGTTTCGGTTCAGTCCCAAACTCAGCAGCGTCGCACCAACGATTATCAGAGCCCGAATCAGCAATCATCGGGCAACCAGGGGCAGAGTGGTTATAGGGGAACTCACCCGTGGTGTAACAGGTGCAACAAACACCACAGTGGAAGATGTCGCAGGGAACGTTGTCAAAGATGCCACAAGCCGGGCCATGAGGCTAAAGATTGTAGAAGCTCGCGACCAGCAAACCAAAACCAGCAACTCCCACCACCAGCTCCACAGAACCAGCAGCAGCATCCACAGCGTGGAAACCGGGGATGTTTCCAGTGTGGGGCTGAAGGCCACTACAAACGCGATTGCCCACAGTTGAACCAGAATCGCAACAACAACAACAACCAGGGCAACGGGAATAACAACAATAACAACAACAACGGGGGAAACAACAACAATGGCAACGAAGCTCGTGGTCGTATGTTCGTGCTAGGTCGGGGTGACGCAGTGAATGACCCCAATGTGGTTATGGGTAAGTTTCTTCTCGACGATATTTATGTTACTGTCTTATTTGATTCGGGTGCTGATACAAGTTATATGTCATTGAAAATGAGTAAATTGTTAAAACGTACACCAACACCCCTAAACACTAAACACGTCGTAGAACTGGCAAATGGTAAAAGTGTAGAAGCGGCACATGTAATCAAGGGCTGTAACATCGTTCTAGCTGGTCAGACTTTCTCGATTGATCTTATACCCATAGTCTTGGGTAGTTTCGACGTCGTCATCGGTATGGATTGGTTATCCCAACATCGCGCAGAGATTTTATGCAAGGAGAAGGTTATTCGTATTCCTCGCTCTAGTCAAGAACCTCTCGAAGTTCAAGGCGACAAGAGTGGTGCTGTGGTTGGCATCATCTCTTTCTTAAAGGCGCAGAAATGTTTACGAAAGGGGCATGCTGCCATTCTGGCACTTGTCACTGACGCATCAGCAAAGGAAAAGAAGCTGGAGGATATTCCAGTTGTACGTGACTTTCCTCAGGTGTTTCCTGAAGATTTACCTGGCTTACCTCCTCATCGTCAAGTCGAGTTTCAGATTGAGTTAGCTCCTGGAGCAGCACCAATAGCCCGCGCACCGTATCGTCTAGCTCCAACTGAACTGGAAGAACTGTCGAAGCAGCTACAAGAGCTCTTGGAAAAGGGTTTTATTCGTCCAAGCTCTTCGCCTTGGGGAGCTCCAGTGTTATTTGTGAAGAAGAAAGATGGTACGTTCAGAATGTGCATCGACTACCGTGAACTGAACAAGGTGACGGTGAAGAACCGTTATCCTCTTCCGCGTATAGACGACTTATTCGACCAGTTGCAAGGGTCGAGTTACTACTCCAAGATAGACTTGAGGTCTGGTTACCATCAGCTGAGAGTCCGGGATGAGGACGTCTCCAAAACCGCATTCAGAACTCGCTACGGTCACTACGAGTTTCTTGTCATGCCATTCGGGTTAACGAACGCGCCTGCCGTATTCATGGATCTTATGAACAGGGTGTGTAAACCCTATCTTGACAAGTTCGTCATTGTTTTCATCGACGACATTTTGATTTACTCCAAGAGTCAGGAGGAGCACGAGCAGCACTTACGTCTTATTTTGGAACTCCTTCGAAAGGAGCAATTGTACGCCAAGTTTTCTAAATGTGACTTCTGGCTTCGTGAAGTCCACTTCTTAGGCCATGTGGTGAACAGGGATGGGATTCATGTTGATCCATCCAAGGTAGATTCGATCAGGAACTGGCCTGCACCGCGTACACCAACGGAAATACGCCAATTCTTGGGTTTGGCGGGTTACTATCGGCGATTCATCAAAGACTTTTCAAAGATCGCTCAACCGCTTACACTGCTGACACAGAAGGGTGTCACCTATCGCTGGGGAGAGTCCCAGGAAACCGCTTTTCAATACTTAAAGGATAGGCTTTGCAGTGCGCCTATTCTCTCGTTGCCAGAGGGCACGGAAGATTTCGTGGTTTATTGTGACGCATCAACACAGGGTCTTGGTTGCGTATTGATGCAGCGGGATAAAGTGATTGCCTACGCCTCTCGTCAACTCAAGGTTCACGAACGGAACTACACGACGCACGATTTAGAGCTGGGAGCTGTTGTTTTCGCGCTTAAGATATGGCGACACTACCTGTACGGTACCAGGTGCACGATTTACACCGATCACAGGAGTCTCGAGCATATCCTTAAGCAGAAGGATTTGAACATGCGTCAACGAAGATGGGTGGAACTACTGAATGATTATGAATGCGCTATCAAGTACCATCCAGGCAAAGCCAATGTTGTGGCTGACGCCCTTAGTCGGAAAGACACTCTACCTAGACGCGTACGAGCTTTGCAGCTCACTATTCAGTCTAGTCTTCCTGCACAGATACGAGATGCTCAAGTGGAAGCATTGAAACCAGAAAACGTAAAGGCTGAAGCTTTACGTGGTTCGAGGCAACAAATGGAACAAAAGGAAGACGGCGCCTACTATGTAACGGGGCGTATTTGGGTTCCACTTTATGGCGGTCTACGAGAGCTTGTAATGGATGAAGCTCACAAGTCCCGTTATTCGGTACATCCAGGGTCGGACAAAATGTACCACGACATCAGAACTACTTATTGGTGGCCAAGCATGAAGGCCCACATCGCCACCTACGTCGGCAAGTGTTTGACATGTGCAAGGGTCAAAGTGGAATATCAGAAACCAGCGGGTCTACTTCAGCAACCCAAGATACCGCAATGGAAATGGGAAGAAATTTCCATGGATTTCGTTACAGGCTTACCTAGATCCCAGCGCGGGAATGATACCATATGGGTGATCGTGGATCGACTCACCAAGTCTGCGCACTTTCTGGCTATAAAGGAAACAGATAAGTTCTCCACTCTCGCAGACGTTTATCTCAAAGAAGTTGTTTCGAGGCACGGGGTGCCCATCTCCATCATTTCAGATCGCGACGCACGATTCACGTCAGAGCTATGGCAAGCAATGCACAAATCTTTCGGCTCAAAGTTAGACATGAGCACGGCATATCACCCTCAGACGGATGGGCAGTCTGAGCGAACGATCCAAACTCTTGAAGACATGCTCCGGGCATGTGTTATCGATTTCGGCAACGGCTGGGAAAAGCACCTCCCTTTGGTGGAGTTCTCATACAATAACAGTTATCACACCAGCATTCAAGCCGCTCCATTCGAGGCATTGTACGGGCGTAAGTGCCGGTCACCTCTCTGTTGGGCAGAGGTGGGGGATAGTCAGATTACGGGTCCAGAGATTGTCGTGGACGCCACAGATAAGATTGCACAGATACGACAACGTATGGCGGCAGCGCGCGACCGTCAGAAAGCCTACGCGGATAAGCGTAAAAGGCCTTTGGAATTTCAGGTCGGGGACCGAGTATTGTTAAAAGTTTCACCCTGGAAGGGTGTGGTACGTTTTGGCAAACGGGGTAAGTTAAATCCGCGATATGTTGGACCATTCGAGATCATTGAGAAAATCGGCAAGGTAGCCTACAGATTGAACTTACCAGCAGAACTCGGGGCAGTTCACAATGTCTTTCACGTGTCGAATCTGAAGAAGTGTCTGTCAGATGAGACCCTTATCATTCCTTTTAAGGAACTCACTATCGACGAGCGGTTGCAGTTCGTCGAGGAACCTGTTGAAATTACGGACCGGGATGTGAAGGTCCTCAAACACAAGAGAATCCCTCTTGTTCGAGTTCGTTGGAACTCCCGACGTGGCCCAGAGTACACCTGGGAACGCGAAGACCAAATGAAAGAAAAGTATCCCCAGTTATTCGAAACCGATACAACCACTGCTGAGGCTGAAGCTACTACTACGGAATTTCGGGGCGAAATTCCAGATCAACGGGGGGAGGATGTGACACCCCAGGAAAACCAGTGAACGATGCAACCTATCTAGCTTCCTCAGTAAGTACGTACCAAATTTCGGGACGAAATTTCTTTCAAGTTGGGGATAATGTGACAACTCGACCTTTTGACTCGTATTTAATGCACGTTGACTTGACCATTGACTTTGACTGATTAGTCGTTTGACTTGTTTGACTTGTAATGTGTACGTTGTGACGAATGAAAGTGTTATTGTGGTTGCTTGGTTTGTGTTTGGTTGTATATGTATAACATGTGACCTACTTGAAAACTTAGATTGATTAAACCATATAGTGCCCGACGAGACAAGAACTAGATTCGCCAACTTGAGCTCGGCGAAACAGGAAACCTGTTTCGCAAATCCCATCTCGACGAAACATGTGTTTCGCCGGCTTATCAGTCTCGCCAAGGCCCAGTTCGGCCCAGTTAACCTTAAACGCGTATAAGTTATACGTAATCTCCCCATTTGACATTTTAGCAAAACAGAAAACCCTAGAACTCCTGTGTGTGTGTGTGCGACGGCAAACTTGTGCTCCCGAAGTCCCAAATCAACCTCGTTAACATTCTTTGTCGCGGTTAGTATTTTTCTACTCGTATTGGTTGATGGTTTGGGATTGTTATAAACTGATTTCTGATGTAGTGTCATGCTCATGAATTATTGATAAACTGTTGTTGTTATGATATAGACATATAGATTACGGAGTTTATGCTATGATTAGATGGTTGAACGGATAGATCGATTGATACATAGGGCTTGATGTTCTAGACTAAACTCAACTGATGATTTCGGTTTGATAAATACTGTTGTGATGCCACTGGTTAGGTCTCAATCGATTTCTAAATGAATGAATGTATTGGCCTCGGTAGTATCAATGAATTCGTGTATTGATTTTGATGATGATTTCTGTGTTGTATGATTTATTGTATAATTGATGATGATGATGACGGCCGATAACCATGATTAGGGTTTCTGTATCTAACTGCATGATTTCCGTGTAACTGTATGTTAGCGTAACTGACTGCTTGACGAATGTGAATGCTTGACGAATGTGAATGCTTGACGAATGTGAATGTTTGACGAATCTGAGCTTTTAACGAAACAGGAACTCGGCGAAACAGAGAGTATGTTTCGCCAAAGAGAAATTGACGAAATAGGGATTGTGTTTCGCCAAAGGAGGTTTGACGAAACAGAATATGTTTCGCCAAACCTGTGTTTCGCCAATTGATGTGTTTCGCCAACTTGGATAACCTGCACAGTAAACTAGTTGAATTCTGTTAAGTGTAACTGAGTTAACTAACTGATGTTAAACACTATGCATGACTTATGTGATGTTGACTGGTGATGTGTACTACTTGATGATCATTGATTATGCTTATACGCGAACTGCATGAATTCAAACTGATTGTGTACGTACATACTCTAGGACGTGATTGATTTACTTTGAGCACATACTTAGCATACCGAGCAAACCCAAGGTGAGTTCACACAGCCAAGGCATGGGTTCCCGGGTGGGGAATGGGATTTGATAGATTGTTATGCACACTCAGATGGTAGAACTAAACGAATACGAACCTACTAGACTAGTAACACTCATTGAACTGATCTTCGCACACCTGCCACGGGTTGGCCGCAATACTATGACATCTTCGCACACCTGCCTTTGGAAGGCCGCGAACTAAACTTACTAACCTTCGCACACCTGCCTGGGAGGCCGCGATACAAATAAACCTAGTCTAGAATACTTGGGAAGAACATCCCCTAATATCTTCGCACACCTGCCTGGGAGGCCGCGATGGAAATATGAAACATGATATAAACGAACGAACTTACTATTACTCATACCATATTATTACTGAACTGTTAACTGTGAACTCGCTCAACTAGTTGTTGACTCTCTGCTGCATGCCTTGCAGGACCTTAGGTACTTATGGAACTTGCACTGGAGAAGCGGGTCGTTGTGGGCAAGGATCGTGGTTTCTACGTTGAACTATTATGACATTTAAAACTATTAACTAGTGTTGGATTATTTACTATGCTTCCGCTACACTTTGAAACTATGGTTATGTTTTGAACACCTATCGTATTGGATGTATGGTTTACATTTATTTTACTTGATATTAATTACATGTTCAATATGATTGGTGGCTTGATCCTGGTCAGTCACGCTCCCAAGCGGTGGTACTCCGCAGGTGGATTTTGGGGGTGTGACAGTTTTAAAGATATAATATTTCTATTTGGTATATAAAATTACATTTATTCAACCCGTACAATATGGTTCTTATATATATATATATATAACTTTTTATTATTTAATATATAAAATTATATTTATTCAACCCGTACAATAAATGAGATTTTTAAAGATATATTGTTTTATTATTTAGTATATAAAATTTATTTATTTAACCCCGTGTAATACACGGGGTTATAACCTAGTTAATCATAAAAATAAAATAGTTCTTCATAGTATTATATGTATACACTTCTACATGCTTAAAATTTCATATGCATCCTTCTAAATGAAATAATATCATATTTAACATTTCTAACCCTCATTCTTAGCAGCCATGTATAATGGAGTTTCTAGATACTGCAAAGTCAACATGTTGACCAGAGTAAGACGTTATGGTTGAGTTTTAATGGTTACAACAGTTTTAATAGACTTGATAAAATAATGAGTGAAGTTAAAATTTTGCATACCATGTTTTTTTTCTTCCATCTCAACCTTTTCTGGTTCTTCAAAAAATGAAGGGGTGTGTTTGTCATATGGATGTAATCAAGATTCAGTAAACTCTTAAGCATTGGCTGAATAAAATTTACAGAGACCAACCTCAAGAACTTGCTTCTATTCCTTCCTTGACAACTGCAAATTAAAATGTAACAAATTTTAGTAGCGATGTTTGAATAGAAACTCTATTATGATGCATGTTTTAATAAATAAATATATAAAATATCATCAAGAAAAAATAAATAAATTTCACACGAAAGTATAAATATATTCAGAGAATTAGAAGTTGTTATTTGAACAAAAAAGAGACCATATATATCAATATCATCAACGTCGATACGATTATCAGTTTAACCTAACAATTTCACTAACAAACCCTGGGTCATAAATCAGTCTACCGGTTCAGTTGTTTTAATTAACCAATTTGATCTAAAAACGAACCTCTTTTGCGTTCTTTGCTACTGTTGGATTGGAGTCCGAGCAGCATCGTCGACAGAGGTACGTGTAGCTGTTGTCCGTGGCGGATGCATTGAGATCGTTAGCGATTGGCACATAGGGGAGTGGTTGCCCGGCTTTCTTGGCCTGGTATCCTGCACCTCGCGTTCATGATATCTACATTCAACTGTGCCCCGGAGACACGGTAAACGATTTATGGTTCAAGTCCCATTGATCCGTTATAAAAAAAGAATAAAGGGAAGGCTCTTGTATAAATGATACATAAGCCAAAAAAAACTAGGAAAAATTACACTTTTCGTCCTTTATGTTTATAGCTAGTTGCAATGGATGACCTTTACCTTTAATAATTACAGTCACAGTCCTTTATTTGGAAAACTCAATACGTCTTTCGTCCTTTAGCACTAACTTGGTTAAAATTTTCAGTTAAGTCTTGTTATACAAGGATAGTTTAGTCATTTTACCTAATAATTTAAAGTATATAATAAAAAAGCAAATAATACTTTAAAACTCAAAGAAAGAAATATAAAAATACCCATACCCCATCCTCTTCCTCTCTATTTCTCTGTGTGTGCAGATCACCACCAACACCACTCCGATTCTGTCACCTCTCTAACACCTGAACCACCAAAGTCCACCACCATTAGCATTCCGGCGCCTGAAACCACTGTCCATACGAATTGAAAGCAAACCCCCAAATCTCTTAACCCTATATCTATTGTGTGGCGTGGTGGTTGTGTTTTCAAACGAAAACACTAGATCCGTGTTTGACACGGCCATGTTTCCAACCAAAAACCTCAAACATACCACCGTTTTCATCAACAGATCCGGCGGCATCATCCACCGTTTCAATCACTGTCGGTTTCTTCTCACCGGCGTTAAGCTATCTTCGGTGGTGTTATCGTCCAACGCCGGAAGCGTCGTTCCTAACCAAAAACCTAAGCGGCGGTGGTGGTTATTAGGGTTGGTGATTTATAGGGGTAGTGGTGATTGGTAAAGAACGGCGGCGAGGGTAGTGGTGGTGGTTGGGGATTCCGTTATGATTACCGGTGAGAAACAATATTTCTGTTAGTAATTTCTCAAAAAGTTAAATCAGTTTTGATTGGTGAGAGATTATTGTGAGTTTATAAGGGTTGAGTTGTTAATTGTTTATGTTTGATATGTTTAATTAGTAGGTTTTAGAAATTTTTTATTGCAGCTTAAATTTCATTTTAGCGTGTTGGAAAATTGTTTATGTATACTGAAGATTGAAACTTCATTGAATTGATTTATATTACTGCAGATTGAATATCCTTCCGCCTTCAGCGCCCATTAAACACAACATTTTCAAGATCATCGTTGAAGTTTTCATCCACTAAATCCAACATTTTCAAGTTCTTTCATCTTTGAACAGGGGTATCCCCCAAATTGTGATTTCTGAAGTGGGTTGTTCTGGCGGTGGTGTTATGATTTAGAGAGAGTGTGTGTGGTGGTCGTGTAGCTCCGATGATGATGGTGGTGATGTTACAGACGGTGGCGGTGGTGGACTTAGACGGTGGTGGTCGTGTAGCTCCGATGATGATGGTGGTGATGTTACAGAGGGTGGCGGTGGTGGACTTAGGCGGTGGTGAACTTATCAGAGGGAGAGAGTGTGAGTGACTGGAGGAGATAAAAAGGGTTTTAGGGGATGAGATAAAATGATAAAGAGATTAAATAAGTTGTATTATGTTATGCTATTTTTAGTTTTGTTTATTAATAACATTAAAAAAACATGAAATGACCATAGTGCCCTCATTTGATTAGATTTAACTGAAAATTTTAACCAAGTTAGTGTTAAAGGACGAAAGACGTATTGAGTTTTCTGAATAAAGGACTGTGGCTGTAATTATTAAAGGTAAAGGTCATCCATTGCAACTAGCTATAAACATAAAGGACGAAAAGTGTAATTTTTCCAAAAAACTATTTCTTATATTATAGGCTTTTAATAAAGCCACACCCTTAAATCTTGTTTTCACACTCTCTATACGGGTCGTATAGGGTTTTACGGCCCATATAGAATATTCTGACATGACAAATATTGGGCCGTATAATGTTATACGGTTTGTATAGATGAAAAAAATATTTATGGGTTGTATAACATCTATATGGGTCGTATAACATTACATAGGTTTGGGTCGTACAACATTATATGGGTCATCTAACATTCTATACGAATCGTATAATGTTATATGACTCGTATAGTTTTTCTTTTTGAAAGGCTCGTATAGATGGAGACCAAAAAAATATTCTCTGACATTTTTTTCTACAACATTCTCTTATACGACCTGTATAACTCTATACGGGTTGTATAGGTGTAGGGGTGTGAAAATTCAACGTGAAACCTGGTCGTAAAATCTTCCATTCATAAAAGTCAGTTGCGTTTATGATATCA
Source organism: Helianthus annuus (assembly GCF_002127325.2). NCBI lineage: Eukaryota > Viridiplantae > Streptophyta > Magnoliopsida > Asterales > Asteraceae > Helianthus > Helianthus annuus. The sequence goes on along the minus strand of NC_035434.2, from coordinate 158,721,315 downwards.
ACGACTATCGTAAACGGTTGCAAATGGGCATTTACGACTGGGTTAACAGTCACAAATGGTTGTTTTGTAGTCCTGTATATGAATATTGTTTTTATATAACCATAGTTTTTTTTTGAATGTCATATAACCATAGTTAATAATGATAGATAATGCATATAAGAATGTAAATGCACCTACCCCCAATACCAGATTTTCAAAGCAAGTGTTTTTGAATATTCATTTCACTGACATCTTAGGCTATGTGTAGTCATAAAGCCCCTTTGTGGACGTTATGCGACACGTGTCATGCCACGTCACACAGGGGCTTTATGGGGTGTTATATCACTAGAGCCCGTAGTCATAAAGCCCCTACCCATCAATACCTAGTTATTAATTTTCGTTTTTTATTAATTAATTATAAAAAGACTAACTAATTTTTTATTGGTCCAAAATTTGAAACCTCACCCCATAGCGCCGCTATAATACTCGCGCTCCACCCCATTTTTTCACTCATACCGCCCTCCGTTTCGGTGTTTGGGGGCGTTTTCCGGCGCCATATTAGAGCATAGCGCCCCACTACGTTCTGTCTTAGTTCAGTGTGAAAAAAGTTTAGTGCATCGTCAGTTTCATTTGATACGGTACAATCTACATTAAAGAAGACATTAAGAAAACAGTTCAACCTAAAAATCTTTTAATCATCATAATTTTAGCTGATTAATCAAAGAACAAGACATTAAGAAAACAGTTTAACCTAAAAATCTTTTAATCATCATAATTTTAGCTGATTAATCAAACTGATTATTCATGCTGGAAAAAGCTAAAACTTGTGTGATTCAGGATAGATACGAGATGCATACGGTTCAGTGGAAATGGCGCTCGAAGAGGCAATATTTCAACCAAGTGGAGGTCCGTTTCAGCCTCGGTACGGATCCTTGGACATGGCTTGCGAGCAAAGATGGTGATTTTTCAGTGGCGTCAATGAAAACTGCGTTGTTTGAAGTTAACTAGCCCCGTTCATTATGAAATGGAATAGTTGCCCGGTTAGGTCCCTCTAAAAGCAAATATCATGGTTTGGAAGGTGGAAACGAATAGATTCCCAACCCTCACGGCGCTAAGAAATAGGAATGTGCAGGTTGGGTTGTGCGTTTGCAAGTTGTGCGGGCATGATGAAGAGACGACTGAGCACCTTTTCACCTCATGGATTTTCGCCTCTCTTGTTTGGCAAGCCGTGGCGAGTTGGTGTAGGGTGCCATGTGTAAAGAACAAAGAATGGAACGGAGATTAAAAAAAGTCTTTTATATGGTGGTGTGATCTCGGCGTGTTGGTGTATTTTGAAGGGAAGAAACGAGGCCGTTTTCTCAGGCGCAACAGCCAACATCGCGAAAACCAAGGAAGAAATCAAGTCTCTCAGCTATCTTTGGATAAAAAAAAAATAGGTCCCCTTTTAGATCTTTGTTATGTATATTTTGTTGTTTTGTTGTGCTAGCTTCTGCTGGTTTTTCTTAAAGAAATATGGCCGTTTAAAAAAAAATTAAAACCAAACCATGAGTGTACTTTTCATGGTACAAATCCACTTTTTTTAACTACTAAAATTAAATCACATTAATTTGCTTTAACTACTAAAATTAAATTACACCACACCTGCTCTTTGCAAGATTTGAACTTACAACCATTTAGTTGGGGAATACATTACTTTACCACTAGACTATCCCTTTTGAATGAAAAATCAACATTTGAAGTGTATTTTAGGATTTCAAAAGGCGATGAAATTCAAGCCTTTGCGGCCTCATGGGTAGGGCTGTAAACGAACCGAACATTCAGCTAATAGTTCGTGAGCCGTTCGGTGGGAAGTTCGTTTATGTTCGTTCAATTAGCTTAGCAAACGAACACGAACAAAAAATTTCGTTCGGTTAACTAAGCGAACGAACACGAACACATGTCTCGTTCGTTCGATTGCGTTCGTGAACGTTCGGTAATATGTTCGATTACGTTAGTTCATGTTCGTTCGTTTACGTTCGTTTGATTATATTATAAAAAATAATAAATAATAAAACTTTTATCTAAACATATTGAAGACATGAAACTCTATTTTTTCTAAGTTAGCTAAAATTTGGACATTCTAAGACATTTTTTTGAGATAATTATGTCTAAGTTAGTTAAACTTGATTCATCGTTTGGTGGTTGTAGTAGACTTCTAGTGTTTTGTTTATCATCTGATGGTTGTATTTAACTACTTATTTTCATTGTTTAAGGATAACAATGTTTTTATTTATTATTTTCAACTTAAATGTTCGTTTATGTTCGTTTTTATTTGGTTGTGTTCGTTTGTATTCGAGACCCGTGTTCACGAACTGTTCGTGAACAATTGAATTTCCTTAACGAACATAAACTTATGTTCGGTATGCGTTCGTGAACAGTTCACGAACATGTTAATTTTCTTAATGAACGAACACGAACATGGTCTTATTCGTGTCCGTTCGGTTCGTTTACAACCCTACTCATAGGCGAAGGAATATTATGATTTTGTCATTAAACTTGCATTAAACCACCCTGTTTCGCACTTGCGTACACATATACATATAAGAGCATCCCCAATGCACAATCATTTTTTTTGCAAAATGTTTTGCCGTATCATCTCATTATTTACTTTTTTTTTTCTTCATTTAAGATTTTACTGCCCACAAATCTCATTCTCTCTGATCACAAATGTGTGCACTTAACCAAAAACCTTTTTACCCTCTCTCTACTCCCTCTCTCCTCCAATTAACTTATTATCCATGTCACAATACATCTGCAATGCATTGTGTTAATAAGATTTTCAAATCCTAGTGGGTTTTAGTTTCCCATTCAAGAGACACTTTTGCCTCTGATTCTTTAAAGTCCAAACCCTATGTAATGAATCTTTAATGTTTGACTAGTACTTACTAACTTACTTTTAAGACTTAAATACTTGCGTAAGTAACTTCCAAGATTTGCACTTTTAATGTTTTTTATGATTAATTATGAGTGAAAAAAGTGTTATTTAATTAATTAAGAAGACACAGAAATACATATAAAATAATGGAAAAAAAAAACAATAAACTTACATCATTATTTTTCATAATTCTATTGTATCATAATACCACAAATTATGTTACATATATAATATAATCTTAATACAGATTTGAGATATAAAACAGACAACTAATCACTCAAACTTTAAACACCATATTAAGTTAGCACTCACCAGGGCCGGCTTTGGGCCTGTGCAAGAGGTATCATCGCACAAGGCCCAAAACATTTAGGGGCCTAAATTGTTTAAAAATAATATATATTTTATATATAAATTTGTTGCTGGAAAAAACGAAAATATTAGTCCTTTGTCTCAATGGATGCAGAAGTTAAATTGAGAGCCGGAGACTCCAGGTTCTAATCCCTCCCCCTGTCGTCTTTTTCATTTTTAATTCATGTTCTGTATTTGTTTTTCATTTTTAATTTATGTTTTTTATTTGGTTGGAGCTGATTTCAGCTTGTTTTATCTATAGGGGTAAAAAAAAGGCTATTTTCTTAGTTTTAATTTTGATTTTTCACATCTAAATTTGGGCCCCCACAAATTTGCAAGTTCATTCATTTTTTCTTCTTATTTAATCATTTACCTAACAAACTTTACATGTTTTCTTGTAGGTTTTTTATTTCTCATTTCTCATTTAACCATTTACAATATAAACTTATAAGAACTCAATAAGTCAATATATAGTTCTATTTTTTTTAATTTATATGAAAAGGTTCGTGTTGCCAAACTAATTTGGGTATGTTTATATATATTCAGTTATTTTGCTACACTGCTTTTGTTTTGTTTATTTTATAACAATTATAGTCGTATTGTGGTTTTTTGATATACGGTTAATGAGTTTATATATTATAGGGAGGGACCTAAATTTTTTTGTTTCGCATGGGGCCCAAAAGTATTTTATCATTTTCAGAGACGGCCTTGTCACTCAAAAAAAACTAACAAGTACATTATGTTATCATTATATGATGTTAACATTTAAAATAAAACATATATTCTTAACACCATTATGCTAAGTTGCTAACACAAACACAACCTAAAACATGACAACATATATTATAAATGATGTTATTAGCACTTGAAAATATCCTAAAACCCTAAAACTAGTTGTAATAACTAAAAAGTAGCATTACAAAGAATAGAATAATCCATTTTGAAGTGCTAATAACATCATATACTTAAACCAATTAACCTTGAGTTTGCATACACCATCCAACAAAATCAAATCATTGATCCCCATGCATGAGTTTGACACACAACACATTGTTCCAAATCTCAGTAAAAGCCCTAATAATAATCCCATGATAATATGGATCATTCAACTGCAAAAAGCAGTTCAAAAGCTCCCTCAAATCATCTCTCCCATAAATCTCCTTCTCCATTATCATCTGCAACATTGACTCTCGAAAGTCAACGTACGGGTCATCGGAATCTTTCTCCACCGCTAGACTGTTGCCGCCGATCTTTCCAAACCCTAGAACGGCTCTAGAGCTTCTTACTTCAGAATATTCTGCCGTTGAGTCCGGTGAGAATGTGGTGGTGGTGGTTGAGGGGGTGGTGGTCCATGAGGTGGAGGCGGAGGAGTGGTGGTAGTAGGGTTTGTGTTTGTAGAGTTTAGGGTTGAAGATTTTGGAGAGTTTGAGTCTCCGGCAGCCGCCACCGCAGCCGATGTGGACTGCGGTGGTGTTGAGTAAGAGCTTTTTGTTGATGGTAGGCATTGTGTTCAAAGTTGACTCATTTGAGAAGATGATGAATTATATATAGAATTTGTATATGGATTAAATTCTGCAATCTTAGTAACATGTACGTGCTAGTGGCACGGTGCCTTTGTTTATTATTTCGTGACAGTCCAATCTCTTTTTGTGCAGAAATATATATATATATATATATATATATATATATATATATATATATATATATATATATATATATATATATATATATATATAGGGTAAGGTTCATGCGAGAACCACCCTTATTGCGAGAACCGCGAGAACCAATGTGAACACAAAATAAAATCTAAAAAAAATCAAAAAAGCACTCAAAATTTTTTTTTTTATTTTTTTTTAATATTTTTTAACAAAAAATCGCTATATTTCGTTCCATAAAAAAAAAAAAAAAAAAAAAAACTTTTTTTTTTCGAGTAACAGTTATCCATGCACATGTGCATATGTATCATTACTTCAACAAATTCGGTAATACATTATCAGGAATAGACAATTGCACTTTAATTTACAATACCATTAGTAATACACTACTTTTTACATTATCAATATTCAAAATGCACATGTGCATAATTAGGTATAACCATGATATAACGTGTTTTGATACAAAAAGTTTGTGATTTTGAATGGAGAAGTAGACCCATATACATGTTTTTTGGTTAGTTATATCTAGTGGTTGATGATTTGGTTATAGTTGTCAATTTTTTATGTAATATGTTGATTGGATGGTATAAATGGTGTTTACATACATGTAATAAAGTGAAAATATTGTTAATGGTATTGTATTATGGATGGTAGGAGGTAATGGTATTGTATTATGGATGGTAGGAGGTAATGGTAGTGTATTATGGATGGTATGATAGATGAAAGGAAAAGTGTATTCAAAGTGGTGTACCAAAACACCTTATTTCATGATAATGCACATGTGCATTTCTAATATTGGTAATGTAAAAAGTAGTGTATTACATATGGTAGTGTAAATGAAAGTGCAATTGTCTAATATATGTAATGAATTACGGAATTTGTCAAAGAAATGACAGAAATGCACATGTGCATGCTTGTGTATTATGGATGAAATGATAGATGAAAGAGAAAGTAGTGTACCAAAACATCTTATTTCCTGTTGATACATATAGATGCACATGTGCATTTCTAACATTGGTAATGTAAAAGATAGTGTATTACACGTAGTAGTGTAAATGAAAGTGCAATTGACTATTATTTGTAATGAATTACGGAATTTGACAAAGAAACGACACATATGCACATGTGCATGGATAACTGTTACTCGAAATTTTTTTTTTTTTTTTTTTTGAAAATTTTTTTTTATTTTTTTTATTAACAAAATATAGCGATTTTTTCAAAAAAAATAGTAAAAAAATAAAAAAAAATTTTTTTGGGTGTTTTTTAGATTTTTTTAGGAATTACTGTTTGTGTTCACACTGGTTCTCGCGGTTCTCGCAATAAGGGGTGGTTCCTAACGGATCTTTGTCCTATATATATATATATATATATATATATATATATATATATATATAGGACAAGGATCCGTTAGAAACCACCATTTATTGTGAGAACCGCGAAAACAAATGTGAACACAACAAAAAATAGCTAAAAAACACACAAAATATTTTTTTTAATATATTTTATAATAAATCGCTACTTTTAGTAGCCATTTTTTTTTTTTTTTGCTACCAAAAGTAGCAATTTTAACTTAAAAAATATTTAAAAAAAAATTGTGTGTTTTTTTTTAGATTTTTTTAGGTTTTTTTGGAGGTTTAGTTTTTAGCATTTTAGCTTGGGGTGGGGGTGGGGGGTTTAGGTTTTTAGGGGTGGGGGAGAGGGGTTTTGGTTTTTTGGGGTGGTGGTGGGGGGGGGGGGTGTTTGTTTTTTTTAGGTTTTTGGGGGGTTTTAGTTTTTAGCATTTAGCTTGTGGGGGGGGGGGTTAGGTTTTTTTTTTGGGGGGGGGGGGGTGGGTGGGTGGGGGTTAGGGTTTTTTTAACTATTTTAGGTTGTGTTCACATTGGTTCTCGCAATAAAAATGGTTCTCGCATGAACCTTACCATATATATATATATATATAACATAATACTGTCGGGTTTGGGGGTTTGGGTTGAGGGGGGGGGCATTACTTGACACGTGGCGAGTGTGAGTTTCACCAGATCACCCCAAAAAAGTGGGGTGTGGAAGTGGCGTAGCCAAACCAGCGTGGGGTGACATGTGGATTTTTTTATATTTTTTTATATAGCTGACACTTATAAAATAAAACATCTAACTTATATTAATTTAAAAAAAAAGTTACATAGCATCCTAATTTAAAAAAAAATACTTATTAAATCCTAAAAAATTGAAAAACAATAGCTCCTAAAAAAAGAAAAAAAAAATTACAAAGTTCGGTAAATATTAAAGTGGGGCACCCACTTAAAATCCGAATTCCCATCGTCCCTATACTCGATCTTCGCGATCTCCACTCGATCGTCGTGGGTCAAGTCGCCCGCAGGGACACGGTCGAAGCAAACTTTAAACCGATCCAACTTCGGTTTGAGTTCACGCCTCTTGTGTTGGCACACGTTTAAATTGTGATGCGCGTTCCCAACGTGTTGTTGGTATTGCTGAAACGCTCGTCCCCAATACGCGGTTTTACCGCGTTGTAGCGTACGTTGTGCATCGACAATCGATGTCACAAGTGTGATTTCCTCCTCCCCTGTCCAATGTACAATGTTTGTTTTTTTGTGTGGGTTTGGTTGAAGATTTGTTTTTTGTGTTTGGTTTTGGTTGAAGATGATAAATGTGGAAAAAATAAAGATGGGATGGGTATTTATAGGTAAAAATTGTAATTTTTTTTAAATTTGATTTTTTTACTTCAAAACCGCCATCCCCAACGGCTAGAGCAAACGGCTAGCCTAAACGTTCATCTCCCACCAGCCAATCCAAGCCAACCACCTGACCTCTCCCCCCCCCCCACGTTAGGCTTCAAAGCCATGCCAGCGGGGCACCACCGTGGCCAACGCGGGGTCGATGTGGTTTAGCCAGCGTTACCCGGCAGTCCCCGCCCCAACCAACGCTCCACACCCCGTAGTTTAATCTGAAGTATTATTTTGAAAGTACACATAAGGTAATAAGTTAGTCAAACTAGCCGCATTAAATTGTGCATTATTGTGGGGCGTAATAGGAATTCGATAGATATCGATTCTTTATGGTATGGACACATGCTATGGCAAGCGAAAGAGAAACCTCAAAACTAAACAGCATCAGTTCAGTTCGTTAAAATCTAAACCCAAACTTAATAAAAAGAGATAAAATCAAATAATAATAATAACACTTAAAAGGTAAAAGTTGATTGATAATGATAAAAACGAAGTCCTTGGAGAGCCTGACCCTAAATACACTAAGGTGTTGTTTGTTTTTTGGCCAGAATCACTTCTGGTCACTTATGTCTGCGTTGCGCAGACGTGCGCAGACCTTAAGGTCCTGCAGCTTGTTTGTTTTCTCGCAGACCTTTCATTAAAAAAGGTCTGCGAGACCTCTTCCCCACGCAGACATCAACCCATGTCTTCTAACCTCTTCTCACCTCTTCTAAACACTCCTCTTCACATCACAGACCCCTTCTCCTCACCTCACCTGCTGCCACCATCACACCCTCCCACCTGTTGCCACCATCCCACCGTCGCACCTCTCCCACCGTCGCACCCCATCCCACCGTCGCACCTCTCCCACCTGCATAAGCCCACCACCTGATACATCACCACCACCATCATCATCGCTGCTACACCGTCCACCACCATCATCATCGAAGACCGTAGAAAAAAACCCCAAATCGAACAAAACCCCCCAAATCGGTGGTGGAACAAAACCCCCAAATCGAACAAAACCCCCAAATCGGTGGTGGTGGGTTTTGATGTTGCGATGGGGGTGGGTGGTTGTGGTTGTGGTTGTGGTGGTAGATGAAGGCAGACGGGGGTGGGCGGTTGTGGTTATTCTTGGCGGTAGATGATGGCGGTGGTGCTATGGCGGAGGTGGTGCAGTGGTGGTGGTGCTATAGGCGGTGGTTGTGACAAATTGTAGAGAGAGAGTTAGTAGAGAGAGAGAGAGAGTTCAAGGCAGAGAGAGAGTTGTGGTCTGTGTGTGTTTGTGTGTGAGAAGAGAAGAGAAGGGTTTTTGTAGTAAAAAAACAAACCCTCTTCTCCTTGCAGACTGCAGACATTTGGTCCACCACTTCTACTGCAGATGCCTGCAAATGTGGTCCGTAGACTGCAGACCTTTTCCTGTAGAAAAAACAAACAGCACCTAAGTTGTGAAAAAAAAAGTTAATATATTATATTGAGTTAAATGTCATTTTACTGTTTGTGGTTTGGGCTATTTCGACAGTTTAGTTCAAAGGTTTCATTTTTCACTTGTGGGTCCAAAAAGGTTTCACCGTTGCCATTTTAGTCTAATGGGTTAAGTTCATTCATTTTTTCTGTTAACGAGAAGAGCAATTCGGTTATTTTATATGGTCGAATTTCCCTTCTAGTTAACAGAATTACAAATAAAATGACCGAATTGCTCTTCTTGTTAACAGAAAAAATAGATGAAGTTAATTCAGTTGACTAAAATGGCAACGATGAAACCTTATTGGACCCACAGGTGAAAAATGAAACCCTTGAACTAAACTAACAAAATGACCCAAACCACAAGGACTAAAATAGGATTTAACTCTTTTATATTTGATCCGTGGATTTTGAACGCGTGTTGTGGCAAGTTTCCGAATAAAATTTGTATTGAAGAATAGGTAGAAATAAGCACGCCGCAACAGTATAATCATTATAAGAAAACATTACATTGTTGTGAAAAAAAATTAAAAAATATATATTATATTTGACACACTTTGATTTCAAATAAAATATAAGAGAGTACAATGTTGTATTCGAATCTGAAAACACCATATTTTAGAAATTATAAAGAAAACAACAATCAACACGCATTTAGTGCTCATCTTATAATAACAATAACGAAACAAAAAAATGAGTAAATGGTCATTTTAGTCCTTAAGTTTCTCTCAAATTATCACTTTAGTCTAAATAGTTTTTTTTCTTCGGGATCCCTGAGTTTTCCTTTTTTGCCATTTTGGTCCAACCCACTAACTTTGTTAAAAAAGTCAGTTAACTCACATTAAATAGTTTGGTAGTTGCCATTTTCATCAAATAACCGTAATTTTTCTTTTATGAAGTTATATATATAGGGGATGGTTCAAATGAAAACCACTTTTAACGCGAAAACTCGAAAACTAACTAAAAAAGCCTAAAAACACACCCAATTTTTTTAATTTTCTATTAAAAATCGCTAGTTTTTTTTATATAAAAAAAAATTCTTCAAAAAAAAATTGTAGTGTACATGTGTGTAATACACAAACACATGTGTACTATTACGCATGTGCACTGCAATTTTTTTTTTTAAAAAGAGTTTTTTTTATATACATAAAATAGCAAAAATTGGTATTTTAGGCTTTTTTAGTTAGTTTTCGAGTTTTCACGTTAACTAGTGGTTTTCATTTAAACCTTCTATATATATATATATATATATATATATATATATATATATATATATATATAGGATAATGCTTGGTAAAAAACCCCATTTTTTTAGGAAACTTAGCAAACTATATATGTGGCTAGCATGTTGCCACGTTGCACTGATCTCTTTATTTTAACTTTTACATCAAGGTTATATTAGTAAATTTCTTTAACCCCCAAGAATTATGAGGTGACCTTTTCATTAATTGCCCATCAAACCCATCAAATCGTACATTCACTCTCCCCCATATTTCTTTTTCATATTTTCCTTTTATCTCTTCTTCATCACTCATCAGAGAAACACCAAACTTCATATTTACACCAAAGTAGCAAGCATCTCCATTAATATCAATGGAGACAAATCCACCAACCTCTGAATTAATGTCGCCGGTCCGTAGTTTCCCAAACCGGTTCTTTTGCAGCGACTTCCAAAACGATGAGGAATTTAATGCTCCAGGTTTGTCCATATATGTCAATTAAAAGAAGTGTTCTAGGCAACCCAGGTTTAAATCTCTGAAATATTTAATCTTGTTTCCTTGCTTTTCACAATTTTCAAAAAAAAAAGACGAAAAAATATCAAAAATTATTCATAAAACCTGGTTGTTAATAGGTTTTTGTGTAATGGTTGTTTTAGAGATGAAACATGATTTTTTTTTTGTTAAAATGGTTCTTAAAAGGGGTTACTTGCTAATGTAATTTACAGGTTTTTATTTTTGTGTTAAAAAGTTATGCTTGGTTTGCATATGAACTGATTTTTGGTTGTGTTGTGATTTTATTTGAGAAAAAGATTGCAATTTAGCTAAAAAGTTGTGATGTTGTTTGAGAAAAAGATTTTCTGGCTATGAATGTGTTAATAGTTATGTGTGGTTAACGACTTAACGGTTATCTTATCTTTTTGTTATTAGGATGGTGATGGATACAAGGGAAACAAGATCCAATTCTCGGGACCGTTGGTTTCGTCAAACGTGGATCAGATGCTTAAGGATCATGACCATGTTTATGTTACAGCACAACACAACTAACACGTGTTATAGTTTGAACTTCAGGACATGCATGTGTTACATGTGACATGAAACCCATGTACAATGTAACACGTATTAGTGCTATGTGTTTTTGTTTACTAGTAATATGTAATGTGAGACTCTTCTTGTTTTCTCTAGTACACGATGTTAAAACGGTCTAGACTTAACACATTTTCTGTTGGAGGCGCCCGTATTTGTACCTTTACTGTTACAGTTACTATTGAAGTTTATGCATCCATTCTAGAAGTCTTAACACATGTTATAATAGAGGCTTAACACACGTTATATCAGGTTTACTCTGTTGTTATTAAGTTACTGTTGGAGTTTATTCATCCACTGTGGAAGTCTTTACACGCGTTATAATAGATGCTTAACACACGTTATACATTTCAGTCGCTTAACACATGTTACAGTATGTATATACACATCATGGTGTTTTGGAAACCAATAGCTTATACATGACACCATGTTAGGTTAAACCAAGATTATAACAGAGGGTTAACACATTTTATCCCAGGTATACGGTGTTACGATATTAACTTGTATGTTCCATATTAACTTGTACACGTTTTTACTATCAGTATATGCACATCATAGTGTTTTGCAAACCACTTTCATATACATGAATACAAGTCGAGTTACAACAAGATTATAATGGTGGAGGCGCCCGTATTTGTACCTCTACTGTTACAGTTACTATTGAAGTTTATGCATCCATTCTGGAAGTCTTAACACATGTTATAATAGAGGCTTAACACACGTTATATCATGTTTACTCTGTTGTTTTTAAGTTACTATTGTAGTTTATTCATCCATTATGGAAGTCTTAACACACGTTATAATAGATGCTTAACACACGTTATACATTTTCAGTCACTTTAACACATGTTACAGTATGTATATACACATCATGGTGTTTTGGAAACCACTAGCTTATACTAATGTATTCAGGTATAACAGAGGCTTAACACATTTTATTCAGGTATACGGTGTTACGATATTAACTTGTATGTTCCATGTTAACTCGTTCATGTGTTACGGTCAGTATATGCACATCATGGTGTTTTGCAAACCACTTTCATATACATGAATACAAGTCGGGTTATAATGGATGCTTACATGTTATCATATGTATACAAGTGGGGTTACAACAAGATTACGATATTAACTAAGCTCCCCATTAAACTCATCGCCCCCGTCGACTGTTTTCACCCTTGTCACATGTTAAGCAATTACATGTTCCGAACAGACAAATTGTAACACATGTTAGATCAGTATATACACATCATGGTGTTTTGTAAACCACTAGCTTATACATGAATACAATATTATATATTCCAAAATTACCGGTACATGTGTTACCATAAATGGCTCGTTTCATATTACACGTTACATCATGGTGTTCTGTTACAGCATGAACCACCAACACATGCTATAAATGAACGAAGACATCTTTCCCAAAGGATGTGACTTATTCAATGTCCCCGCATTAACGTCGCCTACATCCATCCAGCTTGTCAATTCAATATCTTTTATTGATCTGTTTCTGTAAATCAACACACATTATATATCATTCTAACAGGTGCTTAACACATGTTATGGGTCTGCCTCTGTAAATCAAGCAACCCAACAAAAAAAACAATTATTGTTAAGATCAAAAGCCCCAAACCAACAAAAAAACCCGTTCAAAATCTCATCCTAAAGTTTTGGATTTATTTAAATCCATCAAGCTTGTCAATTGAATATCTTTATGGGTTTGTTTCTATAAATTAACACACGTTATATAAGATTCTAACAGGGGGCTTAACACATGTTATGGGCCTGAGTCTGTGAATCAAGCAACCAAAAAAAAAAACACTTACTGTTCAGATCATAAACCCAAACAAGCAACCCAAACCAACATAAGAACAGCTACTGTTAAGATCAAAAGCCCCTAACAAGCAACCAAACCAACAAAAAAAACTCGTTCAAAATTTCATCCTAAAGTTTTTGATTTATTTAAAACACATGAACATTAACCATGGATACCCCATTAACCATTACTAAAACACTTTCAGCACATAAAAACGTATTAACAACCATTTCAACAAAAAATCAAGTGTGAAATGATATTTCAAGAACACTTACCGGATCTATACCCGTCCGATGAACACGAAGAAGGGTCTTCAAACCTTCTTATCTCACACACACTTGAACATTCAAATCTCTCTCTCTCTAAAAAAAATAAAGATTATAGATGAACATGATGAAGATTGTTGTTTCTCTCTCTAAAACATCAACTTTCTCTCTCTAAAAACATTTATCTTGTCATCGTTCTCTCTCTAAAGATTATTGTTTCTCTAATCAACAACACCTGAACACGAAGAAGGGTCTTCAAACCGTCCGGATAAGCTTTTATGGTTGTGGCTATGGTTGTCTTCAAGATCAGGGAAGAAGAAATGGGAAAGAGAAAGAGGAAAGAGAAAGAGGTAAGAGAAAGAGAAGCTTTTATGGTGATTTGATGTTTATGTTACCTACCGAAAATGCCCTTGGATGGTACAAGTTGGCAGTCTTTTGTATTTCCTTTTATTTTTATTAACACCAAAATAATCATGGCCTTTGATCAACTTAGATGTAAGCTAATCAATGGTTCAGAATGGGTTTCCATAGTTTTCTTAAAAAGAAGGGGTTTCTTATCTAACCAAGCCCTATATATATATATATATATATATATATATATATATATATATATATATATATATATATATATATAGTTGAGAGTTCAAATGAGAAGAAATTTTTTGTAAGAAGAAAAAACGAAGAAATTTCAACCAATAAGAATGTTTTATTTTACTTCATTTAATATAATTATTTAATATTACTATAAGGGTACATTGGTAAATCTACATAGATTATTAATTTGTAATCTTCCTTTTTAATAGCAAACTACATTCAATTTTTTGTAACTTATCTTCGAAATATATATTTTTTCAAAAAATAAAATAAAATAATTTAAAGTGTAGGATAAATTACAAGTTGTGTAGGATAAATTTCAACGTGTATGATAAATTTCGAAATATGTATGATAACTTTTGATGTGTGTAGGAAAAAAAAAAGTTATTGTGGAGGATGGTAGTCTTTATGACTAATTATTAGTCATATATGATAATAAATGAGATAAGTGAATAATGTTTTACAAAATTATCCTTTATTCTTTTTCTTCTCAATTAAATTTTCTTCTCAAATGAACCTTCCCATATATATATATATATATATATATATATGTAGAATATCTTGTACATTAATCTAAAAGTGTGAGAATTGTGAGAAATATTGTGGTGATGACATTTGTCCTCAATCTAAATAATTCAAAAGGGTAAACAAGAGATTTTCTTATTGGGCTAGGAGTTGGCCAGAAAGTCCAAATTTTCTAAAAAGTGTAAAAAGTCATGAAACACCATAATGTCAACCATAAAACACATCAAAAACCCACAAATAATATGATGAAGATTACTAAAACATCATGTATGTGGGTTTTGTGTTGTGTTTTAGATGTTAAGGCTCTGATTATGGAATGACAAATATTATTGTGTTTTATGTTGTTTAGCATTGTGTGTTTTATATTCATAGTTCTACGATGGTGTGTTTGAAGTTTTTATGGACTATTAGAGTTTGAATATGGTGTTTTAGTAATATTCATTCTATTATTTGTGAGTTTTAGGTGTGTTTTATGCCTGAAATTATTGTGTTTTATGACTTTTTACACTTTTTAGGAAAAACACACTTTCCGTAGGATCCCTACTCTTCTTATTGATTTAATTAATTGATAACATTCCATAACGGCCACCCTTAATTATAGGAATACGAATTAAGAATTAATCTACGAATTTGTGTCATCTCCTTCAGAACTGTATAGTGTTATATATTTTTATATGGTGTTATATAGTGTTACATAGTGTTATATGCTGTTATATGGTGTTATATAGTGTTTTTTGGTGTTATATAGTTGTATATGATGGATGTATAGTGTTATATGGTGTTATATGGTATTATATGGTGTTATATAGTGTTATTTAGAGTTATATATTGTTATAGTGTTATATTTGTCAAATAGCAAGTCTATGATAGATGTAGGGTTGCAAACGAACCGAACAATCACGAACAAGACCTTGTTCATGTTCGTTTGTTAAGAAATATATGTGTTCGCGAACCATCGAAGGAGATTTTATGTTCGTGTTCGTTTGTTAAGGAAATGAACTTGTTCGTGTTTGTTTGTTAATTTTAGGCAACGAACAAAACGAATGTTAAAGAACATAAATGAGCACAAACTAATGTTCATGAACACAAATGGAAACAAACGAACACAAACAATCGTTCATGAACAAAATATATAATACCCTGACACTTATTAGATATTTAATTTGTTGGAATTTTGAAGTATTTAAATAAATATAAAAACTAAAAACACTAATGAACTATCGAACATAAACGAACACGTTACCGAATGTTCACGAACATAAACGAACGAACACGACCTCTGTTCATGTTTGTTCATTTAACTAAACGAACAAAATTTCTTGTTCGTGTTCGTTTGTTTAATAAATGAACGAACACAAACGAACTTCCCGCCGAACGGTTCACAAACTGTTCGCCGAATGTTTGGTTTGTTTACAGCCCTAGATAGATGTATAGTGTTATATATTGTTATATAGTGTTATATAGTGTTACATAGTGTTATATGGTGTTATATGGTGTTACATAGTGTTATACGGTGTTATATGGTGTTATATAGTGTTTTATGACGAATGTATAGTGTTATAAATTTCTTATTGCAGTTACATATTTCTGGATTTTTTAGAATGTCTGAATTTTAAAGTAAGTTAAAAATTGAATCGCTAGAAAAGAGTGAATCGCTAGAATTTAGGAAAGGTTACCTAATTTGAAATATATACAAAGACACTATTACCTCTACAATTTTCAAATCAGTCCAAATAATTAAAACACAATTTATAATTTGGTCCCTATTGATATCAACCATTAGATCAAATATCTAGTGGTTTAAAACATTTCTCACACTTTTGAATTAATGAACACTATCCCTACCCTATATATCAAGGTTGGAGAACTCGCTAGTCGCTAGCGGGTCGGTGAGGTAGGGACTAGCGACTACTCGGGATTAATCGGGATTAATCGGATCGGACTTTTTATGTATAATTTTAAGTTTTTATACATATATACATATATTTTTATACGTAATTTTATTAAGTGGACAAGTTTTGACCGGAATCTGGGAGGTTTTGGCCGGAATATGTGTAGGATCGGATTCTGACCCGAACGAGTCAATCAGAGGAGTTTGATCAGATACAGGTGCGGAAAACAAGTACCTGACGTAGAAACAGCTAGATATCTTCTTAAATCTTTTTTCTGATTAATTTGACAACGTTTACATTCAGTTCTCACATCGGCAGCACCTCGGTATGGAATCCGGAAAGTTACAAATGAGGTCCTCTTTTGTGGTATATATAGGTGAGTAGGTCCCCTTATACGGACATGTCCGTATAAGCGGACCTGCCATAAAAGCGGACCTACTATGTCCGTAAAAGCGGACCTGACACAAAAGCGGACCTACTATGTCCGTATAAGCGGACCTCCTCTCTACAAAACATAAACTCTCCAGTTTTCTCGTAAAACGCGCCCTAATCTATACATTACAATGAAAGACTCGATCTAAGGCGAAATCAACAAATGTAGTGCACCAACAATATGTGTTTTTTTCCAATTTTTTCTGATTTTTTCTGATTTTTTCCGATTTTTTTTGTTTTTTCCAAAATCTAGGTAATCGATTAGTCTATTTTATTAGCAATCCGTTTTCAGTTAATCGGTTTGGTTTATTCGTTAGATGGACGATTTTTTGTTTGATTCGTTTAATTTTTGTTAATAGCCAAAACCAAAATTTGGCTAAAGCTTTTGATTAGAAATACATGAAGTTTTGGTATAATAAATACATGAAATAAATGTATAGGTATATGAAATAGAGGTATAAATACATAAAATATGGGTATAAATATGAAATACATTAACCGAAGATATAAAAGCAAGAAATATATGAAAATATGAATGGCTCGGTTCAGTTAATTTTGGTTTAATGAGGATACAAAAAAATCGATATCCATCTTTTGTTAATTCGGGTTTCGGTTAATCAGTTTTCAGTTAATTTAGTTTTTGGTTGATTTCAGATTGGTTTCGGTTAACAATTCAGTTATTACTCACCCTTGGACACTGCTAATCACGTAACATATCAATTTTTAATTAAAAAAACTATAGTAATACTATACTCAAATTAAAGAGAATAAAATACTCATTTATATGGTGTAATTTAAAAAAAGATATATGTTAACATTACAAAAAGTTATGACCATTTTAAAAGTCGTGAGAGAATTTAGTTTTTTGTAAGGGGATAAAGTGTAAGACCGTGCGTAGTGGCTCCATTTTGGGGCGTTCTTGTGCTCGAAAACGCCCAAACACGCCTAGGATCGACCCCCCCGTGGCGTTCTTGTGCAAAGTACATATGTTTATAGTGTATATTTTTGTCAGTTTTCAGTTGTTTTGAGTCTAGTTTAGGTTAGAATTTCGATACTGCTGACATTAAGCTTTGATTTCAGGTCCCGTAGCTTAAAGTGATGAAAAACAAGTAAAAACGAGCAGTTTGGAAGAAAACCGGGATTCGTACGTGCGTCGGAGAAGCTGGAAATCGAAATGAAATAAAAATAATAATAAAATCAAGACATGGAGGCGCCGCGTGACGCCACCCCCCCCCCCCGGTCGCGTCACGCCTAGGGTCTGATCTCGTGGAATGTGTTTCCCAGCTAGGGTTTTGATGCATGAATTCCCAAGAAACTTAACACACAACCCTAATTACGAAAATTGGATATCTTTGGGCAATCTGGGAGCATTCTTGGCAAGCAATCGGAGATTTGAAGGCGTAGGAATCATTGGTACGAGTCGAGGGCGAAGAATCGAAGATTATATCGGGTTTCCTAATCCCTTGTTTTGTCGGTTATTTATTTCGGAACTTTGTTACAATGAATTCTGTTCTAGATTTCTTTGGATTGATGATACGTTTTAGTATGCTTGGCTAATTTCATAAACCGCCTAGACTTGATGAATGGATTAATATAAAGTTTTTACCGGTTTTGTTAATTGCATGATTGTTATGGGTGATTATGTTTAGTAAGCGGTTTGATTTAATGGTTTGATGTGTATGCGTACTTTGAATTGGTTTACTGTTATTACTTGCTTCATATGATTCTTAGTGACGGTCTATATCACAACATAGAGTCATACTAGGGTTTAGGGTTTCGGTGAGTGTCTACATCACGTTAGAAAACCTTCACTCTTTAGGGAGAATTGCGCAATAACCCCTAGACGTAACTAGTAATAATTTGCTAATTCTTAGTGTTCTACTAGTCCTAATATCTGGGAAGTGAGGGGCTATTGGTAGGTCTTACCCGGCGAATTGCTTTAGATAGTCCTTGGGAAAGGTCATGTCTTGGTTTACCTGTCGGTTTTATTAGTCTATCAAGTCAAATTAATTAATCCAAACTACCCTAGATCTATGATTGGGAAAGAGTAGGTCAACATTAGGGTACTTACACAATAATTAGACAACTGGGAAGAAGTCTAATAACCGGTAGGATTAACGGCCTAGGTAGTTCCACAGGTTTCTCCTTGAGAAGGGTCGAGGGGCCTCGATGGTTCTTAATAGGTTTAGTACTTTAAGATCCCGGTTCCATAACTCGTGCACTTAACTTAATCAGTAATCTCTTAAAAACGATCCAGGATTCTTGTCTAGGTGGTCTCGTTCTCATATAAAGAAAGTCCTCAGTCTTAATTCGTATTAGTTTAATTCTATCTTAATTTAGTTGTTTAATATAGATTTCCTAGATTTTCCGTAACCCCCCCTAAACAATTAAAACAAGTTAAGTCATGTCTTTCAGCGTCTGTTAGAGTCTAATTTGCATGATACATAGAGTCTTGTGGTTCGATATCCGGACTTCCTAGGTTATACTACATTGATCGGTACACTTGCCGATTGTGTGGTTTAGGTCGAGTCTAGAATTTAAAGCTTTGTCGTGTCTAGCTTAGAGAGTCTAATTTAGTTAATTTTTATAGTCTGTTTAGCACACATCAAGTTTTTGGCGCCGTTGCCGGGGACTCTTGGCAATCGCGTGCATTAGCTTTGATAGATTTCAGTGACAAATACGTGCTACGTGGTTTATTTTGTTTTGTGTCTTTTATTTTCATCTTGAGTCGTAATAACTTCTGTTTGCTTTTCTTGTGTTCAGGTTTTTGCTTGTAGTGGATGCCACATCTGCGCTCGCACGGACCACCACCACCAGTCAAGCAGTCATCATCTCAATTGGGCCAAGGCCCTCAGGTTACTTCTACATCCTCTTCTCGTTTCCCTAACTTTGATTCCACCCCATTACCCACCCCACCTCCTACACCACCACCTTCGCCAAACCGTTCACCTAAAACTTCACCCAAGGTTTCCCCACCCGATAGTCCTCCTTCTAGTACTTCTAGTAATCCAGACAACTTAGAACCAATGGCCAACCCTAGGCAAACCGTCCATCAGCAAGCCACCCAAAATTTCACCGGTCTAGCTTCACCCATCACCGTTCCACCCATAGTCAATGAAAACTCATGGCAGATTCCATCTTATGCCATGCAGGCTATCACCAATACCATCCAATTCCATGGCCGAGACGATGAGGACGCCCCGGCCCACATAAACTGTTTCTCTCGTAGGCTAGCTACCTTTAGCCTTCACGGTGCACCCAATGATGCCACCTACTTGCAACTTTTCCCGTTTTCACTAGCTGGCCGTGCAGCTACTTGGTTGGACTCTCAACCAACCGGTACCTTCACCACATGGGTGGGGCTTCGTCAAGCCTTTTGGAACAAGTATTTCCCGCCCGCTAAAGCCTCACGTCTTAGGGACCAAATCCACTCCTTTTGCATGGAGCCCGACGAGCCCTACTACCTTGCTTGGGAGCGTTTCCAAAACCTGTGTGCTCGTTGCTCCCAACATGGTCTTTCCGATTGGGCTTTATGTGAGAAATTTTATAACGGTCTCACCCAAGAGACTCGTGATATGTTCGACACTAATGCAGGGGGGGCATATGATGGGTATTCTTACAGTTGCTGAGTGTCTAGAGAGTTTTGAGGCATTTCTCAATCTCAATCCCAATCACGATCCGATCAGAGGTATCAAAGTGGTAATTCCAGTACCACTATTAGTGCACCCGCCCGAGTGGTGAACCATGTCACAATGGATCCTAGTTTAGCCTCTGTTCTGGAAAACATGTCTAGGGAACTTAAAGAAATCAAGGCTAAGGTAGACAAATGTGAGTATTGTCGAGGGGGTCACGACACGAATGCGTGTCCATTACTTGTTGGTGAGGAGCAGGTCGACTTTGTAGGAGGAGGGTTTGGTAGAGGTCAATCTAGCGGTTTTGGTAATAATAATCTTGGGTCGGGTTGGTGAGATAATAATAATAACTTTAATAATAACACTTTTCGCTCAAATGGACCCCCTGGCTTTCAAATGGCTCAAAACCCAAATAGGGGCCAAAGTTCACTTTTTGGTGGGGGTTCAGGTGGGCAGTTCAACAAAGGGTTCAATGGGCAGGTCAAGGATGGGGGGTCAATAATCAAGGTCAAACAGGTCAAGGTTCAAGCTATGATCTAGGGGGTAGTTTAGAAAGGATGGAGTCCATGATGAGTCAACTAATTGTTAGGGACCAAACTACTCAAAAGACCCTTAGTGAACACGATCTCATGCTTAAGAACCACCAAGCCTCCTTCCAAGATCTTCAACGAGTCGTAGGGGATATGTCTAGAAAATCAGAGGAGAGGCTTCCCGGTTAGTTTGCGGGTCACACCCAACTCAATCCCAATGCTAAAGCCATTACGACTCATAGTGGCAAGACCGTAGGAAACCCTAGAGTCGAGGAGAGAGTGGTTTGTGAAGAGGGAGATGTGATAGACGAGGAGATCGAAATGGAGACTCCCGGCAAAGTGCAAAATAGGCTAGGCCCAGCAAGTACCGCACAGCCCGGTGAGTCTCAAAGTGAGAAGAAAGTTGAGAAAACCCCAATAGACGTTAGACCTTCACCCTTAGTGAACCATGCGTACGTTCCGTTTCCTTCACGCCTCAAGAACCAGAAATACTCAAGGGAATACGGGCAGTTTTTGGACATCTTCAAGCAATTGAAGATTAACCTTCCATTTATAGAGGCACTCCAACCAATGCCCAAATACGCGAAGTTCTTGAAAGACCTCCTTAGGAACAAAGAGAAATTAGGAGAGTTGTCTAACGTCCCGTTGAATGGGGGATGTTCCGCCGTGGTGTTAAATAAGCTTCCCGAAAAGCTTACCGATCCCTGCATTTTTACCATTCCTTGTCTATTCGGTAGCAACACCAACACTCGAGCTTTAGCCGACTTAGGTGCTAGCATCAACTTGATGCCCTTTTCTCTTTATGAGAAGCTAGACCTTGGAGAGCTTGCACCTACCCGAATGACATTGTCCTTAGTTGATCGGTCCGTTAAATACCCTAGGGGTATAGTTGAGAACTTGCTAGTTAAGGTAGACAAATTCGTGTTTCCCGCCGATTTCGTAATTCTTGATATGGAAGCGGATTTGAGAGTTCCCATTATACTAGGTCGTCCTTTCTTACGTACCGCGAAAGCTCTCATAGACGTTTACGATGGTAAGATCACCCTTATGGTCGGTGAGGAGAGAGAGTCACTTTTGATATAGATCGTTCCATGAACCACCCGAGTGGTTCGGATGACTATAGTGGTCCTTGCCATTCCGTCTACTTTTTGAACTCGTTTATCTCGTGTGTCGACCATTGCTTAGAGTACATTAGTGGAGCGGACCTAGTGGTAGAAGAGAAGGTAGGAGCGACGGTAGAAGAGGAGGTGAAGAGTGTAGGTGAAGTTGAAGAGGAAGGGATTCCTTTAATCCCCAATGTGTTAGCGGTTAGTGATGACACCACCCAACCCCCACCTTTAGAACTTAAAGTACTTCCATCTCATCTAGAGTATGTTTTCTTAGGGGAGGGTTCCGAGCTACCCGTTATTATTTCATCCGCATTAGAGGAGAGTGAGAAAGTGAGGTTGTTAGATGTGTTGAGTGCCAACAAAGAGGTCATTGCATGGAGGTTGTCTGACATTAAGGGCATAAGCCCTTCCTATTGCACCCACCGGATACTCATGGAGGACGATTATAAACCGGTGGTGCAACCCCAAAGAAGGCTTAACCCCAACATGCAAGATGTAGTGAAGAAGGAGGTTCTTAAACTCCTAGATGCCGGGATGATATATCCCATTTCTGATTCACCTTGGGTTAGTCCCACTCAGGTTGTCCCCAAGAAGGGGGGGATGACCGTTGTCATGAACGAAAAGAACGAGCTTATCCCTTCTCGCACGGTCACGGGTTGGCGCATGTGCATCAACTACCGAAACTTGAATGATGCCACCCGTAAAGACCACTTCCCATTGCCTTTCATATATCAAATGTTGGAGCGTTTAGCCGGTCAACAATTCTATTGTTTTCTAGATGGCTTTTCCGGTTACTTCCAGATCCCCATCGCACCGGAGGATCAGGATAAGACCACCTTCACATGCCCCTATGGCACTTACGCGTACCGACGCATGCCATTCGGGTTATCTAACGCTCCAGCTACTTTTCAGCGTTGCATGGTCGCCATATTTCAGGATATGATAGAGACTTCCATGGAGGTTTTCATGGATGATTTTTCAGTTTATGGTGATTCCTTCGATGTGTGTTTGAAGAATTTGGAAAGAATGCTGAAGCGGTGTGTAGAGACGAAGCTTATGCTAAATTGGGAGAAGTGCCACTTCATGGTGACGGAAGGTATAGTGTTAGGGCATAAGATATCGAGAAAGGGTATTGAGGTAGATCGTGCGAAAATAGACACCATTAGTAGGTTACCTCCACCCACGAGTGTTAAGTCAATTAGGAGTTTTCGAGGGCAAGCGGGTTTCTATAGGCGTTTCATTAGAGATTTCCCAAAAATCACCCGCCCCATGACCCGTTTGCTAGAGAAGGACGTTCCATTCGTCTTCGACGAGGAGTGTCTTAAGGCCTTCAACTTCTTGAAGGAACAGTTGGTAAGTGCCCATATTCTTATCTCGCCCAACTGGAGCTTGCCGTTTGAGCTCATGTGCGATGCGAGTGACTATGCCGTTTGTAACGTCCGTATTTGCGTCTAGAAGAAATGACATCCAAAAGACGCTAGAAACATAAACTTTTAAAATGTACAACTCTTTCACAACTTAAAGGGTAAAAACGCTAATACCATTAACACATGATTTTAACAAAATTTGGGCATGACCCGTCCGTAGGACGGGTCTATCCCTGTATTAACCATCAACAAACAAACAAGTTTACGACCCGTTCGACTAGACACTACTAAAAACCATACACCAAGTACTAACAAGTGTAACTACTAACAATGTTATACAAAAACAAGCATTTGACCCAAAACATTAATACATAATAGCGGAAGCGCTTGATAACCATCAAGTGTGCATATGCTCGCTCCAAATTGCCAAGTCGCCTAACTTGAGGATTTACCTACATTCAACAACAAAGCTTTTAAAAGTTAGTCATAATATCTATTCCGTTTACAATACTAACATTTTAGTTCCATTCGCTTACATATTTTCATTTCTTTTACGCATTCGATTACCCAATTAAATGGGTAATGGCATATACTCTCATAATGAGATTCAAGAATACCACTTACGACCCGGTATTATCGGGTTAATAGCTTACACATAGAAACTTCCGTTCTATCCGTATAACGGATTGAACTCATACATTGCTTTTTGCATTCATGACCACCCGTGCTAAACGGATGGTACCATCTTCTTACTCGACCCGGTTCGACTCGAACCGGTCGCCTTGCATAGCTTAATGTAACCTTCGATAGCATAACCAAATCCGTGAGGGATTTGTTATCTACTTCCTAATCACTATAATCATTATAACAAGGGTTGTTTATCATAATATAAACAAAATTTTAAATAAGGTTTTGTATGCAACGGAACATACCTCGATCATGCGTGTCTTCCGTTTTCTTAGTGCTTGTACCTTCTTCCTTCACGCCTACATTACAACATTCATTCATTCATTTAGTCAATCAATTCGTTCAGCCATTTTTCCATACCACACATACATTTATCTCTTAAGCATTTCATCAAACACTTGGTAGGCATCATAATTAAGGTATACGGTACAAGACTAATAAGCACATTTCTACTAGTTCATCATCATACAACATTTACATTTATTCGAATTTACATAACTACTTCATCCTACATCAATTTTATTCATCATTCATACATCACATCAAGCTCATAATAAAAATTCTAGTTATATGATCTCATTCCATCATCCTACACTTACTAGCTTCTTAACAAGCGGGTTTTTGCTATAATCACAACATCCCATCCAAAATCAAACATAAATTCTGCCATTGTTCTTATCCTATCCCTTAATCCTAACTAAATTTCACGAATTCTATGTCATGCACTCATGCTTGGGTTAAGACCCACTTCTTACAATTCAACAAATCACAAAATCGGACTTACCACTTCGAAGAACAGGTGTAGGAGCTTAGAATTTGCTGAGTATACTTTCGATTTCCTTAAGATTTCTATTGATTCTTGAGGATTTTGTAAAGCTAGGGTTTTCACCCCCTTGCTTCTCTTCTGTCGATCGACCAGAACCCCAATGTGGGTGTTTTTTTTTTAATTTTTGTTTTATTAGTTAAAACATTTTCATTTAATACTTACACATTGAACCCTCCCACTTTAAAAGAGTGTTCAATTTAGGCTTTCTCATAAATTAACTTATCATTTTGTCATATTCCATTAACTAGGTTAGCTTCTTTGTTTATTTTCACTTTATTATTATACTAGACAAATTTTGGGGTGTTACAAGTCTACCCCCCTTAAAGGAGGTTTCGTCCCCGAAACCTTTCTCATTCTAACTAGACCAATTCTACTCTTACTTTTTCATCTATTCATTCACAATGCTTACTACAACTTAGATGCATTCGGGATCTTGGCAAAAGTTTTATTTATGCACAAACATATTTGTACGCATTGTCCCTCCGTTCTTAAATTAAGTAAATTACTTTTACAATCGCATATAAGTCAGAATCTAATCCAGAGCTCTTATTAGTGTCGTTTTCACCTTATAATGCTAGTTCCTAGCATACATCATCACTAGCGATTCGTTCATTGAAATTTATTTCAAATGTATACTATTGATCGTACAAGCTTATATTTACGGCTTGTTTCTATCTTTCTAATTTAGCATAACTTATTCATACATTTGCTAACAAAATAAATCGATTTATCTCATTATACTCACGTATCATACACGATATAATCCATTATTGTGGTCATGATCAGCAAACCCCATTCTCCCATTACTAGCGCTCTTCTAATTACTTCCTTGTTCGTATGAGGGCTTAGCATAACATTATACGTATTCTATAAACATTTAATGACTTAGTTGTACTAATACAAAGCTACCCACTTCCTAATCACTTTTTCATACTTAATACGAGTATAAAGCATCATTCTACTATTACTACCGTAAATCGAACTAATTATAAGTTTGATTTTAGTCATCAAATTTAATCCTTCGCACACTTTATTATTAGCTCCTGGTATGAACTACTTATAATAACAACTAGGTATGTTGTGTACGAGCACAATACGAACGTTTAACCAAATCAGCTCAACTTTCATTTAAGACCTTTAGATCTCCCTCTCAATGACATTCATACCTTCTCACGCTGACCATTACAGGTCGATTATTGTATACCATACCATAATTATTCTACCATTCATTTTGTTCACTCTTACAAATAAATCTACGGATTCTTAATCATTAATCAAGAACAAAACATTTTACTAACCTCGCCTTCAGTGCATAAGTCAGTTATCCGTGTGCCGGATCGATCCGCTTCTTTATATGTACCTTCTGTACCAGAATTGGTCTAATTCATTCATGAAATATGCTCCCACTCGTGAGCATCGTTCCACTAGCTTCATTACTATCATCTCACTAAGAATTCCATCATATTTATCTATAAATAAATAGTTAGTACATAACCTTTTATAATTGCGTCCTACAGGGTGTTTGTTCGCCTATTGCCTCTTTCACAATTTTCTTATGTACATGCTAAAACATATCATGCATTCCATTTCTTACATACTATCCTTTCATTTTATTGGCTATTTCGTCAACTTTCGCAGTTTGAACTCTCGAGATCAGACTAACACCCCCTTACCTATTATGGTCGGATCGAGGTACACGTTCGTACCTTATACTTGCATAATTGCAAGGACTTCATTTATTTCATTTGACCTTTTGGAAGTCTAATTGTAAATACATTCTCACATATGGGTATCAGTTATCCTATCCTGACACACCATTCTCTAGTCGAGCCCTATGCTCCTATTACAAATATAATTTTTTATACGTACCTGGCGTGGGTCAAAACCCTTGACTCGTTATTTATACTTTGCGACGGTTAATGCTTTCCAAACTGTGACAATGCATGCCCATACATTATGCTCACCTATAAGTAATAAGCTTGACAAACCGAACATTAAATACCGGGTTCAAATGGCGATCGCCATTTGACCCGTATGACTCATTTGAGTCTCGTTTTTAATTTCTATTCTTATTCATTTAATCCGTCTTCATTTACGGATTCGAACTTTTAATTCATTACCTTTCATTCTTACTGGTTTGACTCCATTTCTCAGATTCTAACATTTTCATCCGTACCTTTCGTTCTTCTGTCGTATCATTTACCATGTCATTTCTTATGATATATTTTCGTATTAATCTTCTATATTCAACTTCAAGTGTTGGATCCTAGCACTAATTCCATGTCCTAATTCATGTAGCGCGTCTCAACGCAACACTCTACATCCTATTTCTAGTGGTGTTCCCACCCTTCTTTCTTGAGTTTGTTTTACATTCATTCGTAAGCTTAAACTTTTCATTCTTATCTTTCTCTCTTATATTGACCTGATCCTTTAAGAATCGTTAGACCCCTTTTTACTTGCTTGTCCGGACATAAGTAAGATGATTCTCGTGTTTTTTTTTCTCGAGCTTTGGTCAATACATGACCATCCCTTAATATACCATTTTCATTTGTTCGTTCACCGTATTTGGTGTTAATTCACCTGCGTTCTCTAACATGTCTCTACTAATGAGTATCCTACATTACACATTGCATATCTTACGTAATACTTCTAGCATTTGTAAATAATTATTATTTACTGTCTTCTACAATATAACCTTATAAGGTCAACCACCACCCAATACTTTTTGTATATAAGTATTGCAGTACATGTTGCACTTACTCTCAATTCGAACATCTTTACAAAAATGTCTTTAGCTAACATCCCAACTAATATTCTTCCCATACCTTTCATCAACATTACCAAGTTCTCATTTCCGCCTTAGAACTTCTCAACTAAAATTTATGACCGATTTACCCTTATAATGAGGTCTTATCAGTTTAACATTATGCCAACAATTTCAACAAAACGTACCATAACATTTCTCATTTATTTATACATTTCACTTTGATTTCGAATACTCAAACACGTATACACCTTCATGTAGATGAATTCGAAGCGATTGCGAAATCACTTACCTTTAGCGTTCATGTTCATGCTTGCCTCATTGCTTCCTCTTACCTCGTTTGCCATCCATACTTGAATCAACTGACAAGATTTCCATCCTTACATATTATTACATTCATAACACTGTTAGCTTATGTGAGCATACATACAACTATTCATTTTCTTTCTATTCATAAGTTAATTGACTTTCGTTAGTCAAATTTTGTGTAACCAAGGCATTTATTATTAGTTATCTCACTTCCAATCCATACAACTAAACTTTCATCAAGCATCACACGTAAATCACTTAATACATAACACATCAACTCTTTACTTTAGCATTTGGGTCTAATGACCATTTCATAATATCCCTATACTATTGACTTTTAGATAGTCAACTGTCTTGCTTACACACTTCAAACTTTTGAACATGTAATCATCTAAATATGATAGGTCATAATAATAATATCCTGCATATCTCATACTCGTATTGTACGGCATGTACAATTTACGTGATCCTCTAAACAATACATATATACATTCACATACACATATTTTCACATGCTAATGCTCCATGATTCTACAATTAGAAAATTTCATTTGAAACAACTATATAACATAATTTCGACATATCCTTTACTAATTAGCTCGTATGATTCACATTTAGCACATATTCGCCTCTTAATCATACTAAAGCAAATCATTAAATACACATAAGCATCACACCATTCATGTACAAGGTACAAGCCTCTAATGCATAATTCTATCAAAGCGTACATTCATCCGAATTTTCAAACGAATTCCAACTCCACTTTATACATTCGTCATTCATTTCATGCCATTCCATACGTTACATTCGACTTTATAAATTTTACTTTATCGCCGACGATCTACATAACCTTACATAACTTATTATATCTTCTTATAACTTGACAGGAACATAAAACGGGCATTTCTGAGAAGTATGGGAACTTAAATCATAATTCACAAGCTTCAATACATCATATTTCATTAGTCCATAATTACTTCGTTTGCATTCTTATGTTTTAAACTTTACTCGCTTTTTCAGCTTTCATCATTTGTTCGTGTCATTCGATACATTACCTTCGACTCTTCTGAATCAATCCCATCGTAACCACTAATTGTGGTTACATACATCTATTAGGCCTTATATGGACTTTATGTAATAATTAACTAGGCTTTCAGATAATGCGGAAACTTAAAATGCGAAAAACAATGCAAATCAGCAGGCTAAATTTACGCTAGCCGTTGGCGACGGCAGGGAAGCCCGTCGGCGACGGCTTCTAAATATGTGTGTCGGGTAAAAACCCCGTAGACAGTGACTTAGGGCGTCGGCCCAAATGAGGGCGTCGCGACGGACAAGTGAGGCGTCGGCGACGGCCTCCCTTTTGTCACTTCGCTGCAGATTTCATTTTTTGTGTTTTAATCCATTTTCAAGTCCGTTTCCAGCCATATGTTTCCTATAACCCCCCGTTTCACCTTCCATTATTACTATTTCACATACTTAACTTAAATATTTATCATAAACACACTATACATACTTGTATTAAACAAAAAAAAAACTTAAAGTTTTACCTCCTTGGCGATCTCGGAGCGAGCACACTTCTGCACGAGCCGTCGGTTTGAGTTCAAGCACTATTACTCTTGCTCGAATCCCTCAAACCTAGGCTCTGATACCAACTTGTAACGTCCGTATTTGCGTCTAGAAGAAATGACATCCAAAAGACGCTAGAAACATAAACTTTTAAAATGTACAACTCTTTCACAACTTAAAGGGTAAAAACGCTAATACCATTAACACATGATTTTAACAAAATTTGGGCATGACCCGTCCGTAGGACGGGTCTGTCCCTGTATTAACCATCAACAAACAAACAAGTTTACGACCCGTTCGACTAGACACTACTAAAAACCATACACCAAGTACTAACAAGTGTAACTACTAAAAATGTTATACAAAAACAAGCATTTGACCCAAAACATTAATACATAATAGCGGAAGCGCTTGATAACCATCAAGTGTGCATATGCTCGCTCCAAATTGCCAAGTCGCCTAACTTGAGGATTTACCTACATTCAACAACAAAGCTTTTAAAAGTTAGTCATAATATCTATTCCGTTTACAATACTAACATTTTAGTTCCATTCGCTTACATATTTTCATTTCTTTTACGCATTCGATTACCCAATTAAATGGGTAATGGCATATACTCTCATAATGAGATTCAAGCATACCACTTACGACCCGGTATTATCGGGTTAATAGCTTACACATAGAAACTTCCGTTCTATCCGTATAACGGATTGAACTCATACATTGCTTTTTGCATTCATGACCACCCGTGCTAAACGGATGGTACCATCTTCTTACTCGACCCGGTTCGACTCGAACCGGTCGCCTTGCATAGCTTAATGTAACCTTCGATAGCATAATCCGTGAGGGATTTGTTATCTACTTACTAATCACTATAATCATTATAACAAGGGTTGTTTATCATAATATAAACAAAATTTTAAATAAGGTTTTGTATGCAACGGAACATACCTCGATCATGCGTGTCTTCCGTTTTCTTAGTGCTTGTACCTTCTTCCTTCACGCCTACATTACAACATTCATTCATTCATTTAGTCCATCAATTCGTTCAGCCATTTTTCCATACCACACATACATTTATCTCTTAAGCATTTCATCAAACACTTGGTAGGCATCATAATTAAGGTATACGGTACAAGACTAATAAGCACATTTCTACTAGTTCATCATCATACAACATTTACATTTATTCGAATTTACATAACTACTTCATCCTACATCAATTTTATTCATCATTCATGCATCACATCAAGCTCATAATAAAAATTCTAGTTATATGATCTCATTCCATCATCCTACACTTACTAGCTTCTTAACAAGCGGGTTTTTGCTATAATCACAACATCCCATCCAAAATCAAACATAAATTCTGCCATTGTTCTTATCCTATCCCTTAATCCTAACTAAATTTCACGAATTCTATGTCATGCACTCATGCTTGGGTTAAGACCCACTTCTTACAATTCAACAAATCACAAAATTGGACTTACCACTTCGAAGAACAGGTATAGGAGCTTAGAATTTGCTGAGTATACTTTCGATTTCCTTAAGATTTCTATTGATTCTTGAGGATTTTGTAAAGCTAGGGTTTTCACCCCCTTGCTTCTCTTCTGTCGATCGACCAGAACCCCAATGTGGGTGTTTTTTTTTTAATTTTTGTTTTATTAGTTAAAACATTTTAATTTAATACTTACACATTGAACCCTCCCACTTTAAAAGAGTGTTCAATTTAGGCTTTCTCATAAATTAACTTATCATTTTGTCATATTCCATTAACTAGGTTAGCTTCTTTGTTTATTTTCACTTTATTATTATACTAGACAAATTTTGGGGTGTTACACCGTTGGAGCGGTTTTAGGACAAAGAAAGGATAAGCACTTCCACCCCATCTACTACGCAAGCAAAACCCTCCATGATGCTCAAGAAAACTACACCACCACGGAAAAAGAGCTTTTGGCCGTAGTTTTCGCTTTTGACAAATTCCGCTCGTACCTAGTTCTATCCAAGACAATTGTCTTCACCGATCATTCCGCGTTGCGCTTTCTTTTCCAAAAGAAAGACGCTAAACCCCGACTCATTCGGTGAATTCTTTTGCTTAGGGAGTTCGATATTGAGATTAGGGACAAGAGAGGAGCCGAGAATGTGGCGGCCGATCATTTATCGCGTCTAGAGGATCCCAAGAGGGAATAGATTCGCGAGGAGGAGATTGGAGACACGTTCCCTCATGAGTCTATAGAGTTTGTTGAGGCCGAGAAAGAGGGTTTGCCATGGTTTTGCGACTTAGCGAATTACCTCTCTAGTGGCAGTGTTATGAAAGGAATGTCCACACAACAAAAGAAGCGTTTAATTAGTGAGGCGAGGAAGTATGTGTGGGACGATCCTTTTCTCTTTAGGATAGGAGGAGATAGAGTTCTTAGACGTTGTGTGTCGAGAGAGGAAGGGTGGAACATCATAAAGCATGTGCATGAAGGTCTCACGGGAGGACATCATGGTGCACACTCCACCGCTCAAAAGGTATTCGATTGTGGTTTTTATTGGCCTACCGTTCTTAAGGATGCCGAGGAGTTCGTTAGGATGTGTGATGCATGTCAACGAACCAGCAATATTTCCGCCAAAGATGAGATGCCTCAAAACCCCATACAAGTAGTGGAGGTTTTTGACGTTTGGGGCATCGACTTCATGGGACCTTTCCCAACCTCCAAAGGAAACCGTTACATACTCGTGGCGATCGACTATGTGTCCAAATGGGTTGAGGTTCAAGCTCTTCCCACAAACGAAGCCCGGGTAGTGTTGAAATTTCTCAAAACGCTCTTTTCCCGATTCGGTACTCCTAAATCCTTAATTAGTGATCGTGGCACTCACTTTTGCAATGCATTGATGGAGAATTTGCTTGCATGCTACGGTATCACTCATCGTTTGTCTACCGCATATCATCCACAAACAAGTGGACAAGTGGAGAATGCAAATCGCGGTATTAAACGAATCTTAGAGAAAACTGTGGGTAAAAATAGGAAAGATTAGTCGGAAAAGCTAGACGATGCATTGTGGGCATTTAGAACCGCCTACAAGACACCTTTAGGAACCACACCTTTTATGATCGTCTATGGAAAAGCTTGTCATCTTCCCGTGGAATTAGAGCATAGAGCGCTTTGGGCGTTAAAAACCGTTAATTTAGACATGACCGAAGCCGCTAGGAAGCGTTTCTTTCAAATTCATGAGCTTGAAGAGCTTAGGGATACGGCATATGCTCGATCGTTGGGAATAAAGGAGAAAACGAAGTTGTTGCATGATCGGAGGTTGAGAAAAGTGAAGGAGTTTAGCAAAGGCGATAAAGTGCTTCTCTATAACTCGCGATTGAAGCTTTTTGCAGGTAAGTTGAAATCGAAGTGGTCGGGACCTTTTATGGTTCACTATGTGTTTCCGTATGGAGCGGTGGAAATCATGGATGAGAAGGATGGCCGTACTTGGAAGGTGAATGGCCATTGATGCGTGTTAGTGTAATATATGTTTTAGATATATATTTTAAGCCCTTTTTACACTTTTTAGCCAAGTTTTAAATTTATAAAACATGATATTTACTAACACTAAACACACATATGGGCAAGTGCACCCATCATGGACGTAGTATAGTGTTGGTAAGATACCGATGTCGTCCAAGGACACAAGAGCCTTTAGTACCGGTTTATCCTCAACGTCTAATCAAATCAAAATGTTAGAAAAAAAGATTTTTAAACTAAGAAAATAAAACTAACTAAATGCTGAAAAATAAAATAAACATAAAAACAATAGACAAGATGAATCACTTGGATCCGACTCGTGTATTAGTATAACCTTTGATTATTTTCGCACTTTTGCACTTGTTTAAGAGATTATCTTAGTTATTGTAGTAGGCCCCTCTTTTGAAGGCGACGTTACCCTCAACCCAGTAGTTTGAGTCAGCAAGGATACAATCCTAAAGGGTTGGATTATTGAAAGATAATGAATTAAGTTATTAATGCAAATTATGGTAGGCCCCTCTTTTGGAGGTGACGTTACCCTCAACTAAGTAGTCTGAGTCAGTAGGGATACAGTCCTAAATAGCCGGGTTATAGTATTAATAGTAGTTAACTTTTGAGGGGATCAAAGAGTTTGGACCCCCGCCATCCAATACCTTTGGGTATTGAAGGAGGTCCTACTAAATTTGACCCAGGTCCCTTGCAGGACCTCTAAACGCTGAACAAGGGCAAGACCCTTACCAAACCGTTCCCTTAACCCCCGACCAGGTAGCCAACATACCTCCATATAGACCGTGGAGATATGAATGGTGAAAATTTTTTATTTTATATAGACAGTAAAATAATGCCAAGACACCACGGACAAACGATAAGGAAAAGTCACCTTCAACATAAGCAACTAGTTATTAAAGTCATTAATACAAAACCAAATAAAAAGTGCAAAAGATTAAAAATAAAAAGTATTATACTAAACACTTGTCTTCACCAAGTGATGTAAGAGACTTAGGCAAACATGGCCTTGATTGTCAAGAACTCTTACGATCAATCTTGGATCCCGAGACGACTCACACACTCTATGATGGACAATGGATGATGGTGGTGGATGATGGTGTTGTGATGGTGGTGGGTGGTGGATGAAGTGTGAGAGAGGTGGTGTGCCAAGGGATGAGATGCAATGAAGCCAAGCACTCCTATTTATAGGCTGAACAGAGGCCTGAGCACGGCCCCGTGTCCGCTGGGCACGGCCCCGTGCCCGTCTGACACTATCTCTCCTCATTAATTGTAATTCGCAATTACAATTAATGCGCCTGCAGTACTTTGGGCACGCCCCCGTGTTCTTTGGACACGGCCCCGTGGTGAGCATTAGAAGCTTCTACAGGTTTGTCTTTTCTGCTGCTTCTTGGGCACGGCCCCGTGCTCGCTGAGCACGGGGCGTGTTCAGTCTTCTGCCTTCTCTGTTTTGCTTGGGAGGATGCTGTCGAGGGGTCGGGCAATCCACTTTTGTTCCTTTTCTTGTATTTATGTTAGATTTAGCTGCCTTTTTGCTTCTTTTGTTAATTAGAGCTCATTTAATCCTGAAAATACAAAAGGAAGACAAAAACACACTTTTTCCAACATTAGTACTTAAAAAGGGTTAGTTTTATGCCTTATTTGATGAAATTTATATGTTGCATTTTACACACATCAAATACCCCCACACTTGAATTTTTGCTTGTCCTCAAGCAAAACTCCTTAATATGTCGCTTACACTCCCAAATGGAATGGGTAGAAGAAAAGGTTTTGGCTTGTTATAGAGTGTCTGGATTTTCCAAGATTGTTTAGGTTTTATTTTACTTATTTACAATCCTATTCGTCATGATTTATTAAAAACTTTTCATAAGGTAAATTATTTATTAAGGCATCACATACTTTTCTAAAATTCCATTTATATACAAGTTCACATACCTCACGGGAGAAATCACTCACACTCGGCCGAAAGTGTATTTTTAGTGAATCACTCGAGAGCGGCATGGAACTTATTCCTACCATAAGCTTGCCAAGCAATCAATCCTCCTCCTTTTTAACTTTATACCTTTGTAAATATCAGGAGGACTTTTTGGGTGAAGGGTTAGGCTTGGGCTAAAGGTGGGTGGTTGAGTTAGTGGTTAGTAGAAAAGGGCGAAAGTCGTAAAAAGCGTCGGTTTTCGTAAAACATTTTGTTTTTGTGACTTTATTTTAAATGAAGTATTTATCCAAACAAGCTTTTGTTTGAGGAGCTTTGTTTGCTTATTTCTAACTTCATTGTAATATATATATCTATATATATATATATATATATATATATTTAGTCACATGAAAACCGAGCTTGTTACTAAAGTAAAGGGTAAAAATAAAAGGGTTTTTGGTGGGTAAAAAGGATTTTGGGTTAAGAAATGAAAAGGTTTAGGCTCAAAGGGGTTAACTAGGGGGAGTTTTTGGGTATGTGAAAAGAAAAATAAAAATAATGGTGTTGAAAGAAAAAGGGTTAGTCCTAATGCCTCCATCATTTACTTACCTGGGTTTAAGTTGGTAAGGACCAGAAATGAATTGTCGTGGCAAGTTCTAGAGTCGTAAGAACCAAGCGGCTATTCACACAAGAAACGAAAAATGAGCATTTAGTTTAAAGATGTATAGTTGTATGCTCTATAAAGGCTCAAAACTCACTTTTGTGGGAATGGGTTTTTATGTGATCAAGTATATATATATAATCGAATTTTAACTAAGCTTGTCATGTCGTTTCATAATTTTCTTATGTTGGTTCTTTTTATCACGACGCTATCGGTTGTAAACTTATAAAAATATAACCTTGTTAGTCTTAGAATTCCCAACTTAAACTTAGACAAAATTAAAAAAAAAAAATTGAAAAAATTTGGGGTGATTAGCGGTTCCAATAGAGTTTTGTGTAAGGCTTGTTATTAGGACTTGCAAAATTCAAGGTTTTAGCACCCCCCCCCCCACACTTAAATTACACATTGTCCTCAATGTGTCCCAAAAATAAATTTTTAGGTTGATTGGATGTGTAACATTGTGTTTAAAAGCAAAAATTTATGTTACTGGCAGTCTGGACACGGCCCCGTGGGGACCGGGCATGGCCTCGTGTTCAGGTGCCAGTAACAATAATTAAAGAAAAGAAACAGAAGCCTGGACACGGAGGCGTGTTAGGTGAACACGGCCCGTGTCCAGTTACCTGAAATGGGCATTTGTCTGCAGGGTGTTCAGCAAGGGGCCGTGTTGGCTGGGCACGGCCCATGCTGAACTGACTGTAAGGGAGAAATTCTTGTCGGGTGCCTTGTTTCCGTGCATGGGTTTATGTTTCTCGTTTCCCTTGTCATCCTTGACCACCATGAGTGTGTTTTATTCCTGCAAATTAAAACTAAAAGATTAAACTTAAACTAAGGATAGTTCCGCGGATTGCCTCCGTGGTGCGCCACGTTTATAAGGGTCCTTGGCTAGACCCAAGGCAAGGTTATATGTTTTCTGAGCGGGGTGTTTTGCATCCCATGTTGCACCGTCGGAGAGCATCATCCAAACTTGAATCAATAACCTTCATGTAATTGACCGGGTCATCGTCCTCTATTTTCTTCCCAACCCCGAACTTTACTTCATCATCCCCGTATTTCAAAGTGAGTGTTCCGTCATTCATATCTACCCCTGCTTGTGCGGTGGCGAGAAATGGTCTCCCTAATATGAGGGGGACTTCGGTGTCTTCTTCCATATCAAGTATGACAAAGTCGGCCGGGTAGACGAAATTGTCAACCTTGACTAGGATATTTTCAATGACACCTTGCGGGAATTTGACAGATCGATCAGCAAGTTGTATACTCATTTTTGCAGAACTCGTTTTTCCTAGGCCGAGTCTTTTGAACATTGATGAGGGCATGAGGTTAATGCTAGCTCCAAGGTCGGCTAGTGCATTACGAACGGGGGAGTCACCGATTGAGCAAGGAATTGTGAAGCTTCCGGGATCGATTTTCTTTTGGGGGAGTTTGTTGAGTACGAGGGCAGAGCATTCTTCGCCTAGGTTAACTAATTGCAATGTTTCAATTTTCCTTTTATGAGTGAGGAAGTCCCTCATGAACTTAGAGTATTTAGGCATTTGGGTTAGGACATCAATGAAAGGAATATTGACATGCAATTGTTTTAGTCAACTTTCGAATTTTGCGAATTGCTCATCGGTCTTTTGTCGGATTAACCTACCGGGGTACGGAACTCGAGGAGTCTTGGTAGGCTCTGATGAGGGAGGGGAACCTTTCTCTTGTAAGGGCGGTGTTACGGTCTCCTCGGTAGGCGGCAGGCTTTCCGTAGGACCCACGGTGCGGTCCCGTAGTGTTATGAGATGAACTTGCGCCTTTGGGTTTGTTTCGGTATTGCTTGGTAACGCGCCTTGTGGTCTCTCGGAGAAATTTTGTGCTAGTTGACTTATTTGTTTTTCGATGTTTTGAATACTAGCTTGTTGATTTCTAAAATTTGATTCTAATTGTATAAATCTATCCGAGTTTTTCTTTTCAGTGTCGGAGATGAGGCCAGATATAGTATCTTCAAGCCTTTCTCGTCCACTCTGTTGTTGAGGGAAATTTTGTGACTCATTTCTTGGTTGTTGAAAGTTTATTCGTTGGGTTACGTTTTGTTGGTTACTACCATTGTCGGGTTCTCTCCAACCAAGGTTAGGGTGATTTCTCCATCCTTGGTTGTAGGTGCCCGTTGGAGGACCCGACGGCCTAGGTCTATTATCAATGTAGTTTACCGATTCTTGTTGATCGTCTTTTTGTTTCATACAACTCTAATTTTCATGTGGCCCACCACACCCTTCACAAGCCATAACCGAGACCGTTTTTGTCATTTCCAATTTTTTTATTTTTGAAGAAAGGGCCTCGATTTGGGCTTGTAAAGAAGTGCTTTCATCAACCTTATGGGCGCCAGGGGCAATGGATTTATTGCCTCGGGGAGTGTGCCACTGAAAATTGGTTTGAGCGATTTCCTCAATTTGATTATATATTTCATGCGGGCGACGATTACCTAAAAGTCCCCCGGAGCTAGAGTCCAGTGTTTGCCTTGTGTGTGGCAACAGCCCATTATAGAAAGTGGACACTTGTTGCCATATCGCAAGGCCGTGATGTGAACACTTTCGCAATAGCTCCTTGAACCTTTCCCAAGTTTCATATAAGGATTCCCCGTCCTCTTGTGAATTTGTATTAATTTCAGTCATTAATTTAGCCGTTTTAGCGGGAGGGAAATACTTATATAGAAATTTTTGGGCTAGTTCATCCCAAGTGTTTACCGATCCAGCTGGGAGGGCGTTAAGCCAAGATTTCGCTCGGTCTTTTAGTGAAAAAGGAAACATTCGGAGGCGGATGGCGTCATTTGATGCTCCATTGATCCGAAAGGTATCACATATTTCTAAGAAATTAGTAATATGTAGATGGGGATCCTCGTCCGCAAGCCCATGGAAGGTTGCGGAGTTCTGAAGCATCTGTATCAAATGCGGCCGAAGTTCGAAGTTATTGGCTTCAACATTCGGTGCATTGATGGCGGCGCCGAGGTTACCTACGGTGGGTCGTAGATAATCCATGAGGGTACGTTGGTCCGCCTTTGGAAGTGGGTTTCCCGAAACCTTCTCTTGGTTTTTGGCTTTTAGTCTTTTTCTGAGAAAGCGTTCGGGTTCTTCTAGAGGTTCTTTTATGTCCTTATTAGAACTGGAGCTCATACACTACGTAGGGTTGGCGTCTAGTTCCAAGTCCTGCAACAAAAACAGAAAAGAATGCTGGTCAGAAGGTTCACCACGGCCCCGTGCTCAATGAACACGGCCCGTGGTCGGAGTTACAGTGATTGTTTTCCAGATCCCAGTTACTGGAGGGTTGGACACGGCCCCGTGTTGCACCGACATGGCCCCGTGGTCAGCCTTCTGTAACTTGGAAAACTAAAAACTGCCAGTAACACGCTGGGCACGGCCCATGTCCGACCAGGCACGGCCCGTGCTGAGCTCTGCAGAAGCTGAAAAACTAAGAAAATCCTAAAAAATTAAAAAGAAAATAAAAAAATGATTAGGCCGTTGATTCCTAACTTTCTTAAAATCCTTGTGTCCCCGGCAACCGCGCCAAAAACTTGATGCGTGTTAGTGTAATATATGTTTTAGATATATATTTTAAGCCATTTTTACACTTTTTAGCCAAGTTTTAAATTTATAAAACACGATATTTACTAACACTAAACACACATATGGGCAAGTGCACCCATCGTGGACATAGTATAGTGTTGGTAAGATACGGAGGTCGTCCAAGGACACAAGAGCTTTTAGTACCGGTTTATCCTCAACGTCTAATCAAAATCAAAATGTTAGAAAAAAAAAGATTTTTAAACTAAGAAAATAAAACTAACTAAATGCTGAAAAATAAAATAAAAATAAAACCAGATAGACAAGATGAATCACTTGGATCCGACTCGTGTATTAGTATAACCTTTGATTATTTTCGCACTTTTGCACTTGTTTAAGAGATTATCTTAGTTATTGTAGTAGGCCCCTCTTTTGAAGGCGGCGTTACCCTCAACCCAGTAGTTTGAGTCAGCAAGGATACAATCCTAAAGGGTCGGATTATTGAAAGATAATGAATTAAGTTATTAATGCAAATTATGGTAGGCCCCTCTTTTGGAGGTGAGGTTACCCTCGACTAAGTAGTCTGAGTCAGCAGGGATACAGTCCTAAATAGACGGGTTATAGTATTAATAGTAGTTAACTTATGAGGGGATCAAAGAGTTTGGACCCCCGCCATCCAATACCTTTGGGTATTGAAAGAGGTCCTACTAAATTTGACCCAGGTCCCTTGCAGGACCTCTAAACGCTGAACAAGGGCAAGACCCTTACCAAACCGTTTCCTTAACCCCCGACCAGGTAGCCGACATACCTCCATATAGACCGTGGAGATATGAATGGTGAAAATCTTTTATTTTATATAGACAGTAAAATAATGTCAAGACACCACGGACAAACGATAAGGAAAAGTCACCTTCAACATAAGCAACTAGTTATTAAAGTCATTAATACAAAACCAAATAAAAAGTGCAAAAGATTAAAAATAAAAAGTATTATACTAAACACTTGTCTTCACCAAGTGATGTAAGAGACTTAGGCATACATGGCCTTGATTGTCAAGAACTCTTAGGATCAATCTTGGATCCCGAGACGACTCACACACTCTATGATGGACAATGGATGATGGTGGTGGATGATGGTGTTGTGATGGTGGTGGGTGGTGGATGAAGTGTGAGAGAGGTGGTGTGCCAAGGGATGAGTTGCAATGAAGCCAAGCACTCCTATTTATAGGCTGAACAGAGGCCTGGGCACGACCCCGTGTCCGCTGGGCATGGCCCCGTGCCCGTCTGACACTATCTCTCCTCATTAAATGTAATTCGCAATTACATTTAATGCGCCTGCAGTACTTTGGGCACGCCCCCGTGTTCACTGGACACGGCCCCGTGGTGAGCATTAGAAGCTTCTACAGGTTTGTCTTTTCTGCTGCTTCTTGGGCACGGCCCCGTGCTCGCTGAGCACGGGGCGTGTTCAGTCTTCTGCCTTCTCTGTTTTGCTTGGGAGGATGCTGTCGAGGGGTCGGGCAATCAACTTTTGTTCCTTTTCTTGTATTTATGTTAGATTTAGCTGCCTTTTTGCTTCTTTTGTTAATTAGAGCTCATTTAATCCTGAAAATACAAAAGGAAGACAAAAACACACTTTTTCCAACATTAGTACTTAAAAAGGGTTAGTTTTATGCCTTATTTGATGAAATTTATATGTTGC
Source organism: Helianthus annuus (assembly GCF_002127325.2). Classification (NCBI taxonomy): domain Eukaryota; kingdom Viridiplantae; phylum Streptophyta; class Magnoliopsida; order Asterales; family Asteraceae; genus Helianthus; species Helianthus annuus. The sequence goes on along the minus strand of NC_035434.2, from coordinate 158,680,337 downwards.
ATTTTACAAACATCAGCCATCGTTTGAAACAGTACATTGGAGGAGCGATAAATACGGATGAGCAGGAGGAAATTCCTCTCGAAATCCCACCTAAAGCCACCAATTAGTGTTTTGGGTGAAAGCCCTAGTGTACATTTTGTATCGTTTGTATATGAGTCATCGTTTGCGTTTTTTTTCGTGTTCTAACGAGTATTTTCGTAGCTTTTCGGTGTTTATTTTGTGTCGTTGTGAATTTTGCAGGTTTCATCACCGCTATGGAACGGAAAAAGCATGCGAAAAGAGGTCCCAGGTATGTTTCTTGGACACTTAGAAAAATTTTTTTGGGTTTTGGATGGTTGGGAAAAGTGTTGAAATTTTTTCTAAGGCATGAACATGAAAATTTTACGAAACCTTCTGTGAAAAATGGCCCTTGGCGTGACGCCAAGGGCCTTAGCGTCGTGCGAGGCCTACCAGTTCAAAATTAATTATTTCCGAACCCGTCGCGTTACGCGAGGCCCCCCTGACCCCATGGCGTCACGTGAGACCCCCTTGAACCTGTCTAAAACGTTTTCTTGAACCTGATCGCTGAAACACTTTCCCTTTTCACATCTAAAAACCCTAAGTCGCGAATTTCATAAAAATCACCATAACTCACTCGTTTTTCCACCAAATCACTCCATTCTTCTTCCAAAATCACCACAATCACATTCCCCACAATCTTAACCATCAATTTCACCCAAATTCGCGCTACATTCTCGCGTTTTTGGACAAACTCATGCACCACAAGTTCAAGGCTTCATTTTTCTTGCTTAATCCAAATCCAAGGTATGATTTCTGTGATTTCTCGTTCGTAGGTTACTCTAATTCTTATTTTTAGTGTCGGGTCAGTCATGTTTTAGATCTAGGGTTTGGGTAGGTTGCTAAAGTTAGGATTTTTGAGCCGTTAATGATGTTAGTGGTATGCGAGTGGTTATGTTTGGGATGTTTACACATAATGGGGTTTGCGGATGGTTCGGGTTGGTTTACTTGGGGTTGTTTGAGACTTGTGGGGTATGTTTGGACAACTAGACAACATGTTTGAGCTTTACGGGTTTGTTTGGCTATAACTAAAGAATTTTTGCTAAAAAAAATAGGTTTTTGAACTGATTTTTGCAAATGTGATTAGTTTTCTAAACGGATTTTGTTGCCACAAACGTTGCGCTAAGGTTTACAAAGCTCCACACTCTCACTTGTTTCGCCTCAAGTGTGGGGATATTGTAGCACTTATGCTTAATTGAGGACAATTAAAGTGCCGGGAGGAGATAGTGTACATTGAGTCTTCGGTCGTTCGAGTCATTGAGTTTTGTAGTTTCTTTAGAGTAGTATTTTGAGTCTAGTGTCGGGTTTACTTATATGCATGTACAAGTTCACAACATTTTGCCGGTACTCAATCTCCATTCGGGTAGAATGATGTGTAACTTAAGCTTTTGTAGACGGTAACCCATGTTTTCGGAATTAGCCGTGAATGGAATGCTATACGGCTAATTCTATATATAAAAAAATAATAAAAAATAAACAAAAAAAATTAAAAACACCAAAAATAGCTTGTGATTACTAACAGTCTGCATTGTTTTTCTTGTCAAATCTTTCTTGTTTTGCAGAAACATGTCGGGTGAAAGTTCATCGTCAAACCCAAGAAAAAGGAAGATCAAGTATCGTGGGAACGATAGGAGAGTGTATTCTCGAATTGAGAGGTTGGTCGATCACCCGGTTTTGGATTTTGAAGAGGATACTGAAGAGAGGGTAAAGCTCAAGAAATATGTGGTAACTCAAACATTGGAGCATCGTACGATTGATTGGGAGTGGTTGCAAAGCATGGGAGCTAGTGACCGGGTGGCAGAGTTGTTGGAGCCAAGGCTAAGAGCGTCAATGGACTGTGATTGGCCGCAGTATACTGAACTTACACTTGAGTTCCATTGTACCTTTCGTCATAAAGAGGGTACTTTTGCTGAAAAGGATGCGGTATCGTTCTCATTGGGCAGAAATCTGTATGAAATGAATATTGCTCAGTTTGGAGTGGCTCTGGGTTTTTACACACCGGAGGAAGTGCAGACAGAGGAGTTTGTCAATGGTTTAAGGGGTGTGTACAATCATGCTCGGCCGAACTATTTAGGCCCGGATGACTTGGCTGAATTTTGGGATACAATTTCGACCCAACCGTTCGCCCAAACGAACCTTATCACTACGGTTCGTGATCCGGTATATAGGTATATTCTGAAGTCATTGGCGACTACGATTGTGGCGAGGAAGTCGGGTGAGAATAAAGCAAATTGGTTGGAGATTTTTGCGTTGATGTGTATGGTTGAAAAACGGAATTGGAACTTGGCAAGTTTCTTTGCATGGTCGTGCAATAGACCTCGTCGGGGAGGAAAACGGGCTGCAATGGATCTTGGGCCTTACATAGCTAGGTTGGCAAGGAATATACGGGCTCTCACAAAATATAAGGTTGAGCAGATGCATGAGGGTATGCCAACGGTTCGTTGGGATGTTGCGGATCTACAGTTAGCGGGTATTCTAACACATTCGGACCCGCCAGAGTGGAACTTCGTGCATGGCGCTCCTCCGCAACGACAGCCGGCACCTCGACAGATGTGTGCGGTCCTAGCTCCACAGTAGCCAGTTAGATAGCCGAGACCTGAACCGTTCACTCCTGAGGCTGCTGTTGACTACACACAGCAGAGATTTGATCAGATTGAAAATAGCATGCGGGTTGACCACCAGTGGACGATGCAGAGCCACCACCGACAGGACGACATGCTCAGGTATATGATGTCGGGTATGTCACTAGATGCTCAGATACCTTCACCCTTTGCGGGATTATTACCTCCACCAGTTTATGGAGGCGAGCAGAAGACCCCATATGTCTATGGTCAGTATCCGGGGTATGACCAGTGGGGGGGGCAAAGTGGTTATGCGTATAGTGGTCAGTTCGGGTGGCAGCAGGCTGGAGGTTCGGGGACCCAGCAGATGGAGGAGGATTCAGATGAGGAGTGATGTAGCAGACTGAAGCAGCATATATCCTTTCATGTTTATTTTATTTTTATGCTGTTTCGGTAGTTCGATTTGGTTGTACTAGTTAGACATATGTTTTTATTTTCTGTTTGAATTTCGGATGATGATACGTTGAACGTTTGGTAGTTGTTTGCTATGGTATGTTTACTTTAGGTTGATGATTGGAGCCGCTTTCTGTTCGTTTGAGAGAGAGTTTTGGTATTGTTTGCTGAGCACGTTCGGTATTGGAGGGCGTTTATGTGGAAACGACTGGCACTTTGACAGTCTCACATATTCAGTTAAGTCGTTTTCCTTTTTGTTGTTGTATATTTTTTTTATATTTCGGTGGTAGCTTTTATGTTTAGGTGGTTGTCTAGTCGTATTTTCGTTCTTGCATTAGGGACAATGCAATCTCTAAGTGTGGGGATAGGATACATGTAAATAATCGAGTCTTAATTATTAAAAATACAAAAAAATTAAAAAAAAAATTGAAAAATCCAAAAAAATAAAAAAAATTAAAAAAAATTGAAAAATCAGAAAAATGTCTTTCGAATAAAAAAGAAGTTTGCATTTTTGAACGGATAATGATAGAAAACATGAATTTTGCTCGGGTTGAAATAATAATAATATGATATTAAAATAAATCGAGCTTGCGTCTAGTTAGGGATATGTGGATAGGCCCGGGTTTGGTTTTAAGTCCCTTTGAGCTAATATACCTTAATTGTCGGTCTGCTAGTGGGTTTTCTCCTGGGAGATATGGGAAATCAAAACCGTCAATAATAGTATAAGGGGCACCGTTATAAGTTAAAACCGTTAGAGTTTGTGATCATGCGAAAAAAAAATGAAATAAAAAGTGAGCTAGAAACTAAATGAAAGTAGTGCATTCCTATGTAGTCTGGGCTGGGGATAGCGACTCTACAGCAAGATTACCTCTAGGGTGTGTGAAATCGACTGTGCAAAGAAAAAGAAAATAAGTACCGAAACCTAAGTAATTTGGGTTGGGGATAGCGACTCTACAGCCGGATTGCCTCTTGGTTAGGGAAAGCATCGTCTAGACTCGCGAATGAAAAAAAACAGAGAAAAAAAGAAAAAAAAATGGAAAAAGGAAAAAAATTTTGATTGTAAACTCTCTTGGTTTTGATATAAGACGGTTGGAATTGGTCCAGTGATCGTTCCTTTAGTCCTATAAGCTTGAGGCGGGAGTAGGTGGACTGTGGATTCTAGCGTGAGACCCTAGGTAGACTGACCACATTTAAATTAAAATCACACGATAAGGGTTTGGGATTGGATTCGGGTTTAAAGTGGACAAGTATATTCGCAATCGCAGCTAACGCAAGCCTTGGTTTTAATTAGGTATACCTATAGTTTTCGGTCCGAGTGATTATTTGTCTATGATTCCATTGCATAATTCTTTTTCGAGGACGAAAAAAGAGGAAGTGTGGGGATGTCCAAAAACTTGATGTGTAAAATGTTTAATATATTTTTAAAACACCAAATTTAATGGTCAAACTAGCTTAATTACACACAATCGGCAAGTGCACCGGTCGTTATGTAGTCAAGTCGGTAAGACCGAGTATCAATCCGTGGACACAATGGCGCGACTCTCGATACTAAACTTTTGTCCAGTCCTAGTCTAATAATTTCGAGATGGATTTTTAGATTTTTAATCAACTAAGAAAATTAACTAAGAAAATTACCTAAGAAAGCAGATAAGCAAACAGAACACAAATAACAGATTTGGGTGCAGTCAGATGATGCGAAAGTAGCTACCTAGGCAAGATGCATGTCAATTCACTCACGGTTCTTGGAATGGAATAACTAAGTTTTGGCTACCGGGATCTTAAGGTTCACTAAACAAGACCTAAACTAGCTGGCAGATCATTCTCCAAACAGGTCGCAATCTAGGGTCAAGAAAAGCGTATAAACTCACCGGTTAATGTCAGATCACCTCTCGGTCTCTCTAACTAGGTAGTGGTACCCTAAATCTAGATTACCTCTCGGTCTCACTAGAAACGATACATCTGGGAAGTGTAACGGATGTACGGGGTGGTAACTCTAATTAGGTTCTAACACGGTCTGCTAAAAATCACAAGAAAACCTAGGGTAATTCACTCTCGTGCAATTAACACCTAAACCGTCTAATGATTAAGACAACCCGACATCGAATCTCCTCTCGGTCTCAAAGATGGTAGAATATTTAATTACCAAATAGTTTATTAATTTGTTCCTAGGGTATACTACGTCTAGCAACCACAAGATTTAGTCGAAAACACAAAGTTAACGAAATCACCTAACCCTAGATTAAATTAATACGCAATCAATTTTAACCAAGTAAAGGTGGAACAAAAATAAACCATCAATTATTAAATACGCAGAAACATTAGAACCATGACAAGAGCACTTTTACCATAACACTAAGCCAAAACAATAGTTAACCAACAAAGAAACCGTAAATAATACTAACAATTATCCATAGCCTAGGTAGCACAAAGAAATTTAGCCAAGCATGGTCAAGAACGAAGCATAAATAAAGTTAAAGCAAACGGGTTCAGAAAACATTGTTCAAGTATTCAAGTCTAAATAAACTGAAAACAATAAAAACAAAGTCTAACCGAACAATCTATGAACTTTTAGGCTAATACTCTTCGTTGTTGCTATCTTCCTGCTCGTCTCTTGCGTGCCTCCAAATCCTTTCTGCCGTCCCCTTTTTTTCTTTTGTTTCGTCTCCTCTCGAATATATCTCCTCACACCTAGCTAGCATCCTCTCCAAGTTGGCCAAACAATGATCAAAAGAGCTCCCAAAGACCGAAAAGTCATCCATAAACACATCCATGGAACTCTCTATCATATCATGAAAGATGGCCACCATGCATCTCTGAAAAGTTGCAGGAGCATTACATAATCCAAAGGGCATGCGGCGATACGCAAAAGTACCATATGGACATGTGAAAGTGGTTTTCTCCTGATCCTCAGGTGCCAAAAACTTGATGTGTGCTAAACAGACTATAAAAATTAACTAAATTAGACTCTCTAAGCTAGACACGACAAAGCTTTAAATTCTAGACTCGACCTAAACCACACAATCGGCAAGTGTACCGATCAATGTAGTATAACCTAGGAAGTCCGGATATCGAACCACAAGACTCTATGTATCACGCAAATTAGACTCTAACAGACGCTGAAAGACACGATTTAACTTGTTTTAATTGTTTAGGGGGGGTTACGGAAAATCTAGGAAATCTATATTAAACTACTAAATTAAGCTAGAATTAAACTAATACGAATTAAGACTGAGGACTTTCTTTATATGAGAACGAGACCACCTAGACAAGAATCCTGGATCGTTTTTAAGAGATTACCGATTAAGTTAAGTGCACGAGTTATGGAACCGGGATCTTAAAGTACTAAACCTATTAAGAACCATCGAGGCCCCTCGACCCTTCTCAAGGAGAAACCTGTGGAACTACCTAGGCCGTTAATCCTACCGGTTATTAGACTTCTTCCCAGTTGTCTAATTATTGTGTAAGTACCCTAATGTTGACCTACTCTTTCCCAATCATAGATCTAGGGTAGTTTGGATTAATTAATTTGACTTGATAGACTAATAAAACCGACAGGTAAACCAAGACATGACCTTTCCCAAGGACTATCTAAAGCAATTCGCCGGGTAAGACCTACCAATAGCCCCTCACTTCCCAGATATTAGGACTAGTAGAACACTAAAAATTAGCAAATTATTACTAGTTACTTCTAGGGGTTATTGCGCAATTCTCCCTAAAGAGTGAAGGTTTTCTAACGTGATGTAGACACTCACCGAAACCCTAAACCCTAGTATGACTCTATGTTGTGATATAGACTGTCACTAAGAATCATATGAAGCAAGTAATAACAGTAAACCAATTCAAAGTACGCATACACATCAAACCATTAAATCAAACCGCTTACTAAACATAATCACCCATAACAATCATGCAATTAACAAAACCGGTAAAAACTTTATATTAATCCATTCATCAAGTCTAGGCGGTTTATGAAATTAGCCAAGCATACTAAAACGTATCATCAATCCAAAGAAATCTAGAACAGAATTCATTGTAACAAAGTTCCGAAATAAATAACCGACAAAACAAGGGATTAGAAAACCCGATATAATCTTCGATTCTTCGCCCTCGACTCGTACCAATGATTCCTACGCCTTCAAATCTCCGATTGCTTGCCAAGAATGCTCCCAGATTGCCCAAATATGTCCAATTTTCGTAATTAGGGTTGTGTGTTAAGTTTCTTGGGAATTCATGCATCAAAACCCTAGCTGGGAAACACATTCCACGAGATCAGACCCTAAGCGTGACGCGACCGGGGGGGGGGGGGGGTGGCGTCACGCGGCGCCTCCATGTCTTGATTTTATTATTATTTTTATTTCATTTCGATTTCCAGCTTCTCCGACGCGCGTACGAATCCCGGTTTTCTTCCAAACTGCTCGTTTTTACTTGTTTTTCATCACTTTAAGCTACGGGACCTGAAATCAAAGCTTAACGTCAGCAGTATCGAAATTCTAACCTAAACTAGACTCAAAACAACTGAAAACTGACCAAAATATACACTATAAACATATGTACTTTGCAGTACATCATAATACTATACTCAAATTAAAGAGAATAAAACACTCATTTATATGGTGTAATTTAAAAAAGATATATGTTAACATTACAAAAAGTTATGACCATTTTAAAAGTCGTGAGAGGATTTAGTTTTTTTGTAAGGGGATAAAGTGTAAGACCGTGCGTAGTGGCTCCATTTTGGAGCGTTCTTGTGCTCGAAAACGCCCAAACACGCCCAGGATCGACCCCCCGTGGCGTTTTTCTTCAAAATTTGAGTTGGGGCGGGCAAAATACAACGCCTGATGGGGATTGAATTCAACCAATCACATTTAATCTACTTTTTTTCCAATAGTTTTTTTTGTTGGTTTTTTTATTTTATTTAATTTTTACACCCCTTTAAACATAATGCCCCACAATGCCCACATCTCCACTACACCCATTTAGAAAACGCCCCACAATGCCCTATTGCTAACCGGGCTGCCACATGGCGCAAAACGCCCATGGGTGGGGTGTTAACCACTACACATGGTCTAACTACTAACTAATTATCTATAATTTTGTTAAAGATGGCGGATTAAAATGTAATCTAGGTGAGATGATTAAATTGATGGTATTTGATCACTTGACATTCTGTAGCTATTAAACATTATGGGATAATGACTAAGTACGTTGGGCTTTAATCACTTGTATACTAAAGCATCATCTAGTTGTACTTTTTAATCCACATGTCAATACTGACCAAGACAACTATCAATACGTCGACAAAAATGAGTTGGTCGTCACGGTACTTTTAGATTTTTTTAACATTATAGTTTATAAGATATTGCAATAATACGTAAAATAATAATAAGTTTGTTTTGGAGGGGATAAATGTAACTAATTATCCATAATTATGTAAAGACTCAAGGATTTAAGTGTAATAAGAAGAGGGGCTAAAGATAATTATTGTTTAAAAGACCAATTTACCCTCATTTTAGGGGTGTATATATAAATTAAGAGAGAAAAAGTTCGTATTTTTGAGTATCTTAAAATGTCTCTCCCTCATGCATTATAATATAATATAGATAAAAGATTCGAGGCGGGTAGTATTGTAATTTACCTTAAATTCTAAGAAGTCTAAGCCAAATTTTGTTGCGTATGGTACAATTTACCATTTCATAAAATGTGTATTCTTCCCATTTAACACGAAAGACCCCAAATCTAGCATATTACAGTTGGATATCAAAACATGAAATATGTTAAAGGGCTAATTATGTTTTGGAAACACACAACGGAAAATTTAATTAAAACATCGTCAAGTTTTTAATATCAAACATTCTATACATTTAAAATTGTCAATGCCACTATCCACGATAAGCTTCACACGCAAGCCTAAAGCTCCGCACCCCAACACTAACCTGCAAACAATATAATATATAAGTAAAAAAATTAACTACGCTAAGTGAGTTCTAATAAATAAGTTTCAAAATTAAACAAACCATTCAAGAAACCTTTAAAGTTAACATTTAGACTCAGTTTAAGTTTATGTCTGAAAACATAATTACCGACAATAGATCCTCATACATGACCAGTCGTCCAAGAACCCAAAATCATCCGACCTATTATTTGACTCAGTACATCTTTACCATTAACCCACTAGTTCCTCCTGCTTAACACGTAACATCACATGTGTTGTACGACTAGAACCAACTCATTATGCCACAAGATACACCGACACCTCCTAGCAAACGCTTACCCATCACTTCGACTAGCACAACACCTAATACACATAAGGTGGAAACCTAACACATCGTGCAACCACATAACAAAAACATGACCACTTAAATCATGCTTACCATAAGGGTCACGACTATCAGGACTCATCGTTGCCCCTAGTGACAACCGACAACCCACATCATCTCACAGAGCTACCTAACATCAGAAAGGTGCCACGTCTCTCTAATATCAGAAAGACGTTTAACTCATCATTGTTCTCGATTACAATGACTACAGCATCGTTACATAGTTTCTAACAACAGGAAAATGCAATGACACCATCATAACATCACTAGGATGCTGCTCTTCAGACATAATCACATAGACACACAATTGCCTAGGATTCTTATCAATATCACAATACCAGGGACTAACCATGTATCTCTATAATCATCACCCACCCCACACGTTTTCTCAATAAGTACACGACTTAATGCACACTCATACATATTATATTACCTATACACCTACGTGTATATTGTAATCATCCATAGGTAACCCACTTTAATTACCATAAGGTAGTAACCCATCTTTCACATAGCCATCTAGGACCTTCAAAGTCTAAGGATCCACTCAACACGTTACACGACTAGACGTCATTCCACCATAGTATACACACTACATACCCCAAACCCTTAGATAGTATCCGTTTTCCCACATCGGTAAGTCACCCATTGGATAACAATTCCACGCATAACCCATCCCCACGTAATCTCCAAATCACGTAGTTTCATGAATAAACACACGTCAAATCAGCTAAATTCGTAAAACCTCATCGTTTAAGTATAAGCACTTTAAAACGCATGTATGCTACCCCAAAAACATAGAAAGGGCATTAGAACTGTTAGTGCATATGTCTGTTGACTTCGTCTTGTATCGAGTCATGTAATAGAATAGATAGACCAAGACGCGTTGTACAAAAGAAATGGGAAACAGGTCTGAACCAGCCACCTCGTACGAGGTGACCAGTTCGTGCGAAGTGGCCAGGTCGTGCGACATGGGCCAGTTTGTGTGAGTCTGGTTCATGCGACCTGGCTATCCCTATATATATGAGGTCTTGGGACAAGAACTCACCTTAGCCTTAGTTACAATGTTTGCTCCGTCCAGCGTGTTTATACAACTGTTAAGCATCTGATGGAAACCATCCCGCATCCTATTTGTGACATTTGCACATTTTCAATCGTTGAACAATTTCGATCATTTTCGTGTTCAATAGAATGCTATATTTTATTTATGAAACACGTAACCGTACGATCGAACGAAACGATATCCACGACATTTCCAAACAAAATCCAAGTTACACATGCCTTAACACCTTTATATAATGTAAATATTAGGTTAAAAGGGGTAAAATGAAAAAATGCGACAATACAAGTCCAGGGGCCAAATCTGCCAAAAACCAAAAATGCTGGTCTTCAAGAGGCTTACGGTCATACGGTTCGTATGGGCCTGCCAGCAACAGAAAACTGGCAGCCGGCCTTCCAGCTGCATTTCTTGGCCTCCAAATCGCGATTTTGCCACCATTTCACCTCCTTTGGACTGGGATGACACTAATCAGTTCTTGATGACTCATGGGACACTTGGATTGGTTTTGTGAACTCAAATTCACTATAAATAGCCATGTTCATGTCCATTCCAACTTGCTCATTTCATAAATTCTTTCTCCCTATCTTTGGAGCTTGTTTCCAGCTGATTGGAAGCCTCCTATCTTGAGTTCTGAAAGTGTTCTTCAACACAAGTAAGTGCTCTTCTCATTTCTTTCATTATTTTAGCTATTTTGAGCTAAAAGTCAAACTGTTTGACTTTCTGTTTGACTTTCGGTTCTGACGATTTTTGGTCAAGTCAAAGTTCAATTGAACTTTGCAACGTGATCGTAATCACAAAGGTATTAATCCCTTGTGATTGCACCTTCTGATTACCAAGTTTAGTAGGCAAAGTGACGAGTCAAAGTTTTATGAATTAAAAGTAAAAAATGCGCAAAAGTGCATTTTACGACGAAAGCATTTTTGGGTATTAAAACTTAAAGTTTTGACACCAAATCAGTTTTATAACATTATTAGACATATTCAAACATGTCTAACTCGTCATTTCTAGTTTAGTGCTTTTTGGTTAGTCGTAAGTCGAGCGGTTTGACTACCGCTTTGACCTTCGAATCTGACCCATTTGGTCAATCTTAGGATTCGACCAAGTGCACTTTTGTGACCATAGTATTATAGGGAATAACCCTCTGAGGTTATATCTTATGGTCATGTCGTTTGGTTAGTTATATTACGATTCGATTATATATTCTTTTAAATTTCTGAAAACGCCCTTTTGGCGCACAAAATGGTTTTAAGCATATAAGACCAAAGTTTTGACATCTAAGCTGATGCTATAACATAATCAAACTTGTTTTGACATATTAGACTCGTCATAGGACTTATTTAACCATCCGATCTTAAAGTTACGCTTACGACCCGGTAAAGTGGCGTAAACCACTTTAACGAGTCGTAACGAGTCAAAGCACTTAGGAATCCTTTCTAATCAGAATGTAAGTCTTATTAAACCATATTACACGAGGTCCTTCTCTCGTTTGATTTATAAACTTCATTCTATCTAATCTCCCATTTAAAGTCTCTACACACTAACATAGTTATCCGACACATTAGGACACACTTGAGCTTTGTTTATTCCATTGAACAAGGACACATACGCAATCCCAAGTGAGTACATAGTCCCCTCATGTTTTGGGGTGATGCATATGTTCCTATCACTATTTTCATGATTCCAAAACTATATGATTCTATATACATAGTACTTATTCCATTAACTAATTTGAAACTGTTACTTATGGCTTAAACACAATGAATTTCAAAATTTGTATGAAACTTGTTGGTGCATAATTGTATTCATGTCTAAAATACATTCATTAAAAATGATCAAGCCCGATTGGTTAGCTCTATAGGACTTGACACCCCATTCTCGCTTCCTAGGTTTGTTTGGAAGTTTGATTAGGGAATGTCAGAAACCAAGTTACCCCAAATGGATTTACCTTCATGGTAAATCTATAAACGTCAACGAATAAGGTTTGAATGTATTACCAAACGACCACATGTGTTTATACAAGTTTTCCAATTAAGCCATGAAACTTATCTTTTATTGAATACTAAACATTTTGATTTCATAAACAAAAGTATACTTCTTGTATACTATAAGCATTATTATTGATAAACCAAAGAATACTTCTTCTATACTATAAGCATTATTATTCATAAACCAAAGTATACTTCTTGTATACTCTAAGCATTGTTATTCATAAACCAAAGTATACTTCTTGTATACTATAAGCATTATTATCCATAAACCAAAGTATACTTCTTGTATACTATAAGCATTATTATTCATAAACCAAAGTATACTTCTTGTATACTATAAGCTTTATTATTCATAAACCTAAGTATACTTTTTATATACTACAAATTCTATTATTCAAAAACCAAAGTATATTTTGACTATACTACAAGTTCTTTTTATCAAAAAGCAAAGTATTTTAGATACTAAATTTTTGATAATGATTCATGGCTACTTTTGAAATCGTTTAAACTTTTTTTTTAATATTCAAAGCCATGAATCTTAATCACAAAACGTATGTTACTCACATGCATTTTTATGCTGATGTTTATTTTCACATATGTTTTAGGTGCTATTATGTGATGATTGTTAACGTATGCTACACATAGGATGGACTCGGGCCTTTGTTTACCTTAAAACTTGAAAGACAATTGTTTGTATTTGTTTGACTTATTCCAAAACAATGTAATTCATTAATTCAAATAAAGAAAACCTTATGTACCAGGTGTTGTGAACCAATTTCTTGTAACGTGACTCCCCGATGTTTCCGCCGCGGTTTGTTGTATTACACGATTGGGGTGTTACAATATGGATTACCACAAAACAATCCCATTATCTCACTATCATCAACCCAACTACCCAAAGCCCTCAAACTACAAGCTTGGTTCAAATTCCAACACTTGATACAATGCGTGTGTCCAAATGTATAAAAACGCCCAAAATAGCCCCCAGTTCGTTTCGTTTCGCGCACCAACATTTTAGTAGCCCAAAACCGGCACAAACGAACTCCGTTTTGGATAATCTAGATATCCACGCTTTGCTATGAAAGATATAGCGGGAGGCTGAAGTGATCCTTGGTATAAGGATCAAGCATGGAAACAATGGTATTTCAGTTTCTCAATCTCATTCTATTGAGAAGGTTCTAAAGAAATTTAACTTTGTAAAATATTTTCTTGTAAACATTCCTATAGATTAGAGCCTTAAGCTCCTACCTAAAAAAGGTGTTGCAGTATCTTAACTTAAATACTCAAGAGCTATTAGATGTCTTATGTATGCCAGGATTAGTATTAGTCCATACATAGTTAGTGCTATTGGAAAGCTTGGTAGATTTACTAGCAATCCAAGTTCATATCATTGGTAAGCTATAAACCAAGTATTTAAGTACTTGAAAAGAACCATATATTGTGGTTTGACTTATTCTGGATTTATTTCGGTTATAGAAGGTTATTTAGATGCAAGTTAGATTACCAATATAGAAGATCACTCTTCTATAAATGGATGGGTATTCTTTCTTGGGGGAGGTGCCAACTCTTAAGCATCAAAGAAAAAGACTTGCATTACTAATTTAACAATGGAATTTGAGTTTGTAGCACTAACACCAGCTGCTAAAGAAGTTGAATGGCTAAGACTGATTTATGAAATTCAATTGTGGCCTAAATTGATATCATATATATCTATCAAATGTGATAGCAGTGTTGCAAAAGTCGGATTCCTCGGCCGAGTACTCGGCGAGTACTCGGTCCTCGGACCTCCACCTTGGCGACTTCCTCCTAGGCGGTCTCAACTAGTCGGCCTCGGGAGTACTCGGTCCTAGTCGGCGCCTAGTCGGCCTAGTCGGAGCCTAGTCGGCCTAGTCGGCCTAGTCGGTCTAGGCGGTCAACTTGGTTTGTTGACTTTTAATCGGTCAAACTCGGTCAAAATCGGCCTACTCGGCCTTGTACTCGGACTACTCGGCCTTGTACTCGGACTACTCGGTCTTGTACTCAGACTAGTCGGACTTGTATTCAGAATATTTGAACTTTAAACATGTTTCATTTTAAATTATACTCAGTTGACATGAATTATGCTTATTTTAACACATAAATAATATATAACAATTAATTTTCTTTATATTTACCATGTCCGCATACTCCCCGAGTACTCTCCGAGTACTCCGATTACTCCCAACTCCCCAGTCGGCCGACTAGGGACCGCCTAGCGACTTTTACAACACTGTGTGATAGTGCTACTACCTTAGGCTTTAAGTCAAGTGTATAACGAAAAGTCTGGACACTTAATTGTTATAAATAGCATGAATCGTGAACTCATCATGCAAGGTGTACTATTAGTGGAGTTTGTGAGAAGTTGGTATAATTTAGCTGACTATCTAACAAAGGGGTTAGGTAGAGATCTTATGCACATACAAGTCGGTTGTGAGGATGGGATTAAAGTCCATCTGAAATCTCCTATGTTAAGATACCCAATTTCATCCTGGTATGATATTAGGTGCTGAATTTAATGTGTAAATCTTAACATATAAAAATTGGAACACATTAGTAATATCATCCAATGTATGTTTCATACCTACAAATCGAGGAGGTTGAATTTTAACCTCTTAATAGTTTTTTAAATGCATATGTAGATGCGAGAGTAAAACAACTACCTATATGAGCATGAAGTTTAGCTACTTCAAAAAGTTGGGACTTGTCTTTGATATGCTTATTGAAGGGTTAAGACACAAGGCTAGTAAAAGATAGTGTTAGGTAAGAATATATGTGTATGTAAACTTTTATGTATATCATCTTCATGTATAAAGTATGAATAGCAAGGGTTGAATCCGTAGTAACATCCTTGTATTCGAATATTTGAAATGTGTAATATAGTAAGATGAAAACTCAATTGTCACGACATCTTCATTCATGCATAAGTTTGTTGTCTGTTATGGTATTGTTTTAATATAATCAAGGATTACACTAACTTGGGGGGATAAATGTTGATTATTTTAGTGTGATTAGATTGACTTGTTGACCAAAGTGTATCATGATATACATCAAACAAGTTAAAAGAGTGCGGAGTGTATGATTGTTTGAGTTTATTATGATTTTAAACATTTGGGGATCTCATTAATTGGTTCTTAGAAGCCCCTAGGCAATGGGGAACCCAAGGAGGAAACGCCCCCTTGGCGGGGGTCCATGGGCAACACCCCTAGAGCAAGGTCCAAGGGGCAGAGCCCCTGGCTGGATCGAGTGCGGTTATTGGCCCCTAACCCGAAATTCGAAATACCTTCCATTTGGTCAATATTAGCTATACGGGTTCATGAATATTACAAACACATACTTGTTCTTGAAGAATTTTGATTCTGAGTATTATTCGATTGTAAAGTGTCACACACAACTATTAGATTAGTCAGGTTTTATTCTAAGTACCCAACATATAATATACATTATGCTATTAGAGGACTTGAGAACTGTCAGATTAATCAGGTTTTGTTATAAGTACCTTTTTATATGAACAAATGTTATGTGAATCGAAAAATTTAAGAGATGTTTTATTATTTACAAAATTAAAATTTTGGTTTGCAAAATTTCATAAAAATAGTGCATATTAAGTTGTAAACTTGTATGTGATTGTGGGACTTCATATGATTTCTGCAAATCTTTAAGAAAACGATTAAAAACAACATATTACATGGGTATGGGTAAGATGATGTTTTTTTATTTATGTTTTCTTAGGTTGGATGGTATAAAGATCAGCATGGGTTGGGGATGATGATGTGTTGATTCAATATCGAGGTGAACACCACCCTATCCCTATTTGGTACTGAAGATCCAAATCAGTATGCTGATCACGGTTAATTGATTAGAAGTGGATATTGATTAGGCCATCCCACCCTGCTCCTATTCGGTACCGAAAAAACTCATCCAAACCGGTTTCGCTGATATGTATCATGGTGTTTGGGAGAGAGGATATCAACTAGGTGTGTGTATTAGGTTAACTAAATTTGACTGGATATCTTCACATGTGAATGCCTTATTTTGCTGAATGAGTAGGTGTAATGCTTCTTGTACGCTTGGGCGAATGGCACAAGAGGCCAAAATGTATCTAGTAAATGGCCCACCAATGTTATGAAGGATCCGATATATATGGAAAGAAACGGTTGTGGATAATATATCCGCATTTTTGGATTCATGACTAATGCTCGAAGTAGCACTTAATTCGCAAGTGATACGAGATCTTAGGGTGTCATAGTAATGCAACCTGGCGCCGTCTAGCAACCTTTTGGCTTAGGGTGTGAATTTGTTAAAGTCACAAAGCTAACATGAAATTCACGGATTTATGTTTAGTTTAAACGGGTTTAAGTCAATTATATGTCAGTCATTAATACATTTTCTTAAACTAGTAGTGCTCTAGTTAACTTGCGGCTTATTTCACCCAGTTTTTTACTAAAAATTGTGTATTGATTCATAACTTAAATTGTTTGGGAGCTAAACAAAAAATAAAAGAAATAACAGCTATCAGCTTTTATACTTCAAATGTGTGTAAATTTGTAGCCTTATGATATTAATACGTGAGAAAAATAAAATTTTAGATTAAACAGATCACGTTCATTTCATACTACAAAACTCGAGTCATGTCCGACTTCAAGTCAAATTTTGGTGTTCATGATAATGTTTTACCAATATGAAATTGGAGTATTGGATTTTATAATCTCAACTATTCTTCGTTTACCGTAAACAGTCCCAACTTTAAAAATAACCAGTAGCAGTCTGGCAGTCCCAACTATTAACATATTTGCATCTAATGGACCTTAACGGAACCCTAATGTTGGTCGGCAGAAAAAACGTTTTTGGCCGGAAAATTCCCTTTTCCTTGGAAAACTCAACATTTTTGTCTCAAACCTCTTTAGATCAGACATTTAGGAACCTTTTTCTCGTAAAAGTCTCAATTATTGAGGTTGTCGGGAAACTTCTTTTTCGCCGGAAAACTCAATGTTTTTGATCCAAACACCATTGTAATCTAAGATCGGACCGTTAGGAACTTTGTCCTAGTAAAAGGCCCAATTATTGAGGTTGTCGGAAAACTATTTTTTTGCCAGGAAAACTCAACATTTTTGTCCAAAACCTCTTTGTAACCTTAGATCGGACCTTTACGAATGTTGTTTCGACGACTAACGGCGTTAGGGTTCCATTAGCCAGGGTCTATTGGATTCAAGTATGTTAATAGTTGGGACTGCCAATGAATATTTATAAAGTTAGAACTATTGACGACCAACGACGAATAGTTAAAATTATTAAAATCCAATACTCTTGTGAAAATCTAAGCATATTAAGACCGAGAAAAATAACTTTGTTAGAGTCTTCTTTTGCACAAGACGATTATAAATTTTATTCTCATTTTTCTTTTACTTTTATTAAAGGGTCTTAATATTCACTCAGTGGAAGGTTCAAATGAGAAGATATTTTTTGTAAAAATAAAAAAGAAGAAATTTTAACCAATAAAAATGCTTATTTTTACTTCTTTTAATTTTTGTATTTAATATTAGTGTAAGGGTATTGTAACACCCCGAAAATATAAAACCTTATATTAGGATTATAAAGTATTAAATAAACGAGAACAAACTGACTAGGACTAAATAACCCAGTTAGTTACAAGTCTTGTAATAACTCATAAGTGGGTTAAAAACACTCAAATATGAACCAAAAGAAATTAGAGGGACTAAAGGTGTTTAAATTGAAACTAATTATAATAAAAACATTTTAATTAAACACAAAACACATTTTGTGAGTGTGCTGGGATCGATCAAACACAGCAGGGGGCGACCAGAGCTTCTCCAAACCCTAGTTCATGTTGTTTGATCAAATTGAAGACCGAATTCTGTCCCAAATCAAAATCTGAACATAGATTAGTGATCACCTCAGTGAAAGGAATCATAAGGTATGTAAATTTTGTAGAAAATTCTCATTTAAATTTCTGAATGAACATGGGGGAATTCAAATTAGATCTTGCATGAATGTTGTGTAGATGGAATTAGAGTAATACGATGTCTAGGGATAAACCCTAGATGATTTCTTGTTAAAATCTTGCTTGATACTAGTGGGGTTCATAATCACCATTGTAAGTGATTAATGGGTTTTGTAGAAACTTGATAAACACTAAGATTATGATTCTTGTCTAGTGTAATCCGAGTTTTAGGAAGTAATTTTTTAAATATTGATGTTAAAAACAAGTGTAAATTTGCCTATTGATGTTAATCTTGGCTAAACAAAAAGTTATGAACTTGATGATAAGTTATGAGAAATTATGCCCTTAAGGTGTTTATGAAAATGCCTAAAAGAAGATTAAAAAACTGGATATTTGAGCTAAACCGCGTGTTTGTAGAGTTATGGCAAACTATGCATATTATGTAAACAAAAGAGTTCTAAATGGGTTGTGATTAAACTCTATAGGAAAGGAAACCGGAGCGTCAAGTGGACAAGTTGGTAGTGACGCGTGATTGAAAGGGGTGCTTTGAAAGGTACGTAACTACGGTTTCGTTACGTTATGCTCGATTATGTATTTTCGTAAGTAGACTTTAAAATTAGCGTAATATATGAAATTGGGAGTAGGAGTTGGGTGGAAAGTATATTTTTCCTAGAAAGTCTAGGAAGCAATAAGAACGCGACATGTGGCATTGAAGGATTTTATCTAAAAGGGCATTTATGTACTTTCACAATCTATTTTTATTTTAGGAAATTATCTTCAATAACTAACTATACATAAATTTCAGAATTTTTTGTTTTTGATTTCTGATCTCACGTAATATCAATCATTCCTTCGTTTTCTTGCTGGAATCTATCAGCATGTTCTTGGTACTGTGTTTTAACAGTTTGTTCTTGGTGATGTGTTTTAACAGCAAGCAGATTCATACAGCTGTGTTTTATTATTCAGATTCATACAGTTGTGTTTTAACAGCAAGCAGATTCATGCAGTTGTGTTTTAGCATTCAGATTCATACAGCTGTGTTTTAACAGCAAGCAGATTCATATAGTTGTGTTTTAGCATTCAGATTCAAACAGTTGTGTTTTAACAGCAAGCAGATGCATACAGTTGTGTTTTAGAATTCAGATTCATACAGTTGTGTTTTAACAGCAAGCAGATTCATATAGTTGTGTTTTAGCATTCAGATTCATACAGGTGTGTTTTAACAGCAAGTAGATTCATACAAATGTGGTTTAACAGCAAGCAGATTCATACAGTTGTGTTTTAGCATTCAGATTCATACAGCTGTGTTTTAACAGCAAGCAGATTCATACAAATGTGTTTTATCATTCAGATTCATACAGCTGTGTTTTAACAGCAAGCATATTCATACAAATGTGTTTTATCATTCAGATTCATACAGCTGTGTTTTAACAGCAATTCAGATTCATACAGCTGTGTTTTAACAGCAAGCATATTCATACAAATGTGTTTTACATCAGCAGATTTCGCCCCAGCTTTCGATCGGCTTCCGGTAACTGTTCCGCTGCTATTTATCCTTTCCAAAGTTTCCTGCTTTTTGAATCACTTCCCTGCAACCAGCAAAATACCGTCAATTACAAACAAGAATCACCCGTAATCGCTTTGTAAAACACGCAGTACAATGAAAGCTTGATCTTACGTATATGGAACAAGGAAAATCTCTTATCTTCATCCGTGATTTTAGGTATTTTTGGTATGATTTTGGGGGTTTCCGAATTTGGGTTTAGAGAGAGAAAGAGAGAGAGAGAGGGAAATTGGCGTGTATTAAGGAGATGTGATATCTCTGACGGTTATTTTTGATTGGTTTAAAACACACATAAGGACGAAATTGCCCCTACTCATTTAAAACAATCTATTAAATATAGTTAATTATTACAAGATTGCCATTGATTTAATCTCAACCCTTAAACACACCAATCGGATGGACAAGATCGCTTCCTAGACTTTCTAGGAAAAACACACTTTCCGTAGGAACCCTACTCATGAAATTGGTATTTAGTTGAAGTGACGAAGATCACTAGATAAATAAACGGGTCAAATGTTGGTTAGAATAAGTTTGGTGTGTTGAAAAAAATGGTGGTTTCCATTAAACAACCAAACGGGTCGAACAATGGTTG
The DNA here is from genome assembly GCF_002127325.2 of Helianthus annuus. NCBI lineage: Eukaryota > Viridiplantae > Streptophyta > Magnoliopsida > Asterales > Asteraceae > Helianthus > Helianthus annuus. Next base: position 158,659,768 of record NC_035434.2, on the reverse strand, counting down.
AATTGTAGTGTTGAAGTGATTGAAACGTCGCTCATTGAAATTGAGTTATAAAAACGCAAATATGAATTGGAAGTGATACGCTAAGGTTGACGAGCCCGGGAATGGGTGATTATAGTTAGAAACCAATGTCGAGGAATTATGCAGGTATGTAACTTGATTCGTTACATTTGGGTAAATTTTGATAATTAGCATATGTGTAGTTGAGTTGTAGAATAAAGGTTGTGTTGATTGAAGCAACAATGTTCGCTATATGGAATAATAAGTCAAGAGTTGGTTAGAACTCGTTGGTAGTCATCATAATGGAGGATTCCGTAGATGAGCCAAATGGGTTGAATAATGGTGTATTGGTAGCGTCAAAGTCATTTAATAATTAACATAGGCGGTTACAATCATACGAGCATGAAGCCATAAGATGGATAATGAAATGCCGGTGATAATAAGCCCCGAAAGTTGGGTAAAAAGCGCCTTATGTTTACTATTGAAAGGATAGAAAAATAAGTGTAACTTTAACGGGTCGAATTAATGCATAGTGATTTTAGTCATTTGGTCCGTAAGCCAAATTTTCGGTAAGGTAATTATAATAGGCATGTCGGTAACGAGATTACAGACGTATAGGAAAAAGAATCGCCTAAAACGGACTTACGAGTCAAAAATTATGATAGTTTAAAGTTTATAATTGGAATTTAGTGATGCTGAACTGATATACAGCAATCAGCAACAACATTCTGTCGAAATCATGCCGCGGCGCTACGCCACGACCAAGTATAAAACCCGTCGCGCGACGCGACGGGTGGTGGCGTCACGCGACCACCTTTGGTGGTCCTCGTCGCGTGGCGCGACCGTCCAGGGTGGATGGATTTTGTTGTTTTTGCATATTTTTGGGCATGGAACTTAACCGGACTTATATTTAAGGTGTCAAAACTAATCTTTTGTGCGGTTTTGACCATAGGTGGCGATGGACCTAATCCGGATGGCGATCAAGCAAATTTCAAGAACCGAACACGATATTTTGAAGCTTCCGCGATTACTTAAATATGTTCAAATCAATGTCTATGTAATTAGCACTTAAACACTTGTTCTTTTGTCTTGGGATTCTTAAACTAGTAGTACTTGTCCTAGATGTTGACTTGGTTAAATTTTCCTTATGTTGAAATAAAATTCAAGGTTTTGGTATATTAAGACCTTGTTTATAATAAAATATTATCAAAACGAGTAGAGTGTTACATGTATATTGGTAAACTTAGATAGATCATTAATTGGTGGTCTTCCTTTTTAATAGCTAACTACATTAAAGTTGTAACTTATTTTCAGAAAGTATATTTATTCAAAGAATAAAAAATTAATTTAAAGTGTAAAATAACTTACAAGGTGTGTATGATAAATTACGAGGTGTGTAAGATAAATTTCAAAATGTGTAGGATAAATTTTGATATGTGTAGGCCAAAATTTTAGTGTGTGCAAAAATTTTAGTGTGTAGGATGATAGTCTTTATTACTGATTAATTAGTCAAAGATAATAATAAATGAGACGAAAGAAAAATTATTTAATGTTTTACAATTGTACCATTTGTTCTTTTTCTTATTAGTTTAATTTTCTTCTCAAATGAACCTCTTCCTATTCACTCATCTCCCCTCTCTATATATATATCTCTCTCTGTATATATATATATAGAATGAAAAGGATATAAAAATAAGATTTTAGGAATATAACTTATTAAATTTTGTAACATATAAATATCAATAACATGAAGATTTGAAGAACACACGAGCAAACACAATGTAGTACCTCAAGCATCATGACTTGTACTCTACATTGAAAGACATTACAAACATTTCATCTACTACTTGCAGACAGTAGAAAAATGTTCATCATGACACTCTTTAGAAATGATGTAAATATGCATTAACTCTCAACATTTAAAGATTGTTCAGACTCAAAAGTCACAAGTTACCATGGCCATTCAATAATCATATCTTCCAAATTCTGAATCAATAAAAACAACACTCAAGACCCTACCAAAACGATCATATTTCCACTCTTAAATTTCTTACATGGTACAAATTTTAAATGTTGCACCCCTTAAAAAAGGTTTTTAGTGTTAATTTTCGTCGAAAATCCCAACCGCACCCTTTGGATTTTTTCAACCCACCCTTTTAAAATTTTCAACCGCCCTCCTTAGAAAAAAAAATATTATGAATTTATAAAAAAAAAATTAAATACCGATTATTATGAATATATAAGTATATAACACAATTTGTATAATTATTCTTTAACCACTTATTCACTTTACCTAACACAATCTAAAATCTAATTTTATTAACCCAACTACCCAAACCCAAACCCAACCCAAAGATTTATCCTTTTTTTATTGATTGTTTTTTGTTGTTTTATGTGGTGATTAGGAAAAAATATAGATGTATAAGGGTTTGATCTTTTTATGATTTTTGATGTTTTTTAGTTGTTCTAGACTTGTATTTAATGATTTTGTTGTTTTATTTTAAGCTTTGTTTGTTTAATGATTACTAATCAACATTTAAAACTATGGCTTGAATGTTTGAAATTAAAATTGAAAATTATGACTATGGTATTGGCTGAACATGATTTATTTTGTGTAAGTGTTTAGTATTGTTTTATGAACGTACGGAGCAAATTTATATGTGATAAAAACCATGCGTAGAGAAGTTATGGCGCGATTTCTCAAGAGGAAAATGGTGAGAACGCTAAATATTGTGAGAATCGTGAGAACGAATGAAAAAAACGTGAGAAATTGGTCAAAAAAATTCATATTCAAAATTTTTTTACACTTATCATTATTATTCGAATACAATGTTATAAATTTAATTTACACGTTTAAATTTATGTGAAATCTTAAATAAAGAAAATTTACACATGTGTAAATTTGTTATATTTACACATGTGTAAAAAATCTAATAAGAGTGATTTTGAGAGGAATAATGAATTATTTGATGTTGTAAATTCTTTTTTTTTATGTTGTATCTTAATTATAATGAGGTTTGTATTAAAAAAAATGATTTTGATTGGTTTTTCATTCGTTCTCACGGTTCTCGCAATATTTAGCGTTCTCAAAATACCTCTCCATGTATATAGGGTGTTCATTGGGGAACCGGGGAATACTCTTAAAATTTCAACTTAATATGTTAAAAATCAATTACCTTTAAAAAAAATTCGATACTTTTTCTTATAAATACATGTAGAAACATTCTGATACGCTATCTACAGCCTAGAGAAAGCAACGAGTTAAGAAATATTATCTATCGTCTATTGTTGATCGAACTAGGTTAAACCGAGCTCATCAACTTGATAGGACCGAGCTAAACCATAGCTCTGATATTGATATCATTTGATACGAATAATTACTTAGCCTAAACGGAGGATCCACTCTAAAACCTATTGATAAAAGAGGGAGTAACTTATGTCATGTAAGCATTTACTTTCTTCTATTTCTAGCAAATTTTAACCATCAAAGGGTCAAATGTGAAAATGGGATTTGCATGATACCTATGAAAGATGCATAAGCAGGCATGATTATTCTAGAGTATGAATTTATGAATAATAGGGTGCACCCTTTGCATTGCTTTACAATTAATAAGGAACGTACGTTCACATTAAGCCTCATGGTGCTACAAAGATTGAACCATGGTCCATGGGTGATGGGTCCCATCAAACTATGGTTTACTGATCAAGGTTGCAATGTGAAGAGCCACCCATACAAAACTAGCCACGGTGCAGCTGAAAAAATGGGTGTGACAATGTCTTTCACTTCCACATCTGACTGACACCTGCTTCACTACCTAGTAATATTTTTATTAAAATTGTTACAAAATAGAACATTTAGAATGTTTTCATGAAAAGAAGCAAGTGTTATCCATGAGTTACATTTCACTATGGAGCTGATCAAGGAAGACGTCTTCTTTTGGGTATGTAATAGGGCAAATATCCAAAATCCTAGGTAGGAGAACTGGATAAATTTCGATGTAACGAACATTTTATAAGTCCCCCGTCTATTGGTCGTTTTTTTGCTTTGTTTCTTTCCTTGTTTATTCTCCAGTTTCTAGTTTCTTGCTGGTTCTATATATTTATATATGTAGAGTTGTTGCCGTTCAAAAAAAAAAAAAAACTATAGCATGGGTTGTGAATTATGGCCACAAGTGTAAATGAGCCGAGCCGCTCATGAGTTACTCTAGACTGGCTAGCTAAAACTTTGAATCCAGCTAAGTTTAAACAAACTTAAATCTGGAGTTTCTTTAATAAATGAGATTGAACACAAGGTTTATATATCAAGCTTACTATGCTAATTTTCATTTAACATGGTAAATAAATATATAACTATACAACAACAACAAAACTATTATATAAAAATAACTAATAATATATGTTATCTTATATAAACCATAGAGTTTCTTTAATAAATGAGATTGAACACAAGGTTTATATATCAAGCATCACTATGCTAATTTTCATTTAACATAGTAAATAAAGATAGAACTACAGTAGAACAACAACAAATTATTATATAAAAATAAATAATAATATATGTTATGTTAGTTATTAAACTAGGGGAAGGTTCAAATGAAAACCACTAGTTATTGTGAAAACTAGAAAACTAACTAAAACCCACTAAAAAGGAGGGGGGAAGACTTTTAATGAAGGACGGGTAAAATTGGAACAAAAAATATATAACTTTTCAAACATTTCCCATTTCTCCATACGTTATTATTTTAAAACAAAAATGGCACCATAAGATCACAAATTTTCTTATCTTTCATTCAAGTATATTCGAGCATATTTTTTATGACATAAAAAAAGATTTATGGTGTCGTCTTGTTTTCAATACTATTATTATAGTAGTGCACATGTGCAAATAACATGTACTACAATGTGCATTACATGCTTAAAATTAGCTTTTTGATTCTAGTTTAGCTTTTAGGGTTAGTTTTTTTGGAGGATTAGGATTAGGTTTTTGGGTGTGGGGGGGAGGGGGTTTAGGTTTTTGGGGGGTGGGGGGTTAGGTTTTTTTGGGGTTTATGTTTAGGGTTTAGTTTTAGGTTTTCGGGAGGGTGGGGGGTGGGGGGGTTTAGGTTTTTTGTGGGGGGGGGGGGGGTGGGGGGTTTAGGTTTTTGGGGGGTGTCGGTGGGGGGTGGGTTAAGTGGTTTAGGCTTTCCGTATTAGTGCACATGTGCAGTACAACAAAAAAAAAATTTTTTTTTTTGAAATTTTTTTCTATATATAAAAAGTAGCGATTTTTCTAAAAAAAAATTGTAAAAAAAAAAAATTTGTATGTTTTTTAGGTTTTTTAGGCTTTTTTAGTTAGTTTTCGAGTTTTCACAATAAAAGTGGTTTTCATTTGAACCATCCCCTATTAAACTATTACTATATATATAAAGTTAATTATATATGTTGGTAGAGGATCCTGTAAAAAGTGGGACTTTTGTAAGAAGTGTAAGAAATAATCTTGGAATGACAAGTGTCCCTATTTTTAATTAATTCAAAAGGGTACATTAGTAACTTACCTTTTCTTATCAATTAATTGTATGTAACTGTTTTGGAGTTAATTTAGGAGATTATATCATCAGAATCAATCATTAACTAGTATTATATCATCTTCGTTCATTAATTCAGGTTCAAAAGTATTTTTTTTTCTCTGCAATTTTGGAGCAATTTTTTCATTACGAAAATCACAAATGGAAGAAAGCGATACAGGTTCATGTGTGGTGTTTTATTGCATAAAACAATTGTTTGTATGGTGTCGTTTATATACAGATTGCGTTGAGGAAAAATATACAATAAAACTTACTATGTTTTCATGGATTTCATCTATGGTTAAGTGGTTTAGGCTTTCCGTATTAGTGCACATGTGCAGTACAACAAAAAAAAAAATTTTTTTTTTTTTGAAATTTTTTTCCATATATAAAAAGTAGCGATTTTTCTAAAAAAAATTGTAAAAAAAAAAAAAATTTGTATGTTTTTTAGGTTTTTTAGGCTTTTTTAGTTAGTTTTCGAGTTTTCACAATAAAAGTGGTTTTCATTTGAACCATCCCCTATTAAACTATTACTATATATATAAAGTTAATTATATATGTTGGTAGAGGATCCTGTAAAAAGTGGGACTTTTGTAAGAAGTGTAAGAAATAATCTTGGAATGACAAGTGTCCCTATTTTTAATTAATTCAAAAGGGTACATTAGTAATTTACCTTTTCTTATCAATTAATTGTGTGTAACTGTTTTGGAGTTAATTTAGGAGATTATATCATCAGAATCAATCATTAACTAGTATTATATCATCTTCGTTCATTAATTCAGGTTCAAAAGTATTTTTTTTCTCTGCAATTTTGGAGCAATTTTTTCATTACGAAAATCACAAATGGAAGAAAGCGATACAGGTTCATGTGTGGTGTTTTATTGCATAAAACAATTGTTTGTATGGTGTCGTTTATATACAGATTGCGTTGAGGAAAAATATACAATAAAACTTACTATGTTTTCATGGATTTCATCTATATTTTTTTTCATGAAAAAACATGAGTTATTTGATAAAGTTTGTTTTATATAATGTTTGGTATGAAACGGGTTCTATTAAGTTGTATGGTGTTATATTCATAGAAGGTTGATTGGGATTCCAAATAAAACACCATGACTTGAATCATGGCGTGGTGTTTTATCTGGAGACATTGTTCATGGTGTGGTGTTTTATCTGGAGACAAAACACCACGCCATGAACAATGTCTCCAGATAAAACACCACACGATGAATAATGTCTCCAGATAAAACACCACACCATGAACAATGTCTCCAGATAAAACACCACGCTATGAACAATGTCTCCAGATGTTTAAAACACCACGCCATGAACAGTGTCTCCAGATAAAACACCACACCATGAACAATGTCTCCAGATAAAACACCACGCCATGAACAATGTCTCCAGATAAAACACCACGCCATGAACAATGTCTCCAGATAAAACACCACGCCATGAACAATGTCTCCAGATAAAATACCACACCATGAACAATGTCTCCAGATAAAACACCACACCATGAACAATGTCTCCAGATAAAACACTACGCCATGAATCTGATTACAGTTCTTCTTAACGTAAAACACCACGCATTGAATCTTATATAAAACAAAGAGGCTTCCAATTTAGATCTTGGTAATTAATTCCTATAATTAAGGAAAAAGGAGTGAATGTAGGTGTTTTTGGTTGTGTAGAATACGGTTACCATATTTGAAACATTGAAAAAGACACTATTGCCCTTCAATTTTACATAAGGTCCCTCTAATTAAAACACAATTTACATGTTTATACCCTATTGATCTCAACCATTAGATCAAATATCCAATGGTTTAAAACACTTCTTACCCTTCTTACATTTTAGACACTTTTTACCATATCCCTACCCTATATATGTTTATAACATTGTTAATAAATAATAAAAAGAAGTGTTGATTCTTTTTTACATTTTTTACACCCAAGTTTATGTTAGATGATAAAAGAAATACTAGAAAAATAGATTACGGATCCCATTTGATCATTTATACTTTTGAAGTGGCCTAAAAGAAATGAATGGTGCTAATTGAAAAGTAAATGAACTTTCATAATAACAAATACCGCCACCGTTTCAAAGAAAATCCGTCGTCACAAGACCCATTACGGTAAAACCTCTGACTCAACCCAAAACATTTTTTATGCGTACAATGCACTAGAAGTTCATTGGCTTTCTTTGGACTTCTTGAAAGAACAATGTGTTTGCCCCAATCATCTGAATCTTCTACCCTAAATCATTTGTACATATATTTGGGCCTTTCTTTCCTTGCAACCATCCAAATTAACGACTTTTTTCAAATGGTGTTTAAAGATTTTTAAAGGTGAAGAATTGATTGGGGATTCCATTGTTTTGGAAAACCGTTTTCTAATATTATTTCTGCAAGATTTCTAGCATTAGCAATCTTTTTTAATGATTTTTTAATTTATTTTACTTCCATTGTAGTTTCATTATTGTTTTGTAACCACAAACGTTCTTGATGATTTTCTTTTATTTAGAAGAGTAAAATGCACGGATAGTCCTTGTGGTTTGGTGAAATTTCACTTTTAGTCCCCAACTTTTTAAAATTATACTCTTAGTCCCTGTGGTTTGACAAGTTGTTACTCGGATAGTCCCCAAAGTGGATGGAGGTTAGTTTTTCTGGTTAAGTGGGTGTGAAATGACAAGGACTATCCGAGTAACAACTTGTCAAACCACATGGACTATCCGAGTAACAACTTGTCAAACCACAGGGACTAAGAGTGTAATTTTGAAAAGTTAGAGATTAAAGGTGAAATTTCACCAAACCGCAGGGACTATCCGTGCATTTTACTCTATTTAGAATTAACAGGACTATTGATTCATCTCTAGCCTTTGCCTCCTCGGTCTCTTCATTACGATCTGATACGACCCAAAAAAATTGACATCGAGTTTTTAGACATCTGAACAGGGACGTAGGATAAAAGGGGCCGGGGGCGCCCGACCTCCTGAACTTTTCGCTCTCGTATAGAATTTTTTAGGTATATACGTTTTCGACCCCCGGTCGGAAACCTCAAGCTTCGCCACCATAAAACCGAACCCTAGTTGTAAATATTCCTAGATCTCACCATGTAAATTTCCTTGGTGTAAAGATCATCTTCAAGAAAAAAACTACAATGTTCAAAAAATATGTATGCATGCCAATTCCATCAATGTTATGTCTCATCAATCATCATGCAATGGGGTCCAATGATCATCGTGTTGATTACTTCATACAAGAATGCAATACTATTTAGCTTTGCTTTTTCTTCATGAATTCCAATTGGATACCTTTACAAGCTAAAAAGATTAGGGGAGGCGGGGTGGCAAGTTAATTCACCGTGATAGCCATTTATCACGCGTGGAAAACACAAAACTTCCACCGCCGCAACAAAACTCAACGCGTGATAACATGCATATATCCAATTTCCGTTATTTTCTTAACGCGTGAAGGTTTTATTTTGTGAGTATAATTGTTGTTTGGGGGGAAATTGTTGGGTGTGGTGGTGAGTGATGACCACCCCCACTAAGAGCATTCACATCCAAACCACTATATTTTCACCCTAAATTACACTAAAAAACACTACATTTTCTCTCTCCTTTTCAATTAAATAATATTTTTTTTATACTTTTATCATTATCTTTTCTCTCTCCTCCACTCACAACCACTTTCAAAATATATTAAAAAATTATAGATGGTGAACAGTGTCCCCCCAAATATACAGATGAACAGTAACATTTTCTCTCTCCTCCACTCACAACCACTTTTTATACTTTTTATATTTTAAAAACATCTCACTCAGAATATGATGCCTTGGATGTGAATGCTCTAAAAAAGGTTGTGAGTGATGGAAAAATGGTTAATGACATGACGGAACTTGATTGATGTTTGTGAATGATAGAATTCTATCACTAGTGACCACTCCCCTCCCCTTATGTTAAGAAAACAAGAATAAAACACAGTTCCTCATTTTCTTTCTGGACTCCATTTTTAGATTTTTCTTTGTATAATAACAACTACATCTCAATTTAAACTATATAACAAGTTACACTTCAATTTGTGGATAAAAGTTGGCTTTCAGTATCCACACATCCCCCATTTTTATTTGCACATCCCTAACCCTACAGGAAGTGTATTGGGCTATATGGTTCCTCTGAGCCCAAGCGTATTTGATCTATACGCTTCCTATTGGACAACTTTTCAGAAGCTTTGCAGACACTTTTCAGATGCTTTTTAGGCAATGATTAGGGACCAGAGGAAGTGTATTGCCCTATACGACCCTAGAAGAATTTTCCTTTTCACACGCATCACATATTGCTCTTACCAAACTTTTTTTTTAATTTAAGTTAGTTTTTTTTATAAAATAATGACCCCCTAACCGCACGATAAGCTCTCTGTGGATGTTGATGACCCCCCTGTTCATGCCGAGGCGGGACCTCAACATCATCATGCCCGCCCTCCTGCTCAGCCATCTGAGGCATCTGAACCTCCTCAGCCCCCAAAAGCTGGTGATGTACCAACGGCCGCCATGCCCAAGCTTGACGATTCGCCCCGACAAACCTATAACCAACATTAGGAATGTTTACCGCCACTTTCATCCCTGTCATCGACCTCATGTCCAAATATTTGCAGGGAGCCGATGCCGGATACTTAACATCGGCCCAAGCAGAGTACCGACCAACACTCTCGGCTATCCGGCCGATAAATGATCCTCCATATATACTGCCACGACGCTGCTTTCTCCAACGTGTGACAAAATAATCCACCAAGCAGAGATGGAGGGCGCACGGACGGCCAGTAAATAAACAATAGAGATAGAAAAGATCGGCCTTCGTTACGTGCTCGCAACTCTTGCCACGGGCCGCGATGCCCGTGCTAATGCAATGATGCAAGTAACGAACTAACGGGTCACGAATGTCTGAGGATCGGGCCTCCTCCGCTTTGGTGTATTGACCATCACAAATAGTGGGCCACCAGGCAATCAAGTCATCGTCGGGCATAGAATCGATAGCCGTGGTATATACATCCTGAACCAACTCGGCATCCGTGTAAAAACCGGTGGCGACGGCAAATTGACGAAGCGACATCTGAAACACCTCGCCGAACAGACGGAATGTGATCTCGGGCATTGGGGAATGGATGCAGTGAGTTTTTAAAAGGAAATGGTTTAGGGGATCAGGGGAAATGTATTGGCCTATATTCTTCCTTTAAGGACCAGAAGAACCGTATTGGATTATACACTTCCACTAGGGAAGTATCTTACTGACACACGCAAATGTCAAAATCTACTTTGACTGTAAGAATCTACTTTAAATCAGGGGAACTGTATAGAGCTATACACTTCCTTTAGTTTTGTGCTATAAATCATATTGTGATATACGATTCCCATATATATATATATATATATATATATATATATGTATATTTTTTGTTTTTTTTAACAAGTGTTTTTTATAAAAATATTATAATGTAAGAATATTAAGTTAATAATTTGATGTAAATAAAACTAATATGAACACTATTTTTTTTAACATGAAATGATACAAAACTAATACGAACAACCATTTTTTTAACATGAAATAATACCATGATTAAATAAATAATTTTTACAGAGATAACACCAAATAATACAATAACTAATGCTATGACTAACCAAACACGTTTATGTACTCTTTATGTTGACTTTTGTTACTTGCCATTAATGTCTTACCTTGTTGAATACGAGACGCGTATAGTGTCTCCCATTCTATAGCTTCGGGGGTTCTGTATAGACTCCAAAGTCCATTCGGTGGAGGCATTGGACAATCATTGGTTAACTTAAGAAGGATGAAATGGTTATTCTTGACAAAAGCAATCGAGATGGTGGTATGGTCACGGCAAGTCGTTGGACCATCAAACATGGGAAAGTATGTTTGATTACCGCCATTGCTGAAATGTTGGATTATCACACCGAATTTCTGAGCAGCCAACAATCCAGCATACGGCAGTTGCATCCACTTTCGATATGGTGCAGGTTCCACTTCTAGATGATATATTGAGTCATATATGTCATTGTAAAGTTCGTTATCGATATTGCAGAACATAGGTCTCCATAGAGGCTCGTTAATGATCATCTCGTCTAGAAGTTGTTGGCGAACAAACAACCATTGATCATTCTGCTCCATCCCTAAACCGCGAGCAATGGATCGGAAGCCACAGTTACCATCCGGCTGGACATTTTCTATATCTGTAATGTATGGTCGATACCTAGTTGGAAGCCATTCTTTAAAACTCTCGATAACGTTTTTGTACCTGTCACAGCCAATTAGTTGAAAATATTATGTGGGTTGTATGTATGTATGTATGTATGTATGTATGTATGTATGTATGTATGTATGTATGTATGTATGTATGTATGTATGTATGTATGTATGTATTATGTATGTATGTATGTATGTATGTATGTATGTAATGTATGTATGTATGTATGTATGTATGTATGTATGTATGTATGTATGTATGTATGTATGTATGTATGTATGTATGTATGTATGTATGTATGTATGTATGTATGTATGTATGTATGTATGTATGTATGTATGTATGTATGTATGTATGTATGTATGTATGTATGTATGTATGTATGTATGTATGTATGTATGTATGTATGTATGTATGTATGTATGTATGTATGTATGTATGTATGTATGTATGTATGTATGTATGTATGTATGTATGTATGTATGTATGTATGTATGTATGTATGTATGTATGTATGTATGTATGTATGTATGTATGTATGTATGTATGTATGTATGTATGTATGTATGTATGTATGTATGTATGTATGTATGTATGTATGTATGTATGTATGTATGTATGTATGTATGTATGTATGTATGTATGTATGTATGTATGTATGTATGTATGTATGTATGTATGTATGTATGTATGTATGTATGTATGTATGTATGTATGTATGTATGTATGTATGTATGTATGTATGTATGTATGTATGTATGTATGTATGTATGTATGTATGTATGTATGTATGTATGTATGTATGTATGTATGTATGTATGTATGTATGTATGTATGTATGTATGTATGTATGTATGTATGTATGTATGTATGTATGTATGTATGTATGTATGTATGTATGTATGTATGTATGTATGTATGTATGTATGTATGTATGTATGTATGTATGTATGTATGTATGTACGTACGTATGTATGTATCTATGTATGTAAATATTTGTACCTGTCCCCAACCAACAGTGGAAATTCCTCATCACAAATTTTCTCTTTATCTTTAGATTTTTTAGGCGACTGCGTTGCACAACTTTCTTTTTAGGGTCATCTTTATCAGCCTCCTCATTTCTCTGTTGCCGTGCTTTATCAGTTGGGCGCCCACGAGTATCTTTTTGTACCTCAGGTGGACCATATCTTCACTGTCCTTTCACTTTTTGAAATAGTTCGTTTGGTAACAATGACAAAATTACACGCAAGTGCCCTTTGGTAAACCCAAGTCTTCAACTCTTCAAGAGATCCAAATTTCTAAAACAAAATCAACTTTCTCTCTTCAAAATGTATCGAATATATTAATAAACATTATATATAACGATTTCCACAAAAATATAAAAACACTATATATCGAATAAAATGTAGCAAAACACCAAATTCAATACACCAACCAAAACCCTATGGGAAGCGTATTGTTGAATACACTTCCTGGTAACTGTAAAGGGATCGTATTGGCCAATACGCCTCCTGTTGAACTCAGTTTTCAAAAGTTGTCGGTGCTTTTCAGGTCTGACTCTCTGCACTACCTGCATGGCAGAGAGCAGGAGGTTTCAGTAAGCAAATAGGAAGCGTATTGGCCTATACGGTTCTTATTGGTTTAGCATTTATTGCTTTTAAACCTATAGGAAGCGTATTGTGCTATACACTTCATATTGAGGGATGTACACTAATTTTTGGGAGTTGTCTAGATACCATGACCCTAAAAGTTTCATAAAATGAAGTCAGAAAGGACATAGAGGACCACTTGAACAAGAACATGTAGGACCCATGACAACTGACACGACTATTCTGAATTTGAGTGTGTAATTATAGGTGTTTGAAAGTAAATAAGTAAATGATCTATACTAAATATATCAAGTGGTGAGATACAGAGATGTCTCTTACTTATTATGGTTGTTGCAAGTTCGTATAATATGAAATTAAGACCAATACACAAATAACAAGTCATGAAGAAAAAACAACGAAGGCTAGAGTGTTCAAAAAAAATCCGGATCCGGAGCCGAATGTGAAATATCCGAAAATCTGTATCCGAAATTTTGGATATCCCGAAAACCGGATAATCCAAATTTTCGGATTCGAATATGAATTTCTGAAATTTCAGATAATCGGATTATCCGATTTCCGAAAACTAAAAACAAATAGTAAGAGTGTGTGTGTATATATTATATGAGTGTTATGTTTAGTTTAAATATAGGGAAAAATAGTAAATAATTGGATTTGAATGTGGATTTATGAATATATTTTTGTTTTCAATGTTGGAAATCTGGATAATCGAATAAAGGTTGAGTTTTAACCTATACACGAAACAGACTTTTTGATTTTTTTATAAGTTTAAATATCCGAACTCGTATCCGAAATTTCGGATATCCGAGACATTTCGGATACGGGTTCGGATATTGATATTCACTATCCGAAACTTTGGATATCCGGTTTTCGGAGGGCCACCTTAATAAGAAGCATAGTAGTTAAAGTCACAAAGCAAACCCAAGGCGCAAAAGGCACACTTGTCGCCTAGAAGTAAGGCGCAAAAAAAGCGTATGCCCAAGAAAAGTGGGACGTTAAAAATTACATTATCGGCATAAAACAATGATACTATTTACATATATTATCAAAGATATAGTTTCCTTTTAGTACAATGTCCAAAATATAAAAATGAAAAGTTTCTTTTTTCCAATGTGGTTTTGAACCCACATTGCTTCATGTGAAGAAATTTGGCAAGGGAATTACATGAGTGGCACTGCCAACTCAAGAGAAGGAACCATAAGGCTGGTTCAGGCATGCAAGCCCATTTAAACTGGTTGAGCCTTGCTTTAGTCCTACTATCTAGGCTGTTTTTGGCTGTCCAGACCATGTTTGGTCTGTTTTAAAATGTTTTTGATCGGTTCATGCATGTTTCTAGATAGTTGATGGTGGGTTTTTTTTTTTTTTTTTTTGCCCCTGAGATTGTTTTGAGATGTTTTTTAATGACGGATTTTGATAATCCAAACTATTTGTCATTGGTGGGTAACAGTCCCAACTACAAAAATGACTATGATAGTCTCACCTTTTAACCTATTGTCCACCAAAGAACATTTTCTAACTAAGGTCTAACCCAATTAGTTTTTTGGTGACGTGACACAAATCTTTGTTATTTGATGAGGTGGCTGCTTATATGGCACTCTCATCATCACCTCAACTCCACCACAGCCACTCACTACCCACCTCAACCTTACCTCCACCACCACCACCAACAGGCTGACAGCTAATGATGATGGTGGTGGAATTGAGGTGGTGATGAGAGTGCCAGATATGCAGCCATCTCATCAAATAACAAAGATTTGTGCCAGTCAACAAAAAACTAACTGGGTTAGACATCCATTAGAAAATGTCCGTTGGTGGACAATAGGTTAAAAGGTGGGACCATCAGTGGTTATTTTTGTTGTTGGGAATGTTGTCGGCCAACGGCAAATAGTTAGGATTATTAAAATCCATTATTCACCGTGAAACCCGCGCGCCACTCTGTGAGTGTTGAAGTTTGTAAGGTTCAGTTTCGACGACCTGTGCACTTGGGTTCACGCCACAAAAGAAACTCACATCAAAAGGCTGATGCAAAAAAACATGCCAAACCAATACTGAAGATCCTGAATTTTATAAAATATCATATTTTAAAGGTTGTAAGAGGAAAAGAAAAGAAAAGGAAACCTAGAAGCAGCTTCGAAAACTTGTGCGGTCGTGATTCGATGACTTGTACATTATGACGCAAACTCGTTGTTGAATTAAATTTTTATATCGAAAAGTAGATAAAAATAAGCATGTCGCAGTAACACATTTGAAAGTTAATTTTATTAATTGACGCCGTTTACCATTTTCTTTATTCTAATAACATAATTTAATGCTTTATAAAATTCTAAATATTTCGTTGAGACGTGCTTATTTTTATCTACCTTTCGATAAACTTTTGTTCAAAATCGAACATGTCACATACAAATGAACTTTTTGGTCTTCACCGTGACACACCGAACCGATACCGTCTAAACATTTTTGGCAAGGCTGTGGTAACAATGTAAGTTCTTGTGGTTTTCTTTTCGATATAAATTTCGGTGGTATACATGGAGTGTTATTCACAACAAAGTATATTTTTCATATCATAAGCTATAGTGAGTGTCGGTATTGTCGGTATTGTCGATATCGTATCAATACGGTGATGACCGAACTAATATTATCCCAACAATATCTCGGTATCACATCGATTCCGACCGAACAACATTAGTACTGGTATCAGTACTATCGTAACTGATATTGGTATCCGTTAGATTTTTTCGATTGATTTAAAACATATGTCGACATCCTTTTAGTCATAACGACTTTATGTTTGGGTATTATCTTTGAGGTTACTATACACTGTATCGATTCCGTAATTAACTAAACTGATACGGGCTAGTTGGTCTAATAAAAGGAAATTGTTTAAAGAAAATGAGGATGGAAAAGGCACCATCACTTGAACCTCTTCAACCCGTAAGCCCAACCAATTGAATTTTGCCACCTCATTACAACCTTTTCAATCCCTTTCATCATGGAAGCAATAGGGCACCCATCACTTGAACTTGTGATTTCCAACCCTTTGCCAACATTCACCTTTCTTGCATTTTCCATGATCTAGCAACGAGTTCATGAACGAGCATTTGAAGTCGTGTCTCCATCTAGCTTGACATGCGGCGGTGTTCCCTTAAACCCTTGCCAACCCATGCCAGCTCGGACTCTCATCTAGGAACCCCCCGGGGCGCCTTGAGAGCCAAAAGCATGAGACGTGGCAATTGCCAATTTATTATTGGCGCAATTCTAAATAACTGGTCAAACAAACTTCTTTCATTATTTAGCCTCTAAGCCTTCAAAAACTCAGGTGCATCATTTTTCTAACACGAAAATCGACAACTGAAATTAAAATTTATAAGATGAATATCTACTATATTACATGTAACTATAAACAATGAATTTTCAACTAAGAAAACAATGACGCATGTCATCGGCAACAAAAGAAATTTATGTCTATGAAATAGACGAGCATGGTTGGGACTCATTGGGTGAAAATTACACTATCGTCACAACCAATAACCAAACGTAATTTTAGCCCAGTCAGTCACTATCATACGCAATTGCCAATGAGGTGGTGGTGGTGAAGTGATAAGGGAGAGACTTGGTGTTCTAAGGGACCCAAGTTCGATTCTTGAGCTCCCCATTATTTTATGCGGCACCTGGTGATGATGGGAGACTATGCGAGAAAGTGGAGATTGCTAGTTCGATCCTTGAACTGAGCGGGTTTTACCTCACCGCACTGTCGTGCCTTCGGGCGAGTGTTCATGGGCTTCGGCCCTAGGTGGGGCTTTTCCCCGGTTCGGAGGCAAGTGTATCCCGATATGGTGAATTTAGCCAGTAGCCCATTTGAAGGATTCGTTGACCATTAAAAAAAAACTATCATACGCAATTTTAGCTCAATGAATCATTGTTAGACAATGAAGAGACGTGTCATGATCTAGTTCGTCTACAGTATGTCATGAATAATTGTTTGATTGATAGAAAAAAAAAATATATATATATATATAAAAGAAGTTAGTTTAGTCAATGTTCAATTTAGCAAATTTTGTTAGTCCTAACTTAACCATTTTTGTGATTTTCTCTTCTTTGTAAGCCATTTATTTGCGCTACATTGAGTTTTGAATGTGACCGTTTTATCAATATAATTATAATCTAATAATGTTAAATTGCTTTCTTTTGATCATCTCTACTAGGCATATTTTACAAAATCATCAAAACTCCTGGTACCGGCGTCGCCCACCACCAACAGTCAATCTACTATCTAATATCGATCAAAGCAAGCAAAAGACAGACGTGTAACCGCTTCAAATTCGGGGCATAGAGAACCCGTTTGACTAATGTTTAGACGCTCCAGGGGAACCTGATTCGTTAACTGGAGTCGAATGTAAAACATTGTAAAAAGACAGAGAACAAAGACACTTGTAACTTGATTTTCATTCATTCAACTGATTTATTTTTTCTTTTCTACAGATTAGGAAAGAAAGTTAAACCGAACCTATGGTGGGTATTTTACAGCTTTGTGACCTCTTTACCTGAAGTGACAGGAGAATGCAATCAAAGGCGGTGGTTATAAGACGAAAGAGTGCACCGGTAAACTGGGTCCACAGGCGGTTGAAGACAGCCGATCCACCTGACTCAGTGTCGGTTGACATGGGTTGGAGATAAGCCCAGGCTGCCTGTTTCACTAGGCGGTTTCGAATCATGATTTCATACCCCGGATTGGCGGCAGAGTAGGGAGCTTTCGAGAGCTGAACAACAGTTGCCGGTGATCGCAGGATGTCTCGAAGGGAAGTGTAGCAAGCGGGTTTCATTGAGAGAAGCTCGAATTCGATTGAAGCGGTGGTGTTCATGGCTTAGATGAAACTGAGCAATTAGAGAGAAGAAAAAAATCTTTATAAGAAAAAAGCCAATAATTGGCGTATGCTGTTGATGATTTTTATTTGCTACATGACTTAATAAATTAATAGAGTTCGTTTTACACCATTAAATTATTAGATATGTATAAGTTTTATTAATATTATAACGCCTGGTATATATCTAATACTTCTAATAATACAAAATAATCACCTACTTTACTAGAACACAGAAACAGAATATTCTTATTTTGATGCTCTATTGTGACATGCACTAAAAAAATAATATGAATGTATGATCCCTTTCAAGCCCCATACAAATGTAAATGAGTAGTTTTCGCAGGTCCCGGGCGTTATTATTCTCGATAAATAAATAACCTCAAAACGAACATTTTTTTTGGTTATGAGGTTATTCATTTATCGAGACTGTACTGTACAGAATTAACAGATTCAGGTACGGGGACAGCAAACGAATATGATGCTGCTTTGTTTCTGGATTTCACTCACATTGTAATGTTGTATCATCTTGGATCATTTGAAGAACAGATCCTTGGTGCTTATAATGTTGACCTTTTTGGTACTTCTTGTTGACCTCAGGTCACCTGAGTGCACCGTTTACGGGTGCATCACCGATGGTAGTGTGGTTGGTCGTGGTGTCCCGACTTCTGCCAACCTGAATTCTTCACTAAGCAAGTCAACATGGTCCCATTCGATCCCAGGTACTAAAACTAGTCAAAGGAATGCAACACTTTAATATAGTATTCATATGTACACATAAAAATTGTGATTTCGTTTCTATTTCGTGCAGTTTGCCTATGATTATCATTACAAGGAACTGGCAGTATTGAAACGGGTCAAAAAAATATGTTTTTTTATTTTTTATTTTTTTATTAATATTGCAAATTTCAAACAAAAATATGCTTTTTGTGTAAAAAAAAAAAAAATATGAAGGATGTTCATAGAAAGCAAGTTAGAAAAGGATACAGTCTGTGTTCCAAATATCTGTTAAAGGAACTTCCTTATCTGATAGAAGCCAATAGTCTGCATCATTCTGCAACAAATTACCAAATAAAAATTCTTTTTTCATGTATTATCCTCAATAGAAAATCTACATTTGTAAACAAATTACCAAATACAAATAAACAGTAATAATGAGCCATAATTAGTAATTACTTACATCAACGTCTGAAGGGACTATCCTCATAATCCTCCCAGCAGAATCTTCGGTTAAATTAGGATCAGAGTGAGTACTATGAGCATGTTGTGACTGTGGTTCAATGCTGGCTTGTTGATTATCATCATAACTAGAACTGGTAGCAACTGGCACCGTGGTCATACGTTGGTCAACCCCATCAGCATCCTCAAATTTTTCTTCAAATTGACTAAACAAATGGGTTTTGTGATGATCAAAATTTATTATATCAACATAAGCATACAATGTATATTAATTATAGATGGAAATCATGTCGGATTAGCGACTTGAATCATTATCCAGACACACGTAGAATCGTGTGACACCCAAATACGACACGTTAACCCCTTTATCTAAACGAGTTAAACAGGTAAGCGGGTTGTAAAAATGGGTTAAAGAGATCACATATTGTCGGGTAGACCCGTTTAAATAAACAGGTTAAACATGTCAACCGCAGCACGGCCTATCTATTTAGCTGGTTTCACATGACAACCCAAAACCTAACTAATCTTGTGTTAATGTGTCATGTCAGAAATTCTGACCATTCATTGTATCCAATCACAAGGTGCCACATGGCAACGTCTTTTTTAATTTCTTTTTTAAGTCTTTTGCATTTTACTTTTACACCCTTAACTTTGTTATTACACATATTTACGTCCCTCAACTTTACGTTTCTTAACATACATATTTAGTCCTTCTGTTTTAATAAAGTTTTCTACTTATTAGTCAACTTTGCTTATATACATGTTTGGTCCCTCTACTTTAACTTTTGTAATATACATGTTTAGTCCCTATACTTTTATTCGTTTTGGTATTTCACCTTTTAGTGTTTTTTTTCTAACGTGACGAATCCACCTCACGCCGCAACGAGCGGGGTAAATTTACTAGTTAATTTTTAATAAAAAATTACATGTACCTGACAAGATATACATCAATAGGGCCCATTGTGCTTCTAAGAATTATCCTGTATCTCCTTTGTGGATAATCAACAGCCTGGTATATTAACAAAACAATATCAAAACTAACAATAAATGCTAAAAAAAGAAACAAAATTAAGTTCCCATTTCATGCTCACCTCATCAGGATCCGGGACTTCAAGAGTAGTCCCATGAGGAGCCTTGATTGCTATCAAGGTTTCGTTCTGTCAGTTAATGACATTAAATGTTTAAAGTATCGTAGAAGCCTGGATTTACATAACTAAAATATAGAATAAAGAGTACAGTGCCATTTTCGTGTCTGAGGTTTGGCCAGTTTTGTGATTTTCGTCCAAAGGTTTGTTTTTTCGCATCTGGATCCAAAAGATTTGAAACCTTGCCATTTTCATCCGGCTCGTTAACTCCATCCATTTTTATCCGTTAAGTCAGAGGTACTTCCGTCTTTTTGGCTAACCTAAAGAGCAATTCGGTCTTTTTCACTTTATGAAAAAAGACCGAATACCCCTGAAAAAGACTGAATTGCCCTTTAAGTTAGCAAAAAAGACAGAAATACCCCTAACTTAACGGAGAAAAATGAATGGAGTTAACAAGCCGGATGAAAATGAAAAGATTTCAAACCTTTTGGATCCAGATGCGGAAAAACAAACCTTTGGAAGAAAGTCGCAAAACTGGCTAAACCTCAGGGACAAAAATGACATTTTACTCTATAATAAATTAAAAACTTGTTTATACTAAACTTCACCTGGAAACATGGTAGACCTTTTATGTCATCTTCAGTAACAAAAAGCCATCTAAAACAGTGAAATATCAGTAACGAACTAATATACAATATCTGATCTGGCCAGTGAGCCAACATAAAAGAGTATGGGGATAAAAAATTACTTCTGGTTTGAGTTATCTTCACTCATGTCCCTCATTCTTTCCTGCATTTCCCTGCAAAACCAGAAATCAGCTATATAAGATGAATTATTATACCAAACCTGGAAACTTTAACAGTGTAAAAACATAACCTGATACTTTCATCTAATTTATGTTCTTCCATTGAAAGAGTTTGAACTTCTGCCTATAGCCCAAAACCAAGAGTTAATAAGTCATGGAATTGCAAAAGAATCATGACATGTATGAGCACTACAACGAGAAACGAAACTAGATAAATCTAGTTTAACCTTAAGAAATTTACCAATATCATTATCAGAAAGAACTGACTATATTTTAAATAAATAGAGGTCGCAATACGGTGGTCATCGAGGCTGGATTGGGTAATTCTGCAAACATTTTCTTGTGCATTTTTAAAATATACATAATGCGTTAATGATTACAAGAACAACTTTATTGCAAAAGTTAGCTGAATCTTTAGAGAGTAAAATGTCATTTTCATCCCTGAGGATCCAGAGATGCAGGAAAACAAACCTTTGGCCGAAAATCGCAAAACTGGCCAAACCTCAAGGACGAAAATGGCATTTTACTCTCATTTTTATTTAACATGTTTGAGATAAACCACAACCGAAATCAACTCATTCATGAGTAAATAGATCTAAATTGGCACCTCAGAATAAAATATATCCACTACTGCGTACCTGTAACGAAGCAACATCATCCTTCAACTCCCCAGATTTTGATGCATCAAGACCTCTAAAACAATAATTAAAACTTAAGATATTTCGACAAGTTCAAAAGGTACGTAACTACTCATTTGCATGGAACTTGTTTATGAAACCAGAAAAGGAAAAACTTACTTCCATTGAATTCTGTTTTTGAGCTTCTTTTCGATTAGACCAATCCCTTCAAGAACATTTGTTATATCATATATTCGCCTCTTCTGCACCTGGTATATCATAACAACTTCTTAAACCAAATCTTATATAAGAAAACACATACGATAGTCGATATATTCATTCTTCAAAAAAAAAAAAAAAAAAAAAAAAAAAAAAAAACAAGAGTACCTCCAAGATATCAGCGGCGTTATTCAAATCAAGAATGCCATCTTCAGCATGCTTGATGAGGTTGATGAATTTTTTTGTCAAAAGACCTACAAAGTTTAGAACTTTCTGTTAACAAATAATCCCGTTTAGACATAAAAAGAACCTTTTGGAGAACCAATAGAAAATGATCCACCACAAGTTACCTAGTGAGCTGTCGTAGCGGCAGCTGCCAACTGGAGTAAGTGGAGCAGGTGAACCTGTGTTAAACATAATTAGTTTTCGTACTCAAGTGATATTCTTTTTTTGCAAAAAGATATATATACATATATATAGTTCTTAAAAGCAATCCAATTCATTAGTTCTTGTGATATCAGACATAAAGCGTAGTGAATATGTTTATCTAGCTCTGCTCAGTCAGAACTACAAAATCAGAATTCCAAACGTCTATCCAAACACTCCCGTAACGTCTGTGCTGCATATGGTCAACAATGCTATTAAAAAACAGGTCATATATCAATGATAACAATGCAAACATGTAAAGACTTCAAATCATGCCTCACCGGTATTTGAGACAGGGGTCTGAGGAGCACATTTGTTGCTTTTTGTAGCCTTTGAACGTGCGTTTATCCTTCCGCCTTTTGCAGATACAGGAGTCTGAAGGGGACTATTGACTGTAGCAGTGTAACCAATACTTGCCCACTCATTAGATGGAAGTTTATTATAATCTGTTCCAAGTTTTCTCTTCACTGGCTGCAAATGCATAGCACAATTTTAAACATTTAAATCTTCAACCATGAATTCAGATGAATAGTTTAATAACTGATATTTGATAATAGTATCAATAATGTAATTAACACTATGTGCTCATGAATAGAAGCATGTTGTATGTTGTAACATCTAATCTTTTTTCAAGTTCCAAAATGGCGAAAAAAATTGATTCAAGTAACTTAATCATATCTATCGTCGTCTTCATTGTCAAATGCTCACTCACACAATTACACCCTCAAGTAACAATTATGAAGCACTTTAACTTAAATTTTTAGATAAAAACAAAAGACATGCTTATCACAATTAAGGCAACAATTAGCATCATAATTCATGAATTATTAAATATCATGATTAATTAATTGATTATCAGTTTATCACAACTAAACATCTACACTACCGGAGATTTAACAACAATTACTTCAACGTTCTCAGCGGTGGCGCGTGCAACACCGCCATCAATCTCCGATGAAAACCGATAACAATCACCGGCCGGAACAAACGGCGGTTTCATCGATGAGAACGGTAACTGACGCCTAATCGGATGCAGGATCTGTCCACCTCCGGCACCGGAAACCGTCGCCGGGACTGGCGGTAGTGCCACGTGGCAGTTCGGAGCTCGAGGTTCAGACATTTGGTGAGAATTGTGTGAAAACTAGTTAAGGAGTTGTGGTGATTGTGGTAATTAGAGTTCAGGTTAGGGTTTTTAGAGAGAGAAAGTGAGGGATCTGTGTGGTGTTTTAGAGAGAGAAAGTGGGGGTTTGGAAGAGAGCAGAAAACGAGGGAAAAATGAAAATGGTTTGGGTGGGGTGTAAGTTAAGTCCTTCTAGTTTGGATTAATGAATTACTAGTCCTTGTAATTTTTGGCTTTTATCGTACCATTTTTTATTTTTTAAATCAATACTATCTACTTTTAATTCTACACGATTATTTATCAAGAGACTCAAACCATCGATCTTATGGGAAGGAACGTCAATATACATACCTTGACACGCTAGATCAAATACTTTGTAATTTTTAACATGCCAACTAGTAGCGATGTGTAAGATAATGAAATTGAGTTTTACATTATTTATTTATATTTATACACAAAAATATTGATTTAGAACTTTGGATGTCTAAATCCTTAGATTCATCGATAATAAAATATTTTGATTATACGAGATACATGATTAGATAAAATATGTCAATAATTGATTATGACTTATATAAGTCGTAAGATTGGCGTGCGCTCCACCTCTGGATTTCCTCGTCGATGAGTCACATGATCAGTGTAGAAAGGTAGCTCACATCTTTCGTTAGCAAGGAAGGTAATTTCTAAGCGTTAACATGATGTTCAACTAACGGGTTGTTCACTTACATACAATTAACTAAGCATGTGATGATGATTGATGAGTGAGATGCGTATGCTAATTTTAAAAAGTAATTAATTTTTTAATGTAAATCTGAACTAACCATTCAAGTTCAAACAAACACACTAAAACATTTTAGGTCAATCTATTCAAAATATTTAATTAGTCATAGCTTTGATAAAGTAGTTTACTTTTTCAAGCTTTGGGTCCTTTACTTGCAATTCCCTTTTAGATGACAATATAATATAACCCATATCCTTAACATACAGAGTGAATTGCAAGTTTTGTCCTTTATATTTAGGCTATTTTGCAAGTTTTGTCCTTTATGTTTAAATTTGACGAGTTTTGTCCTTTATGTTTAAAAATCAAGCATGTTTTATCCTTTGGGTCTTAAAAATCAAGCACGTTTTGTCCTTTATGTTTAAAAATCAAGCACGTTTTGTCCTTTATGTTTAAAAAATCAAGCACGTTTTGTCCTTAAAAATCAAGCATGTTTTGCCCCAAAGGGTAAAACGTGCTTGATTTTCAAACATAAAGGACAAAACTCGTCAAATTTAAACATAAAGGACAAAACTTGCAAAATGACCTAAAGATAAAGGACAAAACTTGCAATTCACTCCATGTGGTATTATAAATGCTACTATATGTCACATATGTATGGTTGGTTTTCTTGGATTAGTTGGTTGTATTTTGTAAATAGTTGGGCAGATTAATCTTTGTGGTTTGAAATCGTTATCTCAACCTATTAATACACTCTCAAAACTATCCAAACCTACAAATTCAACTAAGTTTTGCTAATTTGGTCAATTGTAACCAACTTGTGTACAACCATACAGTTCTTACTAATCGAATCGAGTCCCTTTTTTCAATTACTCGAGTATAAATACATTGACACTTAACGTTAAGTACATGACAAAATTTATAATATGATTCGTCACGTCCTTGTTGTACTTATTATTGTTTTTCAGTCGAATAAGGTTTCATACTTGTAGCATTTAGTGCAAATGAGTGATCATTGTACTTTGAATTATAAGCACATAATGGGCAGCTTATAAGGTTTAATGCTTATTTTGGACACCTATTGGCTTCATAATCCAAGTTGCACATTGTACACTATGAAAAGATTGATGGTAGAAACAATCATTTTGAAACTTTGTACTAGTAGGTAAATTAGAGGCTACAAACTAAAATTACAATAGGGTTTGTATTCTACTTTGTGGCTCGTTTAATGCCAATATATAATAAGTTATAGATACTAATGATTAAAATAAGTCGATGCTAAAAATGAAGCTATATAGAAATTTGTTAGAAAAAAAACTTGTTTGGAATTCACACGAAACTACTAAATAATAAAAAAGGTAAAACAATATATTAAATAACAAAGGTAAACTAAAAAGAAAACGATAGAAACACGGTCGGTTTCGATACGCTCGTTATAGCAAGGAAAAAGAAAAATTAAAAAATATCTTCAAAAGAGCATCGGCGCGTTCGTTAAAAAAAACTAAACTAAAAAAACATTTGTCACACTCGTTATAGCAAAGAAAAAGAAAAGTTAAAAAATATGTCTAAATCGGTGTTACCGTCGTTAAAAAAAACTATGTTAGAAAAGTAATGTGGCTAAAGTAAAATAAAAGAAATACAATAGTTAAACATAACTAAATGAGTTGTAAATGAAAAAGTTTACACTAAATGACGAAATAGACTAAATGATAAAAAACACTATTTATCTTCACATAATTTATATATAATTTATATAGTAATGATACCATGAATAAAAGATTTATCAACTTAGGTGCATGTTGGGCTTCTTCATGATATGATTATATAAGTATTGCATGGCTAGTTGCATGAACTAGATATAGAAGTTGGTTTGGTTAATATTTTGGATTAAACACATGAATGATAATTGTATAAAGGAGAACTCGAATTTGTGTTTTATTAGTGAATAAGGCATAAGTCTAATTTGGTAAAATTAAGAATGATCGAGAATTAAAATTTCATAGTAGTTTCCCAATAGTTTGATGGTAACATTCACATGTCATTTGAAACATATGATGGAAATCAATTGGTCTTGTTGCAAGATTTGTTGTGGTTGGTTGCAAAGAATTTCATACCAACTTTCCAATATTTGTAAGGCCAAAAACTACTAAGAAGTTCAATCAGATTGTGACTTATTGATTGAATACAAACACATATCATCCTTGATCCAAACGCTATTGTGAGATAAAAAGAGTTAGGTGAAGGAAAATATCCCTTAATATTGAAGCATTAAATTAATTTTTCAATCACTTAGTTGTTAACTTTTTAGTTTAATTTTCTTATTTGGTATAGTGATTGAAGTTCAACCCCTTTTGAAAGGCTAAGCAATAGTAAAAATAGAAGTATTAAGAGTCCCACTCCATTCGATGATTTGTGTATTCGTTTATTGCCTTGATATGTGCTAACAATCAACTGGTTTACTTGTCACTTATATCTGATACATCTCTTCATTCATAGATGTATTAGACCACGTTTAGTGGATGTTACCCACTTGTCAGTCAAGTCACCCATTTGGGATGTGATATTGTGAAGAGTGTTAGCCTAGTAACGATCGCTAAAGATATATCACACACATATGTAACCCTGTTGAATGGCGGTTGTTCCAAGGAGAAAAAATAGGAAAGGGGGTGTCAAACAACACTAAACATCACTAATGGTTTATTAGTGAGAGTCTACTGCATATGTGACAGTAAACTAAAGTGACACTCACCCTACGTACGCTACTACGCTCTTACCCATAAAAGTCTAACATAATGCACCACACTTCATTATACAAAACATAACGGTCCACGTCAGAAAAATAATTGGTTTACCTTTCAGCTAGCCAGTATGAGATCGTCAAAGTAAAATATGTTTAAAGCTGAAACTATCGGTAAACACTCCCTTAGTTGAGATTAATCGCGAATCTCGCGATCAATGCATCAAAGTTAACTTTTAAAAAAAAAAAATAAATAATATAAATAAATAAAAAATTCAAGTTTAGTTTTGATGACACTCCACCAAACCCCCCACAAAATCCCTATCTTCATCTATTATCCACATCAACAACAACAACAACAATAACAATGGCTTGTTCTTCATCTGCTGCTTCCGCAACTCTTCTTTCTTCCTTAAACCCTAGATCTTCTTCTTCCTCCTCTTTCATTTCCCCCAAGCTTCAAACCCTAAGCTTCTCATCCTCTTCCTCCTTCAACTTCCAGTCAAAATCCCTCCGCTCCTCCGTCTCCCTCCGCCGTTCCGCCGCTCGCCGGAATGCGTTCGTCGTCAAAGCTGTAAGTTCTTCTTCCTCGTTCAGTTTTGTGTTCACTCGATTGTTATATGTTTGTTGTTTGTTAGATTTATGCATCTTCTATTGTGTTAGTGTATATGGTAATGTGTTTCAATTTGATGACATTTTTTGTAAATATTGTCAATTTGCACAGCATTAGTTTGTTATAGATGAATGACACTGTTATGGACTAATACCATTGCAAGGTATGCCTCTCTCACCCACCATACTAGTCTTTTGGGTTGTGTTCTCCTGTTTGGTATATAACATTGGTATCAGAGCCAGGTTTCGATCCTGGGACCTGTGGGTCACGGCCATGTTGGTCACGGCTGGCTCTTTCCAGGCCACCACTCCGTGGACCACCACTCCGAGTTCTGGCTCTGATACCAATGTTATATACCAAACAGGAGAACACAACCCAAAAGACTAGTCTGGTGGGTGAGAGAGCCCATTTGGTATATAAACCGATGTGGGACAAGTCCCATACCTTGCAATGGTATTAGTCCATAACAGACACTGTTTTACATAAGTTAAATATTCTAAGGGCTTAGCCAAAGAAACACACTATCCAGACACCACTAACGTGTCACACAGCCCATAAGACGTCATAAATGGTCATAGGGTTGTACGGCAGGCGAAAAATGGCCATATGTTTGTATTAGGGCCTATATGATGTGTTTGACTTATACAGAATTGAATGTGGCCACTGACAAAGTCATACGACCGAATGACCATTTTTTGCCCTAATCATACAGTCTATATGACATTATACGACCTGGATGATGTGACGGACACACTGGTGTATGCATTTGAGGTGGTGTCTCTTTAGCATCACCATATCCTAATAGCTAAAGCAACTTTTATGATCACATATATTGATTAATTAGGAAGTAAATGTAGCCTTATCGGGTCTGTAAAAGGTGTAGTTTGATCTTAGTATTTATAAGACTTAAGGTTAGGAAATGAATCTTGAACACTAAAGTGTCCAATGAATCAAAAGTTTCTGGTGGAATTATGTTTTTAAAACTACCATATGCGCACTGGCTGAAATTCTAGCCCGAAAGGCAGCAACTGTATTATATATTTGAAACAGGGTTTTGAATAATGCTGGCTGTCAAATATTCATTGTATCCGTAATCCGTTTGTGTAAGCGATCTCTTATACTGACTTTTTGTTGTGTGTAGGGTCTGCCACTAGTTGGGAATCAGGCACCGGACTTTGAAGCGGAGGCTGTTTTTGATCAGGAGTTCATCAAGGTAATAGAAGTCACTTATGATACATAGCTTTGAAACAATATATTGTTTGAGTTGCAACTAAGAAAAATGGCATTATCGTGATTTTCTCTTTTATTTATGCCACCAATCCGCCATAGTACTCTATTTATTTCCTGTTTGTCGAATGATTATATGCACTTTCTGCTTAAAAAGTCTTTTTTTATCACTTAATGTATACAGCAGTCATACTCATATACGATATCCAATTATGAATATATATAATGCATTTTAGGATTATATGTGAATTATATGAGCCCTCTATTGTAATAATCACAGTATATATCCTAAAAAAATATTCTAATATTTTTTGATATATAAAATTCAGGAAGTTCTTACTTCTTACTCAAAAGAATTTCAAAATTTATATAACCTTGTAACGTGTAAGTAATTTTGTCATTGCAGGTTAAGCTCTCTGAATACATCGGCAAGAAATACGTCATTCTCTTTTTCTACCCTTTGGACTTCACTTTTGTTTGTCCAACAGGCGAGTAACGCATTACCTGTCAAACACGAAACCCTTCTTTTCTTTTTTCATTTCTGTAGATATAATCCAAGTTTTACTAATTTTGTTATCTTAATGTAGAAATCACCGCATTCAGTGACCGATATGCAGAATTTGAGAAGATAAATACCGAGATATTGGGCGTTTCCGTAGACAGTGTGGTAATTGTTACTTACATTTTTATGTATTTTATTTATTTGTTTATTTTTTTTGAGAATATTTGGCATTTTGTTTTGTAGTTTTCCCACCTTGCATGGGTTCAAACAGATAGAAAATCTGGGGGTCTTGGTGATTTGAACTACCCACTGGTTTCCGATGTTACAAAATCGATTTCAAAAGCTTTTAACGTGTTGATTGAAGACCAGGTACACATCTGTAAATTATTTAAATATTTGGGCGGTTTATATACAAATAAATATTTACCGTGCCACAATGTTGTTCTTCAATTTCAGGGAATAGCATTAAGAGGACTTTTTATTATTGACAAGGAAGGTGTTATCCAACATTCCACAATTAACAATCTTGCCATCGGCCGCAGTGTCGATGAAACATTGAGAACACTTCAGGTATGTACATAAATCATACGCAGGCTGAGTAACGTGTCAAAATGAGTTATATATAGTATAGATCGGGATGTAACAAATATGATTAGGAAAATAAAACATTTCATTAATCATCTATGTATTTAAATAAAATAATGAGTAAAATGCCATTTTCGTCCCTGAGATTTGTCCAGTTTTGCGACTTTCGTCCAAAGGTTTGTTTTTTCGCATCTGCATCCAAAAGGTTTGAAATCTTTGCCATTTTCATCCAACTCGTTATATCCATCGATTTTTCTCCGTTAAGGCAAGTGTTTTCTCGTCTTTTTTGAATACTTGTACATTATGCTAAATGCTTGTACATAAAGTGAAAAGGACCGAATTACCTTTTAACTTAACAAAAAAACGAAAATACCCCTACCGTAACGGAGAAAAATGGATGGAGTTAATGAGCCAGATGAAAATGATAAGATTTTAAACCTTTTGGATCTAGATGCGGAAAAACAAACATTTAGACGAAAGTCGCAAAAACTGGCCAAACCTCAGGGATGAAATTGGCATTGTACTCTAAAAATAATTTAGGAGGTATTATTATTTATTAAAAACACACTTTGGTTGTCATCAACTTGTTTCCTTCTTAGCTGTCTCTTTATTTTACCCATTTTGACCCGTTTGAGATAAAGCCTGTTTGTAATATGTTAAAAGCTCATTGTTAAATTGGGTTTGTGTGTTTGTACCATAGGCATTGCAATTTGTACAAGAGAACCCGGATGAGGTATGCCCGGCTGGATGGAAGCCCGGGGAGAAGTCGATGAAGCCCGACCCTAAGGGCAGCAAGGAATACTTTGCAGCCATATAATTTGATAGTAGTTTTTTCTGTTTTAATGAGTTGAATTTTGGGAGTTTTTTTTTCGGGTTATGGACTTGTTGAAACAAGAAAATGTGATCTGTTGTGTTTTATTACATACATCAAATGATTTGGCGTATTACATAAATATTTGAGGTATTATATGAATTTGGTCAATTATAGGGATTCAAAACAGAATTACTAAAAAATTAGGAAATAAATGGGTCAAATATACAATAAATCCAGGGGATAAAATTATATTGTTCGTCTTGGTAATCTATTTTAATATAATCCAATAATTATTATTTTTGGTTATTTTATATAATTACACATTTAGGGGCTGTTTGTTTCAGCTTTTAATGGTTTAAACTGTTTGTTTCGCGAGCAGATCAGACTTTTGCCTTTGAATGATTAAGTATTATACTGATTCTAAATGGTTAAGACCCCTTATTGAATTGACTATTTGTCTATGAATGGTTAAACATTATACTAACTTAAGAGTTTAGACCTTTTATTGGTTCAATACTTAAGGTTATACCTTTTACTGGTTTAGTATTTACCCATTTATAAGTTGTCAAAAAGCCTCTTAGTGTGGTTCTGTACTAACTGGTTTTCTAAGCAAAATCGTAGTGTATTATAAAGCGAGGGTGCATACCGCAAGTGATAGTTTGATGCACCTTTGTCGTTTCATGTGTCATACATGGACAACTTGGATGCACTTTTGTACGTTAAAAACGGTGCTATAATAGTTTTAAGTGAAATAGTATGGTACGTTAAAAATGGCACTATAATAGTTTTAAGTGAAACAGTAACTAGTTTAGAATCATTGTTATAAGGCTAAGGGGTGCAGTTCCTCTTTCCCCATTCTCCTCCATCCTTCACCTCAACGTCATGCCACTCTCCCCTTCTACCTCATCACCCTTCCCCCAACCAAGGGTGTGATTCCCCTTCCTCCGTTTGCTAGGGGTGAACAAATTAACCGCCATAACCAATAAACGAACCATAACCAACATAATCGAACCACTATTAACCGATAACCGACATAACCAATGGTTATGGTTATGGAACTTTGAATAACCAACCAATCGGTTATGGTTACGGTTATGAAGCTTTGGTTAACCGATATAACCGTAACCGTAACCGTAACCGAACCAAACTTGTAATGTTAAGTCTAAATAATGGATTTATGTTTTATGTTAACCATATAGAGGTTTTTTACCAAGATAAAAATATGTAAGTAAGAAACTGATGCCAATGTAGATACCTTTTATTTTGATGAAGAACTGAGGTGTTATCAAAAAGTGTTATCATCCTAACTTTTTGTTGAGAATTACCTTATTAAAAGGAATTCTACACCAGTAGTTTAACCAAAAAGCATAGTTTTGGTTATCTTAAAAAATGCCCAAGCTAAGTCCAACCGTTTATGCCCCTAATGTAAAACCCTATTTATTTCAAACCTTGCTTGGTTAATTAATCAAAACCGAACCATAACTGACACAGATTAACCATAACCAAAGTTCAGTTATGGTTGTGGTTAAGAAATTCCATAACCGAAGCTAGTGGTTATGGTTATTGTTAATGGTAAAAACCAAACCAAACCAACCTATGCACACCCCTATCGCCTTCCTCCTTTCATTTTTTTATTTTTTATTTAATCTATTTTATTTATAAATAATATTTTTTATTTGTTTAATTTGTTAAAATAATAACAAATAAGAAAATTAAACATTTCATAAAATTTAACAATACAAATTAAAAAAAAAAACACATATTTTAATCTAAAAATACATACTAAAAGCATAAAAGAAATTTTGCTTAAACCTATGAACACCACTATTTGTCATCAACGAGATCGATATGGAAGTTATTCCAAACATGATCGATTAAATCCGCACATTTGGAAAATTCATACAAACACTCCCTACCCATTCTAGCAGACATCCTTAATATTCATCCCACAAATCACTAGAAGTGCATATGTGCATTTTTGTAACGCAGTAAAACCCCTTTTCTCTCTAGCATTGTAGTGTAATGTGAAACTCATCATAATTAGCCAAATCACTGGGAATACGCAGAAATAATCGACAACTCATTCGAAAGCGGTCCCTAAATTGTTCGTCGGTGTACACACAATTTTCATCAAAATATTCAGCCACCAAACGTTCATGTGCACCTTTAATAAAGTTCGAAAAATAAATTTTGTAAACACTCTTAAAAATAACTAACAAAATTAATAACGCAATTTACTAACTATTCAAAAACACTATTCAAAATTAATAATGCCATTTACAAATATATTTCTCCTCACAAAAACACTGTTCAATTTTCTTCTTTTTTTTTTATTTTTAAGTCTTTAACTTTTCAACCTTCCATTCCATGTTTAAATCATTTCTTTTCTTTTTAACCCTTTAACTTTTCAACTTTCCATGTTTAACTCTTATGCTTTTCATCATTATTTTTACCTTTTAACTTTTATACTTTTAAACCTTTGCATGTTTGTCAAAAAGAGTTTATGGTCACAATTTTTTATAGTTTAATAAACCAGCCGCAACTTATGGGTCCTACGTTGACTTATTATTATTTTTTTTGTGTTCTACGTATCGTTTAAATTTTTGCGAGTTAACACGTTGCAACGTGTGTGCATGGGTCAACAATTTTTGTTGTTATTTCTTTACTTTTAGCCCTATACTTTTCTTCTTTTAGAAACTTGTCACAAAATTTTGGTTTTACGTTTCGATCTAAATTTTTCGAGTTAACAAGCTGCAACTCGGGTGTATGGTTCAACAATTTTTACATCTATATATTGCCTGTTTATTGGAGTAGTAGTAACGCGAGGATCCTAAGTCGACTTATTATTCTATTCTGTGTTTTACGATTCGGTCTAATTTTTCGTGTGAACACACTGCAACGGGCGTGCGTGGTTTACCGTTCCGCTGCAAAGCGCGGGTCCTAAATACCAGTTTTATAAAAAATAGAATGTAAACACATAATATACCTTCGCGATCTCTATCGCTCCTTGTTCTTGATTCTGAAATTCCTTTGTCTTCTTCCATCTCCAAAATAATTTTCGCGTCTCCATCATCGCGTTAACATAAAAGTTTACAGCGTTTTCCTTAGATGATGATTAACGCATGACTACTAACAAAATTTTTACAAGATTATATAAAAAATTGACGATTGCATAAAGGTGTAGAGTGATGTGAGTTTTTTTTCTTTTATAAATATGTGTGGGTATATATAGGTTTTAAAAATGTAACACCCCGTGTTTTCGAATGTCAAAGTCAAAGTCAAAGTCCAAGTCAACTTTGACTTTCTTTGACTGTAATTAGTCTATTTTGTATTTTATTTGTATTATGTGGAGTAAGTGTTGTAATCAAGAAAGAATCGGAGTAATCGAATGTTTAATCGACGCGAACCGACTTACGACTGTGAATAGTAGGAAGTAACAATGCGATAAAGTTAATCAAATCAATAATCAAGCTAATCAAATCATCAATCGAACTCGAATCCCGAACTATGCGAATTTGGTGTTATATTACTTGTGTGTGTGCCTTATGTGTTACCTGTGCGTGCTTACTTTATGTTTTGTGTGGTATTCAATCGAATCAATCGAAACTCGAATCCCAAATCAAATGCAATCGAAATCGAATTATGACGAACGGTAACGTAAGGATAGTGTGAAATATAGATGATTGTATGTTAGATATAGTAGTTGGGATTGAAAGTAATTTGAATAGGAAACTCTATCGTACTCATATCGTCTTCAATCGAAATCGAAATATCGAAAATCGTCGCACCGAACACTCGAACCAGGCTGTTGATCGATCAGGCTGTCAGCCGATCGAACAGCCCAGCCGATCGGACGGACTGTCCGATCGAGCAGGCTGTCCGATTAGGATGCCTGGCCGATCGGCCAGCCCTTTCCTCTTTTGGAGCCTATAAATAGGGCTGTCATTGTCATTCTTTCCACTTTTGGAAACTCTCTGACCGACCAGCTCATGCTCCTCACCTTTTCTCAGATTTCTTCCGACTTTGGTAAGTTTTCATCCTAAATCTTGTACTTTCTTGATCAAAACATGCTCCTATACCTTTCTATCTTTCAAATCTTGATTTCTAACCGTGAAATCATCAAGATCTAAGCATTCTAGGATGATGTCATCATGGTGTTCTTCAAGAACATCATGCTTTGGCCTCAATCCACCATGAATAGCTCGGATCTAACCGATTTCCGCATAAACAAGCTAAGATCTATCATAGATCTAAACATTTTCATGGTGTAAAGGATTCAAAGAAGGATTTCCAACTTTCTTTCAACTCTTTTACACTCAATGCCTTCAAACCGGTAGAAACGGAGCTTGAACCAACGCACTAATCATTCTAACAGTTGTATGGTTCAAGACTCGGGTTCTACCTACGAGGTTCACCGACTTCGGGTTAAACGTTAAACTACCATTCCGAACCGTTCACCGGCCAGACTTGCGTGATTCCTGTCCGAGTTGGAGAAACAAGTAAGAACGAAGGTTCCCTGGTTCAGCTCGTTGTCAAACTACCTCAATATAACGTCAAATAATCGGAACAACCAAGTGTTAGACGAACAGGCCGACCAGGTCAGGATGCTGGCCGAACGGTTAGGCTGTTCGAACGAACAGCCCAACCGATCGGACATGCCGGCCGATCGACCAGGCCAGCCGATCGGCTAGCATATGGCCCCACACTTTGACAATTACATGAAATATGGTATTGAACGAGATGATGTTCGATCGAACGAGTCGTTTGGTAAACATTACTCATCGGATCATGAGATACTATGCTTCAACACTTAATCGATTTTCAATTCGTTCG
This sequence comes from Helianthus annuus, assembly GCF_002127325.2. Taxonomy (NCBI): domain Eukaryota; kingdom Viridiplantae; phylum Streptophyta; class Magnoliopsida; order Asterales; family Asteraceae; genus Helianthus; species Helianthus annuus. Next base: position 158,624,016 of record NC_035434.2, on the reverse strand, counting down.
ACGTATTGGAATGCCACCCGATCGAGCATGCTGTTCGATCGAGTATGCTGTTCGATCGAGTGACATCCTGCTGAGGACTACTACTGAAGTTCCTAACCGATCGGTTAAGCCGGCCGATCGAACAGACCGTTCGATCGATCGACCTGAAAAGTAAGAACACTTCAGTATTCTCAAATACTACAACGAAAACTTCAAAAGGTCAAACCATCATACACAAACACATCTTACACAAAGGAAGAAAATATCCACTCGAACAGTCCAGCCGATCGAGCCTAACGGCCGATCGAACAGGCTGTCCGCACGGACTGTCCAGTCGAACGAACAACCTGTCCGATCGAACCTACTGTTCGATCGACCAGGCTGTTCGACCCATCATACTTGTTTCCGTTTTACGTGTATTCATCGTTATGCTATCGAACTATTCAGGCTAACCCTACTCTCAAGCGCTCCCTTCAATCCATCAATCAATCAATCGCTGTGAGTATACTCGATCCCTTTTTGCTTTTAGCACTTTTGGGTGTTACATACGTTACCTATATCAAAACACAATCGATCACACTACTCAAACTATTTGAACGCTAACCAATATGCATGTATTACGTGACTAAATGAATGCTTGTTGATTGTGTTTACACGCGGAATGCTGTCTACCTACCTTAATGACGTAGTACTATAGTTTGGACTCAGCACCCGTTCACACAGGGGTTGTTAAGGACAATTACTTGCATGGATTACGGTGGTAATCATGTATTGCGAACTGTCTCGGACACTCAACCCGCAGTCATTGGTATCGATAGATCCATGTCGATAGTTAACATGCTTCGTGTCACACCCCGATTTCCACACGTTTCACCGGTGGGCCCGGTGGGGGATTACCGTGACGTAGTTGGCAACAATATAGTCAAACAACACAATATTCAAATGCACAACGGAAGCATAAAGATAGATATATTTCAACCAACAAATGTAATATCCAAGTATCACAAGTAGTCGAAATAATCCACAGGGGATCAAAAATAAAATAGGAATTAATGTTCAATAGATAGTGGCATCCAGGCTTGCGAGACTCTAACGATGCTAAGGAGTGGCCAGCCTATTTCGTGTAGAACCTGCATTTAATCTTTTTGGGGAAAATACGTCAGTTTACACTAGTAAATACATTCAACCGACACTTTTAAAAAGTTTAACAAACATTGATTTGAATGCACGTGACATAAACTTTTATAACTTGGGATAATTAATCAAATCTAATCTTGTAAAAGAATTACATGTTCGTTATGCGTTTAGTCGCCCGGTTCGTGCCAGGTTTAAGGTTAATTGACACACCACATAGTATAAAACCACGGCGGAAAAACTAACGGTTATATCTTTATAAATATGGACACATTGTCGGGTGTACGCCTACACCCGCGTGTCAAGGTCGTGGCCATTTCGTAAAATGATGCCAAGGATATCCGGGACATGGTCATTAAACTCCCAAAGGCGTAAAACAAACAAAACCAATTTTCAAGCAGGTCACATTGATAATACCCAACTACTAATGAGTTAGAGTCAATTGCCCGACCAAGCGGTATTTTATATACCGTGCCCAAAGCCCGTATAAGGGAAAATAAGTTAAAAGTATTTACCTGAGCAAGTAATAACCACAACAAGCAAAAGCAAGTATCTTTTACTGGTCTCCTATTCTGGAACGAAGGTTTATAATAACCTATTAGAATCCTAACGGGTCTTTTAATTTAGCCTAAGCTTAGACCGGTTAGTTTTAAAGGATAAATACGGTTTAATCGCATGAAAGGCGAAAACCGGGAATGGAATGTGGTTTGGACCCAACAAGTTCGGAGACTTGTATATTATGGGTAAACTAAACACATTATGGATTTTGAGATAAAAATGACAAGGTTTGACCCGTTTCGGCTAATTTATGTAAACTAGTTACATAAACCGGACCGAACGCGTAAATGGCGTAGTGGGTAACCGTAAGAGTCCTACACAGGTTTCCTAAGTTAATATGCTCCGAAGAGGTTGTGGTATCAGTAGGATACCTTCCATTACGCCCATAATGAGTTTAATCCCAATATACGCCCCGTAGGGGTATTTTGGTCATTTTAAAGATTATAAAAGAGATTTCCGGGTTCTACAGGAAATCTGAGTTTTCGGAACAGGTTATAAAGTTCAAAATACTTTATTTATTATTTAAAATCAGTAGCAACTGGATTCGTGTCAAAATACCATGTAGAACTCATTTTATGTCCGAAAAGGGTATATTCGGTATTTACCGAATCAACACCATAACCGCAAGTTATGAGCAGGTTAAAAATAATTAAAAATCTTTAAAAATCCCAAAATATTATTTTACATCAGGTTGTAAAAGGTTTGGTGTCGAAATTTGGGTTTAGATAGGCTTTATGCTAATTGCGCCGTTAAATTACTAAAGTTTTCTTAATTGCGCTATATAGCATAACTCCTATTCTAGACTTCAGATTGACATGAAATTTTAGGGATATGTTTAGAAATCAGTAACTATGGTTATTGTCCTTTCACATATCCAAAATTCTCGTTTTAAGGTCGAAAGGGCATTATGGTCAACTTTAAGCATATAACGGAAATGTGCAAACGACTCGGACAAACAACGAACCAACCACAGAGGGTTATACCATCATGTAACCTGGTCCTAAGAGAGTCCTAAGGCATATCTAAAACATACCAAATCGGGTCAGAACTGAAGTCAAAGCAAAAGTCAAAGTTTTGCGACTTTCGGTTCCGAACCGGGTCAAAACAGTAAATGATCGGATCAAACAAGCTTAGACCAGTTACAATACTTATTATCTAGTTATATGAGTGATAAAACAAGTTACATGCCATCTACATTGTTAATTATGCGTTAAATCGAAAATTAGCATTCTGTTGACTTTTTCTAAGCAACTTTGACCCGACATTTGGACTAGTTAGAGTGGGAATCAGAGGGTGCCCTTTTAGGGGTTTAATACCCACATAATTACCAACATATAACTACCTTTGATTCGACTAATCACTGGACCACTAGTGATTAATCGTTAAGTCAACCGTTAATTACGACGGTTTGACTTCTAAGCTATAACTAAGCAAAAACTTAACCAAGAAGGGTTAGGCACACTTACTGATGTCCTATGCACGACCAGAGATGAGTAGAGAGAACACTTGAGCTCCAGAAATGATCAGAAGTGTTGAAAGAAGGTGTGGTTACAATGTGTGCATCTCATGGCCTTTTATAGTGAATTTGTGAGCTTAGGATCATTACAACTAAGGCTACAAGGGTTCCCTGATCACCAACAAGTGTCCCTGAGTGCTAGGGGTCGTTTAGGGGGCGCCCATGCTCTTGTAATAATGTCTAGAGTCGGTTAAAACACCAAACAGTGCTTCTGTCCACGTTTTCTGCATCTAGGCCATTGACGCGGCCCTGTAAGAGGTCCTGCAACTCTTACGCGGCCCGTATGAATCTCCTTGTCAGAGCCCATATCTTTTACTGCTAGCGCGGCCCGCGTAAAGCCCTTTGCAACCTTTACGCGGCCCGCCTGAGACCTGCTGTAAGATTTTCAAATCTTTTTCAATTATTACAGTCGGCTCTTGGCGTTTTGAAGGGGTAACTTTGCATTTTGGGCCTTTCTTATTTACGTATAAGGGCCTCGGGACTTTTACCCAACTTATTAATCCTTGGTTATTTTATTATTACCCGAAAAGTCATAACTTTCAATGTTTGACGCTTTTCACCATTCTCATACGAATTCGATCATAACTTTCTCATTTTATAACGGAACTTGATGAAATTTATATCGTGCATTTTAGTGAGCGTATTTTATCGTTACAAAGCCTCGGGTTTGTTAAAGGGTCACTCAGAGGTACAACTTAAACATGTTGACACATTTAATCCCTGTAGCTTGTAATCTCTCACTTTCTTCCACATTTCGTTCCGTATGATCCATGATTCATTCGTTCGAAGTTACGAGCATCATGTAGGGTTACTGTAAAGTATATTTATCCCTTGTTGACATCTTGAACCCTTGAATTCACATACTTTCTATGTTTGTCAACTTTAGTCCCTCTATAGTATTTATTACCACGTGCAAACTTATGACACGTGTCATTACTTTATAGGACGAAAAATTTCGAGGTGTTACATCCTCACCCCCTTAAAAGAAATCTCGACCTCGAGATTTACTAAAACAAATGAGGGCGTGGACTCTACCTCCCACGTGTACTCGGGACCTCTACGGGCATCCCATTTTACCTTTACAATCGGTATATACTTCATTCGAAGCTTCTTAACCTGTCGATCCTCGATCGACACCGGTTTTTCAACAAACTTTAAGCTCTCATCGATGTGTACATCTGTATGCGGTATAACCAGTGATTCATCAGCGAAACACTTCTTTAGATTGCAGATGTGGAAAACATTATGAATACTACTGAGCTCTTCTGGTAAGTTTAACTTGTAGGCAACCGATCCGACACGTTCGATTATCTCGAAGGGTCCAATGTATCTCAGGCTTAACTTTCCTTTCTTACCAAATCGCATCACTCCCTTCCAGGGTGATACTTTAAGCAATACCTTGTCAGCTACTTTGAAGTTAAAAGGTTTACGCTTCAAATCTGCGTAGCTTTTCTGCCTATCTCGGGCAGCTTTCAAACGGTCACGAATCTGGACAATCTTGTCCGTCGTTTCAAAAATTATATCAGGTCCTGTCATCTGGACATCTCCAACTTCTGCCCAACAAACGGGCGTTCTACACTTTCTACCATACAAGGCTTCGAAAGGAGCAGCCTTAATGCTCGTATGGTAGCTATTGTTATATGAGAACTCGACTAATGGTAGGTGGTTATCCCAATTACCACCTAAATCGATCACACATGCACGAAGCATGTCTTCCAACGTTTGGATTGTACGCTCACTCTGTCCATCCGTCTGAGGGTGGTAAGCCGTACTGAAGTTTAAGCGCGTGCTCAAAGATTGTTGGAAACTTTTCCAAAAATGTGACGTGTATCTGGTATCTCTGTCAGAGATAATAGACACAGGCATGCCATGGAGGGATACAATCTTATCTACAAACAACTGGGCTAACACATCAGAGCTATAAGTCTCCTTAATGGGTAGGAAATGTGCTGACTTAGTCAGTCTATCAACTATTACCCATATCGTATCGTTTCCCTTCCTTGTCTTTGGCAACTTGGTGATGAAATCCATCGTCACCATTTCCCACTTCCACTCGGGAAGTTCAGGCAGTTGCAGCAAGCCCGACGGCTTTTGATGTTCAACTTTTACTTGTGCACAAGTCAAACACTTTGCCACATAGGTGGCTATAGACCTCTTCAAGCCTATCCACCAAAAGTTTGCCTTCAAATCCTGGTACATCTTGTCCGCTCCAGGATGAACGGAATATCGGGAACTGTGGGCTTCCTGAAGGATAACGTCCCGAAGACCTCCATAAACAGGAACCCATATCCTTCCATTTAATCTCAGAATTCCGTCTTTGCCATAGGATAACTGTTCTTTAGTTACTCCTAGCTTTTCGTTAGGATAGTTAGCTTCTGACACAGCTTCCTTCTGTGCAGCTAACAATCTTTCATTCAAACTGTTCTTGATTTCAATGCTCTTGGCATTGATCCTTATTGGTTTCACTCATTCTTTTCTGCTCAAGGCATCTGCGACTACGTTGGCTTTGCCTGGATGGTATCTTATTTCACAGTCATAATCGTTCAGAGTTTCCATCCAGCGTCGCTGCCTCATATTCAAATCTTTCTGATTGAACAGGTGCTGGAGGTTCTTGTGATCAGAATAGATCACGAATTTAATGCCATACAAATAGTGCCTCCATAGCTTTAGTGCAAATACAACGGCACCCAACTCCAAGTCATGGGTGGTGTAGTTCTTTTCATGCACTTTTAACTGACGTGAAGCATAGGCAATGACCTTGCCTTTCTGCATAAGCACACATCCCATCCCGGTGTGTGATGCATCACAGTATACTACAAATTCTTCCATTCCGTTCGACAATGTCAACACAGGAGCATTGCTTAGCTTTTGCTTAAGGATATCAAAAGCTTCTTGCTGCTTAGGGCCCCAATTAAACTTGCTATTCTTGCGAGTCATCAAGGTTAGGGGTGCTGCAATTCTTGAGAAATTTTCGATGAAGCGCCTGTAGTATCCTGCTAGACCTAGGAAACTGCGAATCTCCGTAGGCGTCTTCGGCTCCTGCCAATTCGTGACGGCTTCAACCTTGGCGGGATCCACTTGGATACCACGCTCACTGACTACATGTCCAAGGAATTGAACTTCTCGTAGCCAAAATTCACATTTAGAGAATTTGGCATAAAGCTTTTCTTGATGAAGCAGTTTAAGAATACATCGAAGATGCTTCTCGTGGTCAGCTTGACTTTTTGAGTATATGAGGATGTCATCGATGAAGACAATGACAAATTTATCCAAATAAGGCTTACAAACGCGATTCATGAGATCCATGAATGCGGCAGGTGCATTAGTGAGCCCAAAAGGCATCACTAGGAACTCGAAATGACCATAACGAGTCCTAAATGCAGTCTTGTGCACATCTTCGTCCTTGACCTTTAATTGATGGTAGCCTGACCTTAGATCAATCTTGGAAAAGTAGCTTGCTCCTTGCAACTGATCGAACAGATCGTCGATCCTGGGCAAAGGATACCTATTCTTGATAGTAACCTTATTAAGCTCACGGTAATCGATGCATAGACGCATCGAACCATCTTTCTTTTTGATGAACAAGATTGGTGCTCCCCATGGAGACGAACTAGGTCTAACTAAACCTTTGGCTAGCAGATCATCTAGCTGCGTTCTCAATTCTTTCATTTCTGTTGGTTCCAATCTATAAGGCGCTCTTGCAATAGGCGCTACTCCTGGAATGATGTCGATACTGAATTCCACTTGCCTATCTGGTGGCAAACCAGGCAGTTCTTCCGGGAAAACTTCAGGGTAGTCAGAGATGACTGGGATGTCTTCAATCTTGGGTTTCTCCTCACCAATGGTCACCTGTGCCATATAAATAACACATCCCTTCTTCAAACATCTGGATGCCTTTAGCATAGACACTTGCGCAGGCAATCCATGCCGAGTATCTCCCTGAATGATAAGTGGTTCTCCAGACGGAGTCTTGATCACCACTTGTTTCTTATTGCACACAATCTGAGCTTGGTTATGCGATAACCAATCCATACCCAACACTATGTCGAAACTAGCTAGCTTAAAGGGTAACAGGGATAAAGGAAATGAGTGGTTCCTAATGGATATGACACATCCATCTAACATAGTTGAGACTGTTTCCATAGTCCCATCTGCTAACTCTACCTCATAATTCACACTCAAGGCTTTAACAGGCAATTTTAACAACTCACAAAACTTACTATCCACAAAGGATTTATCTGCTCCAGAATTAAATAATACTCTTGCGAATACATCATTAATGAGAAACGTACCGGTTATGACGTTGTCGTTCTGGATAGCCTCTTGAACATTCATCTGAAAGACCCTGGCATTGGTCTTTTTCCCTTCTTCAGCCTTCTTCACCAGCTTTGGGCAGTTAGTCTTGATGTGCCCTTTTTCATTGCAACTATAACAAGTTGCATCCTTTAGTTTCTTACACTCAAGAGTCCTATGCTCAGAGGACTTGCAAATCCCACATGCCTTCGGCTGGGATTTCTGTTCATACCTACACCTCCCGAAATGGTGCTTCTTGCAAACCTTGCACTTAGGCCTATCGCCCGACTGTTGGTCATTCTTCTTGGTCTCAGATCCCTTTTTGTGGTCACGATTCCCCCGATGCTTCTTGTTTGACCGACGCGAATTATCATCTTCACGTTTCCTTTTCTCAGTGTCAGCATTTCTCAATGATCTCTGCCTCACTGCATCTAGTGTGAGAGACAGAGATATATCTGCTACGGATCTAAATGTAGCGGGCCGAGAGGCCTTCACGCTAGCTTTGATTTATGGGGCCAGACCCCCAATGAAGCGCGCGATCCTTTTGGGTTCTGGGGTCACAAGGTACGGAACCAATCTGGATAGGGTGTTGAAACTTGTAAGATATGCCTGGCAATCCAAGTTCTTCATGACCAGTGATAGGAAATCAGATTCTATCTTCTCGACCTCGTGTTGAGGGCAGTATTTTTCTTTGATGAGAGCAACAAATTGCTCCCATGACATGCTGTACAAAACAACCTTTCCTGAGGCTTGAACCAATGACCTCCACCACGCTAGGGCTTCACCCTTAAATGACTGGGATGCAAACTTTACCACATCCCTCTCAGCACAACCACTAATGTCCACAACAGCGTCGATTTCGTCCAGCCAGGTCATGCAATCCACAGCGCCTTTTTCCCCAGTAAAATCTCGGGGCTTGCAGGAAACAAAATACTTATATGTGCAACCCTTGGCGAGAGATGCATCATCGAACACTATTTTCTTAGGGTGGACACTATTCTCATTTGATGAGTGCCGATCATCATCTGTCTTAGGTTTAGTCTGGGTCGAGGGTGGTTTGCTATGAGATTCAGAATGGGTTCTTGGTTTAGAGTGTGGTGCAGATCGGGTCCTACTTCGAGACTCGCTATAATCTTCATACTGCCGTTCTAAGGCTGTTTTAACAGCGTCGTCTACTAACGCTTTTAATTCAGCACCCGTTATATTAATTTGGGCGTTATCATTCTCATTCTCCTTTGGATGACTGTTATTTTCGTCCGAGTCAGCCATTGAAATCTTGATCTGCTACAAAAGATAATAACAGAAGTCTTATTCGGGAGTTTATTATGGAATTACCCTTATTGGGTAATTCATCAACCATGGTAAACATAGACCATATCTGGTTAATTTGTTACTCACATTTATTTAGGATTTTAATATAACTTATCCTAATTACAAATAATATTGTTAGTGGCACAGAAGCCTAGTCACAGGGACATTTTATATTATAAGCCAGGATTTCAGAGAATCAAGGCATGCAGGTTTGAACATAGTTCCTTACCTTTCTGACAGGGAGTCATAGACTACAACTGTCCTTTGTCTTATATGATAATGAGTATAGCCCGTAGGCACTACATCACTAATGGATGTTTGATAAGTGATCATCTACTTGATGATGTAAACCCATGATTCATAAATCATTAATTTAGGTTTTGGAATTCTTAGAAGGATCCTAGTGTAAAATGACACATGTGATTTTAACGAATCACGTCTGCCAGGAGTGTTAACATGTTTACAGATGTTAACCGGAATCTGAATCCTTTAATCAGGTCTTACCATCTTGGCCGGGTCTTATAACGACACCAGGCTAGGTTTCACCACTAAGATTCTTTATTTAATAACTGGTAGGCAGATTAATTTAAAAGGAATGATTTTTGATTTATTTATTTCATATAATTATGCATATAATGACAGAGATGAAATTTATAAACTTAACATTCCAATACATATAAAAAGTTACACACTGCCCTAAACGGGACTTTTAAAAGACGAAATACCTACGCAGAGGTTATACAGAAAACAAGTCCTCGCAGGGACCAAATACTAGGATAGATGTCCACGCAGGGACTGAAAGACAAGTCCACGCAGGGACTGAAAGGCAAGTCCATGCAGGGACTAAAACAAATAAATGTCCACACAGGGACTTGATTAAAATAGGAAACACAATAGTACATATAGAGACTAATGATCTCGCTTCTTCTTCTTCCCTTTTAACAGGTTTGCTAGGCCTTTGAGGAATCCACGATTGTTCTTACGCTCTTGCTCAAAGTCTCGTTCCACTCTGTTCAAACGGTGGAGGATTTCTTCCTGTTCTGGTGGGGAAAAACGCGGCTGCTGCGATAAGTGCTGAGCCGGAGGTCTAGCAGGTATTGGATACCCATGAGTTGAGTATCCCATTCCCCAAGGTGTTTCATAAGGTACTTCAGGATGAAGGGCGTGGTAATTTACTGCCGCTTCTATGTATGGGTCGCCACCCATATAGTTGTAGTGAGTGTGAGCTGGCTGCTCAAACGGGTTGTACGCTGTGGAACCGGCGTACGCAGGTATCGGGTTATCATAGCCGAATGGTGGCGGAGGTGGTGCAACTGGTGCAGAATTCACCTCTGCAGGGTGACTCGAAGGTCCACCCATTTGTGGGTCTTCTGGCAGTGGCGGAAAATGACTGCCACTGGAGTGTCGAGGGGTGCTGAAATGAAAATCCCCTCTTCGTGCGGATATCCGCGCGCCTGATCTCCTACGCCTTGGCGGATCCGGAGGTGCTTGTTGAACTGGTGGCGGTGGAGGCGGTGGCGTAACTGCCACGAAACGTGAATCCTCGGAAGGATCCTGTTGCTGCTCATGAGGCGATGAATGGTGAGAGGGTGTAAAGTACCACTCGCACTGGTTGAACCTCGCCTGGTAACTGTCTGAACCCTGATAGGGTGTTCCATGGAAGGATGACCCATCAGAGATCTCGATAGGATGGTTGGGGGTACCTCTTGCAGGTTCGATGGGATCCGTGTCCTCATCCATGTCTACCGCATTGTCTTCGGAGAAATGGTCCTCTGGTCCTAGAGGGTTAAAACCTACTGGTTCTTGGACATAGTCTGCCGGGTTGAACTGGCCTTGGAAGAAAGGAGTGGGGTCGCCATAGGAACGGTGCGAAACAGAACGCTGGAGAGGTATGTACGAAGGTTGAGGGTTACCGGGCTCGTTTTCCGAGTTCGGCCCAAAAGAGTGACGGTATGAAGGCGTCGAACTGTGTGAGGTAGACCGTCTAGCGGGCTCAAAGAGGTTCCTCCTACGCCTCTGAGGTTCTTCACTCCTTGTGCTGGAAGGAGCTCGCATGTGTGAAGGTCCGGCCTCGTGATCATTGTGGGTAGTGATTGGCCCTTTGCCTCTTCCTCCTCTTCTGATTGCTGGTGGCATATTTCCTGCTTAAAAATTTTAAATCAACAACAAACAATAAAGGACAAACTAGAACAACAATTCGAATTCGTCCTATGTTCTTGTCTAGACTCGAGTAAGTGCAACTGTGTCATTGAGATTAAACACATAGGATAGTGTTTAATTCACTCAACGTTGGCTCTGATACCAACCTGTCACACCCCGATTTCCACACGTTTCACCGGTGGGTCCGGTGGGGGATTACCGTGACGTAGTTGGCAACAATATAGTCAAACAACACAATATTCAAATGCACAACGGAAGCATAAAGATAGATATATTTCAACCAACAAATGTAATATCCAAGTGTCACAAGTAGTCGAAATAATCCACAGGGGATCAAAAATGAAATAGGAATTAATGTTCAACAGATAGTGGCATCCAGGCTTGCGAGACTCTAACGATGCTAAGGAGTGGTCAGCCTATTTCGTGTAGAACATGCATTTAATCTTTTTGGGGAAAATACGTCAGTTTACACTAGTAAATACATTCAACCGATACTTTTAAAAAGTTTAATAAACATTGATTTGAATGCACGTGGCATAAACTTTTATAACTTGGGATAATTAATCAAATCTAATCTTGTAAAAGAATTACATGTTCCTTATGCGTTCAGTCGCCCGGTTCGTGCCGGGTTTAAGGTTAATTGACACACCACATAGTATAAAACCACGGCGGGAAAACGAACGGTTATACCTTTAGAAATATGGACACATTGTCGGGTGTACGCCTACACCCGCGTGTCAAGGTCGTGGCCATTTTGTAAAATGATGCCAAGGATATCCGGGACATGGTCATTAAACTCCCAAAGGCGTAAAACAAACAAAACCAATTTTCAAGCGGGTCACATAGATAATACCCAACTACTAATGAGTTAGGGTCAATTGCCCGACCAAGCGAAGTAATAACCACAACAAGCAAAAGCAAGTATCTTTTACTGGTCTCCTATTCTGGAACGAAGGTTTATAATAACCTATTAGAATCCTAACGGGTCTTTTAATTTAGCCTAAGCTTAGACCGGTTAGTTTCAAAGGATAAATACGGTTTAATCGCATGAAAGGCGAAAACCGGGAATGGAATGTGGTTTGGACCCAACAAGTTCGGAGACTTGTATATTATGGGTAAACTAAACACATTCTGGATTTTGAGATAAAAATGACAAGGTTTGACCCGTTTCGGCTAATTTATGTAAACTAGTTACATAAACCGGACCGAACGCGTAAATGGCGTAACGGGTAACCGTAAGAGTCCTACGCAGGTTTCCTAAGTTAATATGCTCCGAAGAGGTTGTGATATCAGTAGGATACCTTCCATTATGCCCATAATGAGTTTAATCCCAATATACGCCCCGTAGGGGTATTTTGGTCATTTTAAAGATTATAAAAGAGATTTCCGGGTTCTACAGGAAATCTGAGTTTTCTGAATAGGTTATAAAGTTCAAAATACTTTATTTATTATTTAAAATCAGTAGCAACTGGATTCATGTCAAAATACCATGTAGAACTCATTTTATGTCCGAAAAAGGTATATTCGGTATTTACCGAATCAACGCCATAACCGCAGGTTATGAGCAGGTTAAAAATAATTAATAATCTTTAAAAATCCCAAAATATTATTTTACATCAGGGTGTAAAAGGTTTGGTGTCGAAATTTGGGTTTAGATAGGCTTTATGCTAATTGCGCCGTTAAATTACTAAAGTTTTCTTAATTGCGCTATTTAGCATAACTCCTATGCATGACCAGAGATGAGTAGAGAGAACACTTGAGCTCCAGAAATGATCAGAAGTGTTGAAAGAAGGTGTGGTTACAATGTGTGCATCTCATGGCCTTTTGTAGTGAATTTGTGAGCTTAGGATCATTACAACTAAGGCTACAAGGGTTCCCTGATCACCAACAAGTGTCCCTGAGTGCTAGGGGTCGTTTAGGGGGCGCCCATGCTCTTGTAATAATGTCTAGAGTCGGTTAAAACACCAAACAGTGCTTCTGTCCACGTTTTCTGCATCTGGGCCATTGACGCGGCCCGCGTAAGAGGTCCTGCAACTCTTACGCGACCCGTATGAATCTCCTTGTCAGAGCCCATATCTTTTACTGCTAGCGTGGCCCGCGTAAAGCCCATTGCAACCTTTACGCGGCCCGCCTGAGACCTGCTGTAAGATTTTCAAATCTTTTTCAATTATTACAGTCGGCTCTTGGCGTTTCGAAGGGGCAACTTTGCATTTTGGGCCTTTCTTATTTACGTATAAGGGCCTCGGGACTTTTACCCAACTTACTAATCCTTGGTTATTTTATTATTACCCGAAAAGTCATAACTTTCAATGTTTGACGCTTTTCACCCTTCTCATACGAATTCGATCATAACTTTCTCATTCTATAACGGAACTTGATGAAATTTATATCGTGCATTCTAGTGAGCATATTTTATCGTTACAAAGCCTCGGGTTTGTTAAAAGGTCACTCAGAGGTACAACTTAAACATGTTGACACATTTAACCCCTGTAGCTTGTAATATCTCACTTTCTTCCACATTTCGTTCCGTATGATCCATGATTCATTCGTTCGAAGGTACGAGCATCATGTAGGGTTACTGTAAAGTATATTTATCCCTTGTTGACATCTTGAACCCTTGAATTCACATACTTTCTATGTTTGTCAACTTTAGTCCCTCTGTAGTATTTATTACCACGTGCAAACTTATGACACGTGTCATTACTTTATAGGACAAAAAATTTCGAGGTGTTACACTTCGTTTTCTTCTGTGTACGTGCTGGTTATGCGTAAACTATTTCAAACTCTATATGCTATTATCAAACTTGTATGCTTACCTTTACATTATATGTATTGACTATATTTTAACGTATGTGACAGGTGTTTAAGATGTTTGCTTGCTAGGAAAGCGAGGCTAGAATAAAGCTCTAGAGGCCCCCAACAAATAGTTGTCTGTCAGGAAAAAGCAACTAGAGCATAGTTGTCTGTAGATCTTGTCAGGCTGGGTCTTTAGGAGCATTTGAACAATATTTATTTGTTTTATTTAAAATCTCAGTTGTCGGAACATAATACTTGACTGGTTGTTATCTGTAATAATTGATTGTATTATTTGGGATACGGTATGGGACGTATCATTTAACTGAATAGTATTAATAGTTGTTGTGGAAACTTCTGGACAATCTGTTTCGCTCAGTGCCATGCCCCGATGATTCCGCCATCGGTTGGGGTGTGACAAAAAAGCAAAAGAAAATTGAATAAAAAAAACTAGCCGCTTTTCAACGGCTTTATTTTAACATATCATTTATGATCTTGTCACACTCTGATCCGATTTACACGTATAATTACAAAAAAAAAAAAAAACACTTAGGCTATAGGGTGTGGTTATGACCCTCCACATCAGCGTTATGTCATCCACTTCTAATCCATCATCCAAAACCACTACCCTAAGGGTGTGGTCATGACCCAAACTACTATTCTCTTATTTTAATTTATTTTTGTGAAAAGGAATAGGGAATATTGAAAAAGGAAATGAGGCCCATAATTGTCATGGTTTAATCCATGCCAACCATGATGAATGAGAAAGGGGATGATGTAGCAATCCGTTAATAGTCCTATGTGACGATTGATAACCAAAACCATATGTAACACCCCGTGTTTTACCAAAAGTCAAAGTCAAGAGTTGACTGTTATTGGAATTAAAGATCAATAAAGATTAATTTCATTTTAGTTTCATTTTGATTTTCATATTATTTGGAGTAAGTGTTGTATAATCAAACTAATCGACCGATAATCGAACTGTGAATCAACGACCGACTGTGAATGATAGGAAGTAACAATGCAATAAAGCTAGTCAATCAATAATCAAGCTAATCAAATCAATCATTGAACTCAAGTGTGGATGATTTTAGTACTTTTTATACGTGTGTGTGTGCCTTATATGTTACTTGTGCATGTTTACTTTTATGTTAAAGTGTGTGGTGAGTCAATCAAATCAATCAAGACTCAAAGGTGAATCAAACTCAATGGAAATCGAACCCGAAATGGTTGTAAGAATGCTCGTATGATAGATATAGTAGTTGAGACTAAAAGTAATTTGATTAGGAATTCCATCATTCTCAAATCATCGTTCATCGAACTCGAAATATCAAAAATCGTCGCGAAACACTCAAAACCAGGCAAGCCGATCGAACAGGGCAACCTGATCGAACAGGCTAGCCGATCGAACAGGGCAACCTGATCGGACAGGCTAGCCGATCGAACAGGGCAACCTGATCGAACAGGCTAGCCGATCGAACAGGCTGTTCGATCGGACAGCCACTCGATCAGGGATGCTGTTCGATCAGCTGACCCTTTCCTCTTTTGGAAGCCTATAAATAGGGCTGTCCTTGTCAAACTTTCCACTTTTGGAAAAGCTCTGACCGACCAGCCTCTTCTTCTCACTAAATCTCAGATTTCTCTCAAACCGGTAAGTATTTCGCTCTAATCCTTGTACGTTTTTGTTCATTAATCGATTCTCCACCTTTCTATCTTTCAAAACTTGAATTTCAACCATGAAATCACCAAAATCTAGGTGTTCTTGAGTGATGTCATCATGGTGTTCTTGGTGTTCATCAAGAACTTCATGTTCTTGACTTCATTCAACCATGAATAAGCTAGATCTAACCGATTTCCACATCAATAACTTAAAATCTACCAAAGATCTTAACATTTCACGGTGGAAAAGGATTGGAAGATGGGTTTTCATCTATCTTTCAACTCTTTTACGCTCAAAAAGGTGAAAACGAGACTTGAACCGATTTACAAATCAATCTGAACAAACACATGGTTCAAGATTCGGGTTCTACCGAGAGATATACCGATTTCGGGTTAAACGTTAAACTTAAGTTCCAAACCGCCTCTGGCCGAGCTTGGGTGATTCCTGCTCGAGTCAGTAGACTAAGTAGGGACTTCAGCTTTGTGGTTCAACTCGTAGTCAAAATATCTCTAAAACATCAACAATTAACGGGAATAACCAAGTGTTAAGTGATAGGTTAACCGAATCGAGAAGCTGGCCGAACGGCTAGGCTGTTCGATCGAACAGCCCAACTGAACGACTATGCCAGCCGATCGGCTAGGCTAACCGATCGACTAGCACTTAGACACACCAACTCACAAAAGTGTAGTATTGACGAGGTACTGTTCGATCGACTACGCCACTCGATTGTAAGCATTACTACTCGAATCATGAGATACTACACTTCAACACTTAACCTATTCGAAACATTGGAATATCACCCGATCGAGCATGCTACCCGATCGAGTGACATATTGTCAAGTCCTTGCTGCTAACCGATCGGTTGGACCAACCGATCGAACAGCTGTTCGATCGGCCAACTTGAAAGGTAATGCTGCAAGAACTTCAAAAGTTCAAACCATCATACACAAACACATCCTTCTCATCAAAGGAAGAAACAATCCACTTGAAGGAACCAGCCGATCGAGCCAGCCGGCCGATCGAATGGATGTTCGAACGGACTTTCAAACCAATCGAACAGCCCACTCGATCGAACTGCTGTCCGATCGAATGGCCTACTCGATCCAAATACATTGTTTACTTTTCCGCGTCACTCATCGTTGTATTGTTATCGAACTATTCAGGCTAACCTATTCTCAGTGCTCCTCTCAACCCACGATCAACCACTGTGAGTGTACTCGATCCCTTTTTGCTTTCAGCACTTTTGGGTGTTACATACGTAATCTATCAAATTCACGAACAACACAAACTATTTGAACGCTAACCTACTTGCATGTATTACTTGTCTAAATGATTGCTGTTTATTAAGTTTACACGTGGAGTGCTATCTACCTGCTTTAGCAACGTAGTACTATAGTTTGGACTCAGCACCCGTTCACACGGGGGTTGCTAAGGACAATTACTTGCATGGATTACAGTGGTAATCATGTATTGCGAACTGTCTCGGACAGTCAACTCGAAGTCGTTGGTATCGATGGTCCCATGTTGATAATTTACATGCATCGTTTGCCCTTGTGTACGTGCTTGGGTTATGCGTAAACTTTTCGAACTTTATATGCTATATCAAACTTGTGTACTCACCTTTACATTATATGTATTGACTTTTATTTTAACGTATGTGACAGGTGTTTAAGCTACTAGCGTGCTAGGGAAGCGAGGCAATAATAAGCTTCTAGGAGCCTGTGACCTTAGGACAGTGTCCACATACCTGCTCCAGGGCCATAATTATCTGTAGATCTTGTACTGGCACCTGTAGTCAGTAAGATCTATAGTTAGCCGTCTAGAAGTCTTAAAACAATATTTAAATTCGGTTTGTAATAACTAAGAATCTGAGTTGTCGGAACAGTTCCCATATTGTTTAGTTGATTTCTATGATAACTTGTTATTATTTGGGACACGGTATGGGACGTGTTATATAACTGAATTGTATGATAGTTGTTGTGGAAACTTCTGAACAATCTGTTTCGCTCAGTGCCGCGCCCCGATGATTCCGCCATCGGTTGGGGTGTGACAGATTGGTATCAGAGCCATAACTATAGGGAATTAGGTTAGACACGATCTAGTCCGGATCGCTGTCTTAGAGACCTAGACTATAGTTAGGAACCAAGAGACCAAGTTTATGTGCTTATTTTATGTTGTTCCCTTCTATTCTATCATCACATCCGAACTTCGAGCCAAATTATGTAGTTTGGACGGGATTAGGAGTGAAACCCGCGAAGTCCTGCCTAAATTACAAATTTTCGCCAATTATTTTGTGCAAATTTCTATCAACAAACGGGGGAGAATTATACCAAATCAGGGTTGAAACCCGTAATTTGATGAAAACTTTCCTCTAGATTTTTCTTAAAACAAGGAAGAAATTGCTGAGCTAGGGGTGAAACCCTAACCTTGGCAGTTATTCCAACTTTATTTTATCTCGCCAAGGCAATTGACGGACTCCAACGACCTGAACTCACGAGTATGGCCTAGAATGCGCATGCATAATGCCCAAGAATCGAGGCAGAAACGTGTCCCCTAGAGTCGAAAGTGACGACAAGTCAACTGTGAATAGTTAAATTGCCATGGTTAGTCAAAGTCTAGTAGCCGCAGACAATCCATTTTCCGATTTTGAGTGTTGCTTCGTTGATTTTATATGATTTACCTGTTTACGTGTTTTAAGATTCGTTGGTTACTCCATTTGTTATCAATCTGCGTGACTTTTGTTGCTATCCTACCTCGATTCAAACCCCTGTTGATGTGATCTAAACGAAACCAATATGCTAAGCTACGCTACGCCACACTATGCTACTCGATGTGTTGTATATTCAAAACTTAGAGGCTGTTGGGAAACTAAGTGTGCTACTGCGTACTGTTAGGAGGAATTACGTGACATTAATTGCCTCTGTGATAAAATTTCGTACGTGTTTAGGGAATTAAGTGCTCTATTTACTTAATTGCTTATGTGCCCTAATTGCTTCTGTGCTTATGTGCCTCTATGATTATGTGCTTGTGTGTTTATGTGTGTTACGTGACGTGAGATGCGACGTGATTCTAAGCTTTAGTAAACTAAGACGTGCGAGATTCGAATTCGTTGTGTTGAGCCCTATGGCGATGTCTATTGCAGACCATGTCGTCATCATCAAGAACTCGCCAAAACCTTACCCGTCAGGAAAAGAGAGACCGACGTCTCGCCAAGCTCATCTCAAGGTCTGTAGCGAAAGCTGTCAGCGAGGTGTACGAAAACACAAGCAAGTCGTCGGAAGAATCCCGAACCCTCACTGAGCCCAGCAAAGCTCCGTTCAGTTTCAAGCAATTTAAGGCGTGTGGACCGAAGGAGTTCACCGGTGAAGAGGGCCCTACAGGCTTATTTCACTGGTTTGACTCAGTGGAAGTTACCCTTCGTCAAAGCGGATGCCCGGATCATCTTCGAACTCTCAATGCTACCGGTGTCTTCCAGTCGCGGGCATTGGACTGGTGGACAGCCGAAAGGAATAAGCGCGGGAACGACGCTGCCTACGAGCTGACGTGGGAGGAACTGAAGGCTATCATGCTGGACGAGTTCTGTCCTCCCCACGAACGCCAAAAGTTGGAGGATGAATTCTGGACCATCAAGCAGAAGGAGGGCGACAACGCTGGTCTCACCGCCCGTTTCAAGCAACTGAGCATTATCTGTCCAGACCAGGTCAAGACTCCAGAGATGACCATCAAGAAATACATCCGTGCTCTTCCGGATTGTGTTGCAGATTATGTGTTCGCCGCCAAACCCGCATCAATCGAGGAAACCTACCTACTCGCTGCCGAGATCAACGACAAGCGAGTTAAGGCTGGAGTCTGGGATAAGCCATCCAAGTCGTTGCATCAAGTTACTACCGCATCAACCGACAACCCTACTGCTCAAGCCTCCAAGTCCTCGAGAAGAAGAAAGAAGAACAAGGGTTGCGCCGCCGCAACCAATGCTGCTCCTCTTCAGTCAGTACCGCCACAACAGCAACAACCACAGCGCACTGCGCCAGTGATCAATGCGCCGCCGGCTAAGCGTGCGTACACCGGCCCCCACCCACTCTGTGCTACATGTTCTTATCATCACCCGGTGGGTGTGGCCTGCCGTTACTGTACCCACTGCAACGTTTACGGGCATTTCACTGCGAATTGCCGCTATGGTCCCCGTCAAACGCAAGCTCAAGCCGCTGTTAACCAAGCCCTGCTACCTGCTCCTCAAGCTCCTCAAGCTGCACAGGCCCCGGCAAACAATGTTCGGACCTGCTTTGCATGTGGTGACCCTAACCACTTCGCAAACCGGTGCCCGAACAGGGTGGTGAAACAAGAAGCCCAACAACCCCAGCAACAACAACAGCAGCCTCAACAACAAGCCGCTCACGCCAGAACTTTCAACATCAACGCACGCCAGGCTCAAGCTGATAACAACGTGGTCAATGGTACGTTCCTTGTGAATGGTATATATGCATCATGTTTGTTTGATACTGGAGCCGATAACTGCTTTGTGTCATTTGAATTTGAGAAGCTTCTTAGACGTAAGCGCTCTTATCTTTCGTCACCCTTCGAAGTAGAAGTCGCTACCGGAAGAACCATTGCTGTCAATTCTGTGCTCCGTGATTGTACTCTCAAGCTCAACAATCATATATTCCCGATTAATCTCATTCCAATGCAGCTCGGAAGTTTCGATGTCATAGTAGGCATGGACTTTCTTCGTGAAAACCATGCTGAAGTTGTGTGTTCCGATAAGATGATTCGTTTTGTGCTAGCTAGTGGTGATATTCTATGTGTTTATGGTGAAACTACTGCAAAAGATCTCAAGCTCATGTCATGTCTTCAAGCTCGCAAATATCTCCGCAAGGAATATCGAGCCTTCTTGGCCAACATTGTTGTAGCAGAGACGGACAAGAAAAGGAAAGTTGAAGTCAAGGATGTTCCTGTTGTCCGAGAATTTCCTCAGGTGTTCCCTGATGATCTTCCTGGATTACCTCCAAGTCGTGATATCGACTTTCGAATCGACCTTATTCCAGGAGCCAACCCAGTGGCCAAAGCTCCGTATCGACTCGCTCCATCTGAGATGCGAGAACTCTCAAACCAACTCCAAGAGTTACTTGAAAAAAGGCTTCATTCGCCCGAGCACTTCTCCTTGGGGCGCACCAGTCCTTTTCGTCAAAAAGAAGGACGGGTCGTTCCGAATGTGCATCGATTACCGGGAATTGAACAAGCTGACCATCAAGAACCGATACCCCTTACCAAGAATCGATGATCTGTTTGACCAGTTACAAGGCGCTCAGTGTTTCTCCAAGATTGATCTACGTTCAGGCTACCATCAGTTGCGGATTCAAGAGGAAGACATACCCAAAACCGCTTTTCGAACCCGATACGGCCACTACGAGTTTGTTGTCATGCCTTTTGGGTTGACCAACGCACCCGCGGTCTTCATGGATCTGATGAATCGCGTGTGTAAACCGTTCTTAGACCGTTTCTTCATTGTATTCATCGACGATGTCCTGATCTATTCCAGATCGAGGGCCGAACATGCGCAGCATTTGCGATTGGTTCTCGAGTTGCTTCAGGGAAACCAACTCTACGCCAAGTTCTCCAAGTGTGAGTTCTGGTTGGAGGAAGTTCAATTTCTGGGTCATATTGTGAATAGTCGGGGTATACACGTTGATCCTGCAAAGATTGAGGCAGTCAAGGGATGGGTTACGCCAAGGAATCCGTCAGAAGTTCGCTCTTTTCTCGGATTAGCCGGTTACTACCGGCGATTCATCGAAGGGTTCTCAAAGATTGCTGTACCGCTTACCTCCCTTACTCATAAAGACAAGCCTTTTGTGTGGGGAACCGCGCAGGAGACTGCTTTCCAAACCCTCAAACACATGCTGTGCCATGCACCAGTTCTTACACTGCCGGACGGAAGCGATGACTTCGTTGTCTATTGTGATGCTTCAAACCTTGGACTTGGCTGTGTTCTCATGCAACGAGACAAGGTTATAGCTTACGCATCTCGACAGCTCAAAATCCACGAGAAGAACTATACAACCCATGACCTTGAGCTAGGCGCAGTTGTCTTTGCCTTAAAGATTTGGCGACACTACCTGTATGGTACAAAGTGTACGATCTTCACCGATCACAAGAGCCTACAACATATCTTTAACCAGAGAGAACTCAATATGCGTCAACGCCGATGGGTAGAACTTCTCAACGATTACGACTGTGAGATCCGTTATCACCCAGGCAAGGCGAATGTAGTTGCAGACGCCCTCAGCAGAAAGAATTACGTGATAGGTGTACGAAACATCCAGGCTCAGTATAACCTCGAAGCTCTCATCCGCGAAGCACAACACGCTTGCTTTAACGAGCGTACGTTGAAGAAAGAACGAATCTATCACGATGGAACTCAGCTCGTGAGCAAAGCCAACGGGATATTCTATTATCTGGACCGAATCTGGGTTCCGAGGAGGACAGATTTGCGAAAGATCATCATGAACGAAGCCCACAAATCCCGATATTCCATTCATCCCGGTGCGGACAAAATGTACCAGGACCTTCGCTACAAGTACTGGTGGCCTGGGATGAAAAGGGATATTGCTCTATATGTTGGTAGCTGTTTAACTTGTGCAAGAGTCAAGGCTGAACACCAAAGACCTTCAGGCTTACTCGAACAACCGCCGATACCCGTATGGAAGTGGGAAAGCATAGCTATGGATTTCATAACTAAGCTTCCGACCACGCCATCAGGTCACGACAGTATTTGGGTTATAGTCGACCGTCTAACCAAATCAGCCCACTTTCTGCCAATACGAGAAGACTATAAGGTGGCCAAGCTAGCCCAAATCTACACCGACGAGATCATTAAGAATCATGGTACGCCTCGAGACATCATTTCTGATCGCGATGCTCGGTTTACATCGAGATTGTGGGAAACTTTTCAAGCAGCTCTTGGTACGACGCTGAATTTGAGTCCCGCATTCCACCCGCAAACCGACGGGCAGACTGAAAGAACGATTCGTACTATTGAAGACATGCTCCGTGCGTGTGTTATCGATTTTGGTGGTAGTTGGAGCAAACACCTACCATTGGTCGAATTCTCGTACAATAATAGCTATCACTCCAGCATCGAAATGGCACCTTTCGAAGCCTTGTATGGTAGGAGATGTCGCTCGCCTATTGTATGGCACGAGGTCGGTCATTCACAACTGACTGGGCCCGAGATTCTGCAAGAAACGACTGACAAGATCCACCAGATAAGGGAAAACTTGGTGAAGGCCCGAGACAGACAAAAGATGTACGCCGATAAACGACGCAGGCCCCGCGAATTTGCAGTTGGCGACTACGTGCTCCTAAAGGTATCACCTTGGAAGGGAGTAGTCCGATTCGGCAAGAGAGGGAAACTTGCGCCTCGATTTGTTGGACCTTTTAAGATTCTGGAAAGGATCGGTAAAGTTGCCTACAAACTCGAATTACCGGAGGAACTCAGCAATGTCCACCCGACTTTCCATATTTCAAACATTCGAAAATGCGTAGCCGACCACGACGCAATAGTACCACTCGACGATCTTCAGGTCAATGAGACGTTACACTTCGTGGAAAAGCCTGTCGAGATCATGGATCGACAGACCAAGCAACTCAGACGCTCTCGCATTCCTATTGTAAAAGTACGATGGGAAGGCAAACGAGGCGCGGAGTTCACTTGGGAACTCGAAAGTGACATGAAGGCCAAGTACCCGCAGTTATTCAGATAGATCTGAAGCGTCAAATTGGTAAAATCACACGGCGATGTACGGTTCTCGGCCTAATTTCGGGACGAAATTCCCTAAAGGAGGGGAGACTGTAACACCCCGTGTTTTACCAAAAGTCAAAGTCAAAGTCAAGAGTTGACTGTTATTGGAATTAAAGATCAATAAAGATTAATTTCATTTTAGTTTCATTTTGATTTTCATATTATTTGGAGTAAGTGTTGTATAATCAAACTAATCGACCGATAATCGAACTGTGAATCAACGACCGACTGTGAATGATAGGAAGTAACAATGCAATAAAGCTAGTCAATCAATAATCAAGCTAATCAAATCAATCATTGAACTCAAGTGTGGATGATTTTAGTACTTTTTATACGTGTGTGTGTGCCTTATATGTTACTTGTGCATGTTTACTTTTATGTTAAAGTGTGTGGTGAGTCAATCAAATCAATCAAGACTCAAAGGTGAATCAAACTCAATGGAAATCGAACCCGAAATGGTTGTAAGAATGCTCGTATGATAGATATAGTAGTTGAGACTAAAAGTAATTTGATTAGGAATTCCATCATTCTCAAATCATCGTTCATCGAACTCGAAATATAAAAAATCGTCGCGAAACACTCAAAACCAGGCAAGCCGATCGAACAGGGCAACCTGATCGAACAGGCTAGCCGATCGAACAGGGCAACCTGATCGGACAGGCTAGCCGATCGAACAGGGCAACCTGATCGAACAGGCTAGCCGATCGAACAGGCTGTTCGATCGGACAGCCACTCGATCAGGGATGCTGTTCGATCAGCTGACCCTTTCCTCTTTTGGAAGCCTATAAATAGGGCTGTCCTTGTCAAACTTTCCACTTTTGGAAAAGCTCTGACCGACCAGCCTCTTCTTCTCACTA
Source organism: Helianthus annuus (assembly GCF_002127325.2). Lineage (NCBI taxonomy): Eukaryota > Viridiplantae > Streptophyta > Magnoliopsida > Asterales > Asteraceae > Helianthus > Helianthus annuus. The sequence continues at coordinate 158,599,960 of NC_035434.2, read as the reverse complement.
AATCTCAGATTTCTCTCAAACCGGTAAGTATTTCGCTCTAATCCTTGTACGTTTTTGTTCATTAATCGATTCTCCACCTTTCTATCTTTCAAAACTTGAATTTCAACCATGAAATCACCAAAATCTAGGTGTTCTTGAGTGATGTCATCATGGTGTTCTTGGTGTTCATCAAGAACTTCATGTTCTTGACTTCATTCAACCATGAATAAGCTAGATCTAACCGATTTCCACATCAATAACTTAAAATCTACCAAAGATCTTAACATTTCACGGTGGAAAAGGATTGGAAGATGGGTTTTCATCTATCTTTCAACTCTTTTACGCTCAAAAAGGTGAAAACGAGACTTGAACCGATTTACAAATCAATCTGAACAAACACATGGTTCAAGATTCGGGTTCTACCGAGAGATATACCGATTTCGGGTTAAACGTTAAACTTAAGTTCCAAACCGCCTCTGGCCGAGCTTGGGTGATTCCTGCTCGAGTCAGTAGACTAAGTAGGGACTTCAGCTTTGTGGTTCAACTCGTAGTCAAAATATCTCTAAAACATCAACAATTAACGGGAATAACCAAGTGTTAAGTGATAGGTTAACCGAATCGAGAAGCTGGCCGAACGGCTAGGCTGTTCGATCGAACAGCCCAACCGAACGACTATGCCAGCCGATCGGCTAGGCTAACCGATCGACTAGCACTTAGACACACCAACTCACAAAAGTGTAGTATTGACGAGGTACTGTTCGATCGACTACGCCACTCGATTGTAAGCATTACTACTCGAATCATGAGATACTACACTTCAACACTTAACCTATTCGAAACATTGGAATATCACCCGATCGAGCATGCTACCCGATCGAGTGACATATTGTCAAGTCCTTGCTGCTAACCGATCGGTTGGACCAACCGATCGAACAGCTGTTCGATCGGCCAACTTGAAAGGTAATGCTGCAAGAACTTCAAAAGTTCAAACCATCATACACAAACACATCCTTCTCATCAAAGGAAGAAACAATCCACTTGAAGGAACCAGCCGATCGAGCCAGCCGGCCGATCGAATGGATGTTCGAACGGACTTTCAAACCAATCGAACAGCCCACTCGATCGAACTGCTGTCCGATTGAATGGCCTACTCGATCCAAATACATTGTTTACTTTTCCGCGTCACTCATCGTTGTATTGTTATCGAACTATTCAGGCTAACCTATTCTCAGTGCTCCTCTCAACCCACGATCAACCACTGTGAGTGTACTCGATCCCTTTTTGCTTTCAGCACTTTTGGGTGTTACATACGTAATCTATCAAATTCACGAACAACACAAACTATTTGAACGCTAACCTACTTGCATGTATTACTTGTCTAAATGATTGCTGTTTATTAAGTTTACACGTGGAGTGCTATCTACCTGCTTTAGCAACGTAGTACTATAGTTTGGACTCAGCACCCGTTCACACGGGGGTTGCTAAGGACAATTACTTGCATGGATTACAGTGGTAATCATGTATTGCGAACTGTCTCGGACAGTCAACTCGAAGTCGTTGGTATCGATGGTCCCATGTTGATAATTTACATGCATCGTTTGCCCTTGTGTACGTGCTTGGGTTATGCGTAAACTTTTCGAACTTTATATGCTATATCAAACTTGTGTACTCACCTTTACATTATATGTATTGACTTTTATTTTAACGTATGTGACAGGTGTTTAAGCTACTAGCGTGCTAGGGAAGCGAGGCAATAATAAGCTTCTAGGAGCCTGTGACCTTAGGACAGTGTCCACATACCTGCTCCAGGGCCATAATTATCTGTAGATCTTGTACTGGCACCTGTAGTCAGTAAGATCTATAGTTAGCCGTCTAGAAGTCTTAAAACAATATTTAAATTCGGTTTGTAATAACTAAGAATCTGAGTTGTCGGAACAGTTCCCATATTGTTTAGTTGATTTCTATGATAACTTGTTATTATTTGGGACACGGTATGGGACGTGTTATATAACTGAATTGTATGATAGTTGTTGTGGAAACTTCTGAACAATCTGTTTCGCTCAGTGCCGCGCCCCGATGATTCCGCCATCGGTTGGGGTGTGACACCATACTCCCTACACCCTATGCCTTAGAATCTATTTCAAGAAAACACATCTCAAGAACATATCTAAGGAGTACATTATCATCTTTAATTCTACTAGTTATGTTCTTCTCTTAATTAATATATTATATATTCTCCCGGAAGGTTCCTATCCAATTAAAGCATATCGGAAATGGATTAAGGTTGCGGCTCGGATGCATTGTGTGGACGGCTTCAAGACTATGACTTGGGACTGGAAATCAACGCCTTCCTCTCTTGAGGAGGTTTCGGAATTGTTCCAACTTCTTAATGATGTTCATAATCTAGAGTGGCAAGGTGAAGTTGATAATTGGAAATGGAAGGATACGAAGGATGGGCTGTTCAAGGTTTCTTCGGCTAAAAGATTGATGTCAAATGACACTTCGGGTACTTGCAGGTCGATGGTTAAATGGAAGGGATGGACGCCACTCAAGTGCAAAATTTTGGTTTGGAGAGCTTTGCTTAATCGGGTTCCTACCGTTGTAGAGCTTATCAAACGTGGAGTCAATATTCTCGATACCGCTTGTTCGTTGTGTCATAGTGACTTGGAGACAGCCTTGCACCTTTTCACAGGGTGTATTTTCTCCCACGAGGTCTGGTTTCGAATCGAACGGTGGTGCCGCTTGAATCATACCTTTATTTTTGATGTTACGGATCTTATTCGTGTGCTGGAATCGACGTCTATGTCCAAAGATAATAAGCACATCTTAAGGGGTATAGTCTACACTTTTATGTGGGTTTTGTGGATTGAGCGCAATGACCGGATTTTCAACGACAAGAAGCGGAGTCCTATTCAGATTGTGGAGAATATTAAATCTACGACTTATTTTTGGTTACGAAATAGGACTAGATGGAAAGATACAGATTGGAAAACTTGGTGTATTTGCCCTTTGGGTTGATGTATTTTCGTTTGTTCTCTCGTAAGTCCTTGCTTTGAGGAATTTGCGAGTTGTGTTTTAATGAAGTTTTCCTTTAAAAAAAAATCCAATTAAAGCAAGGGCAATCTTGATGGGTTTAAAAAAAGAGTAGATCACTAATAGTAATTAACTATTCATAAATAAAAATAGATATTCATTAAATGTTTCTTTTGTAAATGAGCTTACTGCACAAGTTAGATAAACCTAATATTATAGGTAAATTTCAAAAAAGCAAATGTAATAACTACTCTCGTCAAAAATGTTAGTAATTACTAGACACAAGATAACAAACAAACTCGAACATGATCGACAAACCTGAAATATGAAATATTCAGGACGGCGAATGGGACAGGTATTTGGGTATGACACTAGTTATGAGATTAGTTTTAAAAGTTTTTGCAGGAATGAGATTAGGTGATACTCAGCACGATTACTATAAAACGTCTACCTGTTTACTCGAACCATATACCTGAAGTTTTTTAATATTTATTTTGTCTTTTATTTATCCTATTTTATTAACGGTTCATATTAATGATTTTGTTAAGTGAAAACTGTTTTTACCTTTTAGAATATTTATTTGATAATATTATTTTTACTTTTTATGATATATAAATATTAACAGTTATTTTGATATTTATATGAATCTTATATATTTGAGATAATTTATTTTTTTAGTGATAATATATATATAGAAACGGGTTCGGGAGAAAATGCTCAAAAGTGTGAGAATGGTGAGAACGCATCCTAGCCTAACACGTGTCCCGCGGCATAGAGAAGGGCGGAGGGGCTTTTTTGTCTTTTCATTCTTCTTTTATTTTCACAACGCGGTATAATATTTCCTGGCGTCTAATTTTTTTTTTGGCGTTAATTGTATTTATTAAACTTTTTGGCGTTGAATTTATTGTTTTTGTGTCACATATATAATTTTTTGGCGTTATAGCGTTTTGTATAATAATTCCCTACGAGTCATTAAAATTTGCATAAGATTACAATAAGACTAATTTTTATTTGGCATTTAGTGAAGTTTTTTGGCGTTTAATACTCTTTTTACAAGGTGCTTTGCCAGCAGCTGTTCTCCCAGTTTTCATACTACTAGTGTTTTGGTGTTTGTAGTTTTTGGCGTTTTATATAATAATCTATTTTATTTATAGAGAATTATATAACAAAACAACATGTAACTTGATATCAAAACAATATAAAATGAAAACAAAAGTAATACAAAATGGTAATCTAATTTTTCTTCCGAATCTTCAATGTCATCAGCCTCTTCCTTCTTGAATTTGTTTTTGGCGTTTTAAACCTCTTTTGAATCCTTTAGCTAGATGCCAACTTTCCTTCATAAACCCCGTTTTTTTAAAAGAAGCTGCTTACTGGCAACCTGTTTTTTGGTGTGATATTCTTGTTTGGTGGCATGTCATTGAAGATCAACTCTTGCTTGGTGCTATTTGTAATAATGGAGTCCAAAATAGCATTTTATACTTGTGTTGAACCCTTTCTTCCATGCCTATAATCATCAAGAACAAAGCTCACATGATGTCGTATCACTGTCATCAGTCTCTTTTTCTTGAATATTTGTCCATCTCATCCAGCAAAATATTATTGAGTTAACCCCCTCAGAAAAAAAGATCCATTTCAGTGAAAGCTTTGACATTTGTGGCGTTTTAAAGGGAGTGGTTTCTAGAGGATATGGCGTTTTTGTGTTTTTCTGGGTGTGATTAATTTCATTGTGTATAGTCCCCTCTCTTATAGGAGTTTTTTGGCGCGTAGTTTAGGCGGGACTTTTTATTATAATAAATGATAGTAATAAAGTAACTGTCTTTTCAGTTACTGTTTTTTTTATTTACTGTGTTGATCAACTTTTATCAGTTTTATAGGTTATAGACGTCCCATCTTCTAAGTTTGGCGTTTTTTTAAATGGCCTTATGCAGACCAACATGACAAAATACAATAACGGAGTAAATAAAATATTAAGCAGGAAAAATATTTTTTGTTATTTTTGGCGTTTTGTTAGGGTTAACCATTTTTAGTATTTTTTTGGCGTTTTGCTAATAAAGATAGAAATATATATCCTTTAATTATCTTAAAAAAAAGATTAGATAGAAGAAAAAAAAGAGGAAAAAAAATTAATATCCTTCGCCAGAAGGTACTTTATCTGAATAGTATCTATCACTTGTGTCGTCTTCTTCCTCCTCGGAGTTTTCATCTTGATCTTCATCCATGTCATCACATTCACCTTCATCAGCTTCTTGTTCCTGAAGATTTTGAAGCCTCCATCTGAACATGTCTTGCATTAACTCCAATTTTGAGTCTATTTATGTGTTGGTACAAGTGGCGTTATGCAATTCTTCCATGAAACCCAGTCGCTGCTTTGTCATGATGTTCTCTAGCCAGTAAACTTCCTGCTCTCCGCTGTCGTATGTAACCGTCACCATGTCTGTTTCATCATCAAAACGCCATGATGTCATGACAGGGTCTGACTTCACATCTCCTTTGATTGGTCCAAATTTGCTGGTTAATGCTTTCATAAGCATATGCGTTTCATGGCATTCGTTGTCTAGAGCGATGCCAATGGATAAGATTTGTCTCTGTATCTCTTCTTCCATCTTCAGAATTGCCCTGACCGTCTTAACATACACCCTCCTTCTGTTGTCAAAATGGAGGACGTATCGCCTGATTCCCAGAGTGTATCTCCACGAAACGATTGTTGTCATTTTTTGGCGTTTTGTTTAAGTTGGCGTTTTTAGTTAACGATTTTTTTTTTTACAGAAAATGGATAGATTGAAGTGATTATGGAAGCTATGTTTTTTGTTTGTTTATATAATGATGTTTTTGGCGCGTAATTTAGGAGGGAATTTCTTCTAATAAATGTTAATAACTGAAATTCAGTTATTTGTGTTGTTTCATCTTCCTGTAATATTCAATGCGTTTTATTTTTAATTTTTTGTGCTTTATTTTTAATGGCGTTTTATTTTTTGGTATGGCGTTTTATCATTTGATGGCGTTTTATATATGAGAGGTAAAAGACCCTTTTACCCTTAATGAAGCGCGTCCCACATAATGATATTGATGTTAGTTACGAAAACGCCACCGCGCAATCTAGTCTATGGATTGTTTTGATCTGACGATCCATAAACGTTCTCACCGTTCTCACACTTTTTACCGTTTTCTCTAAATCCCGACCCTATATATATGTGTGTGTGTGTGTGTAAATCATATTTTTATGTTGCAGTTGTTAAAAACATGAAATTATATAAAGGTTATAATGATAAGAAACAAAATGTATTTCTAAATCCCAACGGGTATTTTTAAGAAACTAGCGGATATGCCCAACGAATATTAGCCCTGGTATAGAACACGGTTTTATAGTCACATTTAACTCTATTTTAGTATCAATATTCAAATGTATACGATTTTACCATTCGCTATATCAAAACTAATTTTTGATTTAATACTTTATTAAATAGGTGAACAGTTGCTAACCATATATACATGTTCAATATCAATTCTGTGGCCACAACAACAAGTATAGATACATAAAGATTATATAATTTAACTATAATGCTGTAGTAAAAGTTATTAATGTGAAATAACACCATTTGAAGACATGATAAATTCATAATACATTTTTTTAATGGCTGATAAATTCATAATACATGAAGCTTGTTTAATTCTGATATTAAATTTCATATCTAAAGTTTTATAATATTTGTTTTTATGTCACGATTTATTAGAATTATTTTTTTCACAGTAGTTTTAATACAAATTCAACTTCGACTGGTTTTCCGCGTGTCACATGTCTATCGACAGCTACATATTACAAGATATCATTTGTTAGCAGAGCAAGATGAGTCCCATGAGTTTATTAGTAACAAGTTCTTGTCTAATCTCGTTAGAAATCTAAATATACTTACTAGCGTGACAATTCTAAAGTATGTTGAACACAACGATTATTTGTATAACGCAAAAATACGTATAAGATTTATAATATTTACTAAGACAACAACTATTTAAGGTTTTAGGTAACAAGATAGACAAATCAGACACAAAATGTAAATATTAAAATATATAATCGTTAAACTTGCAAAAGGTTAAAACCAAAGTGTCATCTCCATATCATATACATAAAATTTCCAAGACTAAACCAAAAGAGGCACCATGCCCGCGGAGATGTACCATTTCATAAGCCTATATATAGTGGTACGTTCATTACAGAACCAATATATACCTAAATCGTGTGTATATATAACCCGACTACTAATATCACCGTATCTTACGTTTGAACTCCTGCCTCGGGTACATAACTTAGTCTATCCACCTCGTCCCAACTCAAGTTTGCTGCGATTTCATCATACTCGGGAACAAATTCCTGAGATTCACATTCATGTTTATATTAGAAGATGCAATAAAGGGTGTTTGGGTATGCGTTTTGAGAGTGATCAAAGTGATATTGAGTAATTATATTAAGATATTAATTAGCTCTAGTAAAAAATAAGTTGTTGATGGCATGAAGAGATTCATGTGAAGCTTAAACGAGTTTGAGCTAAGCTCAAATATAACTTGGAGCTCATTTAATAACCGAGCTTAAGCCCGAAGTTTGTTCAACAAGCTTAATTAGGTTTTGATAACCTAAACGAGCCTATTACTTGTATACATATGATTGAATATGTATAATATACCGTATATTTTACAGAATAAATGTTATATACAACTGTGTTATATATAACATATATTTTACAGTTACATAGTTAATTATATATAAATCTTACATGTGAAAAAATATCTCACTAGTCGTGTTGAGCATGGACTCAACATAACTGAGTTTGAAATTGAAGCTCGAGTTTGACTCATTAAATAAAAAAGATAAACTATCTGTCAAACAATAGAAAAATTATATTTAATTATTAGCACTTTGTATACATATTCTTTATTTTATCAATTAATATTCTGAATTTAACATTCTCTTCAAGCTTCTTGGAAAAACCCTTCAACTAACTTTTTATAATTTCTAATTAATAAATAAAATAAAAATGATAAACTATGTGCCAAACAATAGAAAAATTATATTTAATTATTAGCATTTTGTATGCATATTCTTTATTTTATCAATTAATACTCTTTGAATTTAACATTCTCTTCATGCATCTTGGAAAAACCCTTCAACTAACTTTTTATAAGTTCTAATTAATAAATAAATAGTTGAAATTGTATGCTTTACTATTTTAACATTCTCTTCAAGCTTCTTGGAAACACCCTTCAACTAATTTTTTTATTTGAGTAAAATTAATTTCGTCCATGAGGTTTGACCACTTTTATGATTTTCGTCTCTTAGGTGTCATTTTCATCTAAAAAGTTTGAAATCTTGTCATTTTTGTCCATGAGGACCAAATTTTGCGGGACGAAGGTCGCAATAAATTGCCAAACTCAAGGATGAAATCACAATAAAACGCAAAGGACTCAAATGCACAAAAAAGTCATTTTAAACGATTTTGGCATCTTTCTCTTTTTATTTTCTAATTATTAAAATAAATAGCTGAAATTCTATATTTCTTTTCCAGACTAACCTCAAGCTGTCTGACCAACTGTTTAGCGGTTGGGGCGGAGACAATTATCCGGCGAGCAATCGGCGAGATGAAGCCTTCATCAACAGCCTTGTCTATGAAAGACAACAATGAGTTATAGTAACCCTCCACATTCAACAGACCAACCTGGACATGATCCACATAATAAGATACCGTTATTTAACTGTCCCCACAAAAAAATAAATAAATAAATAAAATAAAATAATAAATAAGGTATGATGATGCAACAAATCTTCTAAACCATCTACCCACATGCACATGATTCTTCTATAGTTATACTTCCCAACATTTGACCAAAAAGATACTCTTTTTAATTCTTCCAATGTTTATTACTATTAACATCATTGGAGTACTACCTTCTATGCATGATGTACAACTTGTATGTGTTAATTTTCTTACAGGTTTATGGTGGATTTTGAGTTGAGCCCATGTGATGACTTCTAGCAGTTCTTCAAGAGTGCCATAACCACCTGAGAAAATTCACCAAAGGAATATTATTTATTTTCATGATATTTTTCAAGATTTTGAATCTTTATTAAACAATAAAAGAAACTATACCCGGAAGAGCGATAAAGGCGTCAGCTTGACGAGCCATCTCAGCTTTTCTTTCGTGCATATCCGCCACTGCTTTCACTTCACCAACCGTCTCACCCGTTATCTGCAAATCACAAATATGTTAACCTTTGTATGTTACATATAAAAAAAAACAAGTATCAGGCACTAAATAAAACCATGTGTGAAAAAAGTGTTACACCTAGACAGGGGCTCTTACTCACTTTTTTCTCAAATGTGTGTAATAATTTCACCGAAACAAAATGAAAATACAAAAAAAAAAAAATAGTTTTGTGGCTAAAAATGGTTTCAGGCTTGTCTTGCCCCACGCCCATGAAGCTGCTCACGCTTCGTTCCTTCGCGCCCCTATAACGCCCCTTCATGCTGATCTGGCCAAGGGCGTGGGCCCATTACACTTCTAAAACAAATTCTTTGTGTCACTATCACCCAACACTTGGTCCCACATGCTGGGTGGATGGTGTTTTTTTTTTTTTTTTTTTTTTTTTTTTTTTTTTTTTGTCAAAAAGAGTTTAAAGTTAAAAAGTTTAAATTTTTTTATAAGTTTGCAACCAATGTGGATGGATTTAGTTAGAGTTGAACCAGCAGCCAAAATTAAATAGAAATAACTAGTTGATTTAATGACTTATTGCTATATATGGTTTTGAAAAAGAAGTTGAGTAAATGCAGTTTGTATGAAGACATGAATCACTACTAAGACTAATGTACAACTCTCAAAGCACAATGAACAAGTCATTGAATAATATTTTAGCAAAAAAAAAAAAAACTAAAAACTTTGATATGAAGGTTCCTGAATATACCTCTCTAGGCATTAGAGTCCTTGGTATAACCCTGCAAGAAACCAAAAAAGATATCCCCATCATTAAAGAAGGTTGTACAGTACAAGTCACCTTTGCATAGCATAAGAAAAGGATGAAAATGCCCTTGTAGTAGAGTGACATGTAGACAGTGTAGTCATGTAATTAGAAGGGTAAAACTGGAATTTTAATTATTTATTTTAACTATCAAGATTCAAGAAAGTAAGAAAGTAGACATACTTGAATGTCTGCCTAAAAGGTTTCATGCTTTTTACAAAACAAATAAAAAAATAACATGTTTTGTTTTACCTTTTTATGTACAAAGTCCCAATATGGATTGACAAACAAATATGGATGGCTTTTTTTTTTTTTTTTAATCTTTGATGATACAAAACATGCTTCATTCATTTAATCTGTGAAGGTATGAGGAGGGTTATCTCTATGGAGATGAGCCGCCACGTAAGCGAGTGCGAGGATGGGTCTAAAGGAGATGGAATTAGGGGTGGGGAATGAACCCCTTTATATATATGTATGTATAGGTGTGTGTGAGGGAGTGAGGCCCGTCTTGGGCGGCTGCTTGCGGACGAAGAGGACGCCACCTGAGCGGCGACGGAGCAGGGGGGTGGCAAGGCTGGGGCGGCTGTGGAGGAATGGACCTGGGGACGAGCCCTGTACCGTCCGGTCTAATCCAGCATGCTTTTTTAAGTGTGGGATATGTTTTCAATCTTTCACAAAACTAAAGATGTCAACTTTATTGAGAACTTGATGTTTATGTTCAGTTTTCAACAGGAAAAAGGTGAAAATAATAGCTTGATTAAGTACAAAGATCAGAGTTTTTTTAAAGCATTTGATCCCATGATGTCTGCAAACACCAAATTTGCATAGAATACTGTGAAACATGCATAATTATTTTGTTATGTTTTGTTTTGAGTAATCTTTGACTTTTAAAGGTCAAACTTATATATGTTACACTTGCAATTTGCAATTAGTAATGTTATTCATCTTTATCTTCAACCCTAACTGTTATTCCACACTCTGATTTAGTGCATGTTGACATAAAAATATTTGTTTCAAGAAACTTGATATCTGGATATATTATTTCAAAATCGAAAAAACAATCGATTTGTCGAACAAAGTCAACAAAAAACCGAACAAAGTCAACAAAAAAACAACTTGTGATATACTAGAACGAACAAACGTAGTCAATTAAAGGGGGGTTAAGAGTATATGTATATGTTGACGCTACAGTCACCGGAATTTACAGAATGAACATGAGATAGACCCCTAATTATAACTGATAAAGAAAATAAGTTTATGATGACCCCTGGTTAAAACTTTCTAGTTTCGTCATTGTTTTTTAATAAGAAGTGATAGACTCAAAATATATAGGTGTAAAGACACATTCAAGGTCTAGAGAGAGAAAGAGGAGAGAGAGAGCATACCCTAGAACATGACGCCCACCATCATGAACTGCCTGAGAAACAAGACCCATGAGACCCACGCTGCCACCTCCATAGACCAAATCAATCCTTCTTTCCACCTTCCAATTTGCATACAACACATTAAAAAACCAAAAACCAATGACACGTGTCACAAACCCACTTCACCATTACATTACAGGGTCAAGAAAACAATACCCTTTTATCAAGATTCAATTTTTATATCAAGTTTAACCTGTTTCATTGACAAAAATGATGATGGTGGCCTTTGATTAAAAGCTGGAAACATGGTTAACATATTGCCATTATTCTAAGATTGCACGTTTGGTTCCCCATTCATTGGCACACACCATTCTGTCCCTTTGTTTCTTCCAAATTTTCATTTTTTTTTTGTTTTTTTACAACCTCCCACCATTAACTTTAGATCATGCAAGAAGGCTGCTCAACTGACAGCACGGTACAGCTAGCAGTTTCTCTCTCTTACCCCCCCCCCCCCCCCCCTCTTCATGCCAAACATAAACCCTTAACTTCCATTCTTCATTCATAATGCTTGGATAGTTGGGTTCTTTTTAAAATGGTGAAATAATGTAACAAAAAAAAAAAAGATTTTTTTTCATCTATAAAGTGCATCATCAAAGATTAAAAATTTATAGTCTAAATCAACAAACCAGCAAGAAATAATGAAGGGTTTTGATCAATAATGGTGGAATAAAAATGGGTTTCTGAAAATTTTAATAAAATGCATCAACAAAGATTAAAACTTTATAGTGTAAATCAAGAAACCAGCAAGAAACAAAGAAGGGTTTTGATCAACAAAGGTAAACAAAGATGGGTTCTTGAAATCTTGGAATAATATTAAAGATAAGATACAATGGTGGGTTTTGATCAACAATGGTTGAATAAAAATGGGTTCTTGAAATAATATTAAAGACAAGAAGCAATGGTGGGTTTTAACTTTTAAACAACAATGGTGGTATAAAAATGGGTTCTTGAAATCTTGAAATAATATTGTTGTAACATCAAAGAATTGTGAAAGATAAAAAATGTAAAGATTATAGAGATATATCATATAATATATATATATATATATATATATATATATATATATATATATATATATATATATATATATATATATATATGTATGTATGTATGTATACCAGTTCTTTGCCAAGATCAATAGCAGCTTCCTGGTAACCTGCTTTCTTTCCTGGGCTGCTTCCACAGAAGACACATATTCTATTGAATCTTGATCTTGTTTCACCTTCCATATCTCTAAGTTTCTCTCTCTATATCTCACTTTCTCTCTCTAGAAATATTGGGAAGATGATGATGATGTGCTTCCTGGAACAAGGGAGAAAGAGGGGAGGGAGTTGAGAATGAAAACATTGTGTGAATGCTGTATAAATATATAAAAATAATTATAAATATCTTAAAAAATAATTAAATAGATTTTATTCCAAATTTTAAAATTTAAAATTTTTAAAAAAGTAATATGGGAGGAGAGTCAAGAGACCCCTCAACATAACAATAAGACTACCCCACCTATCTCACGTTCTCTTAACCCCGTGGCCAAGTGAGATTTTCTTGGAATTGTTTAAATTATTTTGAATTTTTATTGTTTAATAAATTGGTAATTTATAGTTTTAAACTATATTATTATATAAAAAATTAAAATTATATTAAAATCCGATTGAATCTATAACTTGGTCATTTATAGTTTTAAACTATATGATTGGATAAAAAAAAAAAAATTAAAATTAGATTCCCTAGGCGATAAAGTTGTATTCGTCGGATACCATAGAATGGCCAGTTATTACTTTTATAAACCTGTTGAAAATCGGGTTTTCACAAAGCGTAGAGGTGAATTCTTAGAGGAGGAACTTCTAGCACGTGATTTTGGATAAAACCATGTAGATCTGGATGAGATCCGGATACCACCTGTAACTGAACGATAAACCAAAACAACCAATCAACAAAGAGTTGTTAAACTTGAACCAGAGAGGATATAAGAGACGGTTACAACACCTAGTGTTCGCAGAAGTACTAGGGATCATCTTGAACCCAATAGGTATATTGAACTTCACGAGATGAGCCACATCCAGATAGTTGATAAGGCTGAGACTAACACTTATAAAGCCACAATCAAAGATTATGAATCTGAGAAATGGTTTGAAGCAATGAATGTTGAGATGCAATCCATGTATGACAACTAAGTATGGGACTTAGTTGATCTCCTACCTAAGAGTTAGACCGTAGGAAACAAATGGGTTTTCAAGAAGAAAACTGACATGGATGGAAATGTGCAAATCTTCAAAGCAAGGCTTGTAGCGAAAGCGTTTACTCAGACTCAAGTAATTGACTATGAGGTAACCTTCTCACCTGGAGCCATGCTTAAGTTAATTAGGATCTTGCTTGCCATTGCTGCATATAATAACCAGTGTTGTAGAGATCGCTAGGCACTAATCGGGAGGTGATGTGCCGCCTAGGGATTAATCGGATTGGACTTTTTATGTATAATTTTACAATTTTTTATATATAGATAACTTTATATTTTTTATTAATAAATTTACAAGTTTAGGTACCATATGTAAGCTAGTGAAAGATAGAGGGGGTTAAATGTTAAAATACCTAAACTTAATATAACCTAATCCTCACCTAGGTCCAAAATACGCCGCCTCTTACCCCAACTCCACCGTTTTCATTAGACAACAAAAGAACACATACTCTATGCCTAATTTTGCTTCATCTAATCGATTAGTTCCTCAATGTGGTTCGATTTTGCACAATGGAGACAAGTTCACATCCGATTTTGGTTCAATTAAGGTAAGAAGTCGTTCCTTTTTGACTGATTTGGTTCGATTTTGTCCCATTATGATCCGATTTTGACCTCATATTTGACCGACTAGGTCCGATTTTTAGCGATTTTGACAACTTGACCAATGTTGACCGTTACTGCCTAGGCTGGCCGATTTGGCAAAATTTAGGCGATGGACCTCCGACTACCGCCTAGGCGCCGATTAATCGGCTGCCTAGGCCGATTTCTGCAACACTGAGTATAACTATGATATATAGCAAATGGATGTCAAACCATGTTCCTAAATGGACACCTTACTGAAGATGTCTATATGGTTCAGCCAGAAGGTTTTGTAAATCCAAAGCATCCTGATAAGGTATGCAATTAATCCATTTATAGTTCAAAGCAAGCATCTCAAAGATGGAATCTTCGCTTTGACCAGAAAATCAAAGAGTTTAGTTTTGTCAAAAACAAAGATGAGCCATGTGTTTACAAAAAGGCAAGTGGGAGCTTTATTACTTTCTTGATTATGTATTTAGATGACATACTACTCATTGGGAATAGGTATCGTGGGAATCCATCGACGCAACAACTACCCATTGTAAGGGTAAAATATTAAGTAAAAACCATTCATAAGTATGGACCGTTGTAGGGGTAAAACCACCAACCAGTATGGACCTCTTACTCGAGTTCGCCAACTCGAGAGTAATTGAGATGAACTAGACCAAGTCCTCAATGCTTAGATTTTGCGACCACGTTGAACCAAAAAATTACCAAACCCAAAATCCTTAACCAAAACCTCTTCCAAGTGATTAACACGTTATTGACTGCATATACATTATAAATGTGAATGCTTGATTCAACAAACATAAGGTTATGATTTGTTTTTAAGAATTTGATAAAATTCACTTTCAATATAGTCATTAAACACACCTTAAGTTAATATATAACTTTGAGGGTTAATGAGCCATTAAGGGTTCATTTCCCCCAATTGACATAAGAACTTAGCCTGGCTATAAATATGGAAAATATCAAACTTGATTTTGTAGATAAAGACATACAAGAATGATTGTTAAAGAAAGTTCTTACAACCTTTGACAAATAAAACCGAAATTAAACAATGAAAAGGTGGTAAAATGGTGGGTTGATGGTGTGGAAATGGGTTGTGAGTCAAGTAGGTGAGGGTGGAAGTGGGAAGCAAGAACTTCTATTTATAGGTTGTCCAGGTCATGAGGCATGCCACCATGCCTAGTGAAGCACGAACCTTGTGCCTTTGACTTTTTGCCATTTGTCTTTTTTTGCCAGTTATAGAGTTGACATTTTGCATGGGGCACGACCTTGTTCCTAGGTAAGGCACGACTGTAGTCAACTCTCGTGGGTCCACTTAGTGTTGTCTTCACTCAGGGTCATGGGCACGGGGGTGTGTTTGATCAAGCACGACCACCTTCCTTAGTGTTTTTTGTCTCACCCCAACCAACAACGGAATATGTCGGGGCGTGATGTGTTATTGTTCATAACACATGAAACTATTTAAAAGTGATATATATTTAATCATACCAAATTAAAGATTCATTACAAAGAAACAAATTGTCTCACAACATAACATAAAGTAATATTTTATGCATTGAAACTAAGTCCCATGCATCCCAAGTGTATTATCAAGCTTGATACTATCTTAAATTGCATCACATGTATCATGTATAAAATAAAGAGTCAATTAACAAGTTGGTGAGAAAACATAGGTTTTCACACACATAGTAAAAATAGAATAGCGAATCAATAGTAAAATGATATAATTTAGCACATATGTATAAACAATGAAATGATCAAACCTTAGTTTACTAGAATTAGAATTTTAAACAGTTTCAATACCTAGATGCCATCCCAGGTTAAATTCGGGTGGGTGTCAATCCAATAGAGCTATTATCTACTACTTTAGGCATAGTTTATTAATGATCAATGCTAGAAATAGGCTTAGGCTTAGGCTAGCAATAGAAGTGGTTCAACACATTGCACAAATTAACACATACACATAATAATTCGCATAACTTTAAATGAAAGAATGTGAATTCATGATACACCCCAAAACATAAAATGAAAAAAATGATCTATGAATGTTCACATGCTGTGAAGATAGCAAATTACAACTTAAAACAAGTTGTAGTATTTTGGAATAAATTCCAAAAGTTATCCTAACAACATATAATATATACAAGTGTAGATGAAATGAATAAAATGAAGTCTAATATTAACATTATTAAGTCTATCATTAACACTAATGTGCAAGATCGTCTAACATCTAAAGGCACAAATATAAATTAGCGAAATATAGATTTTAGCATTATATACATTTATTGTCACACCCCAACTGATGGCAGAAACATCGGAGTGAGATGAAAACAAGATTGTTCGAGAATTCATAAAGACTAATTGTGACAAATTCAAATGACAAGGACATACAAAACATAAATTAATAAATGCGTTTCTAGTCCATCCTAAGTAACTTTCTTCACGCATCATCATTAATTTCCTGCAACATATATTAAAATACAATCAACAAAAGTTGGCGAGCATACAAGTTTGATTATATAGCATACGTATAAATGGTTGTCTCAAATCCAACATGACATTTTGTACAATAAGTCAATTTCATACTAGCATGCACAACCTAAATGTCAAACCATAGTTTCCACGAGCGTAATCTTGTCATCGCAATGAACAAGACCGGTATATGATTGAATACTTAACAATGACCCTTCCTAAGGGTGGTGTGCTATTCCTATAGCATTATACGTGTTAAGGTAGGCTTGCGCAAAGTTAATGACAAATAATTTGCATGTATGAGTGTTTGAGTATCTAGCATGAATAACCTAAGCATAACAAATAACATGTTTGATGGATTGAGTGATTTCATAAGTTTAATTGTGTGCATAAGTGTGTTGATTAATCATACATGTTACACCCCAAAAGTGTTTAAGCATAAAAGGGGGATTCGAGTATACTCACGGTTTGCGTAGAAAGTCCATGAAAGTGAGTTTGTTGAGTCTTGAGTTTTGGAACAATTGTAACAACCCGCAATTTCAGGCTAACACTTTAACCTAACCACTGTTACTTTAGAAATACATTCATAGCACTACATTTAACTAGGGTTAGTTAAATGAGTCTACTTTGGTAATTCAGGGAATTACCGGAACACACACACAAGTTAACTCTCGAACGTTGGTGATTAACACGGATAATAATTATAAACGGACGGTTTATATGAAACTTATGTGTTGCATGGCAAATACATGAAATACATGCTTGATTGCAAATTACAAGTTGTTATTTGCCTTTTGTGAAAGTGACATAATTAGGGGTACTTTATGGTTAAATTAGAAACCTTAATAATCTACTGCATAACCCTAAACCTTTCAAATCAATCATACGACAGTTCCATCATTCTCTAATCATTTTGGCTACACAACACAAATCTCAAATCATCAATCTTCGATCTCTAATTTCTTCAAGAACAATCCCTACATCGAATCTAAGGTAATGTTTACTCCTGTTCATTTGATTTCATGTAAACCCTAGAAATCCAAACAATAGTTCTATGTTTAGTGATCATGCTTGAAAGATTGTAAATGAATGAGTAACTGTTTATCAGACACTGTTGATGTTATTCATGTGATAGAACTGCTAATTGGTTGTTTTGGATTCAGAACATTGTGATCATTGTTAATTAGAGTTATGATCGTAGAAACTTCAAACTGTTACTGTGCGACTAGGGTTGGTTCGACCTTGTGAAGTCACAAGATTCCGAGTTTACTATATAAACAAGAGTCCGAGTTTATTATATAACCTCGTATCCAAGTTTAATAATTAAACAAAGTCGTCCGAGTATAACCAACGTGTATAAATTCCGAGTTTCCTTGTGTCTGTATATGTTATCAGGTCCGAGTTTTCTTTATATAATTATGTAACTTCCGAGTTTGTTAATAAAAATAAAAGGGATCCGAGTTTTGCACTTGATGGGTCCGAGTTTGAGTAAAAAGAAATGGCATGTCCGAGTTTATAAGAAAAAGAATACCTGCCGAGGATTGTTTCCATGTGGGTCGGGTTTCATTAGTTAAAGGGTTCGGGTTTAATATAGTGGAGTAAAGGGTCCGGGTTTATACAAGCCATGGGTCCGAGTTAAAAAAAATGGAATTAAGAAGGTCGGACTTATTAATGTCCGGATTTATTAAAAACATAGATGTGGATTCGGGTTTTCGTTGCCTTGTGCGTCCGGGTTATGTGTGTTGGGCCTGGTCCAAGCTTTATGGGTGGTCCGAGTTTTACAATGTATACTAGATGTCCGGATTTTGTTGGATTTTGTTTACCTGGGAACTAGAATTAATACAAAAATTCCGAGTTATTCACTAGTCCGAGTTATATGAAGTTCTGATCAGTTTGTATGTTTGCGAATTGCTAATAGTTTCAAGTTCAACCTGAACATGTATATATATGATGATTTCTAGGTTTATGTCGTACTTGTGTGGTCCGAACTTATAGATTTAACAAGTGTCCGGGATTCACATGAAGTTCCGAGCTTAACATGAATGTATATATATGATATTTTTCCAAAATTATGTAGATGTGTTGTACACGATGTTCCGCATTTATGTATGTAGGATATACATGATCCAAGTTTAGTCTAGATTCTGAATTTGTTTGTTAAGCAATTATTCCAAATTTATGTGTTGTTGAATTATCAGAGCTTATATATATGTACCCGAGTTAACATGTCACCAACTAGAGAAATCCAACTGTGTGCTACTTGTGTTACTATGTTACTGTGTGATAACTTGTTGATCTGATCACATAAATACTCGGATGTTTGGACAATAGGGTATTGCGAACCCTACTTTTATACATACTTACGCTTAATGTACTTTAGGTTGTGTGTAATGGACCTAACATTTAGTTAACGCGTAGAGGCACGTTAACACTTACCGAGCAAACTAAGGTGAGTTCACTACTCTTTCATAAGCTTGCATCCCAGGGGGGCAAACAAACTAATATTCCTGGGAGGAATACTTTTAAAACGTTGTAGTTTAAATTTGATGTCGGTTAATAAACTCAAACTCTATCACGAATGTCACACCCCCAAAATATCACATGCGGAAACACCGCGGGACGTGTGACGTACCAGGATCCAAGCCACCAATCACATTGAACCATTAATAAATATTTAAATAAAAACATTCGATTCATTTCATAATAAAAATCCAAGTCATAAGTTAAAACCAAAGTAAACATTCAGCGGAAGCATAAGGTTGTTCGTTGTTCAAATGTTTCAAAACAATGTACTAAATCAAGAGTAAATATCCAAGAGCTGTGACCCATGACCACTTCAGCACTCCCAGATAGCAAGTCCATAATCAAGAATCTAACGACCTGCAAGCATGCAGACAAGTGTGTCAGACGACACTGGTGAGTTCAAAGTTTGTTAACACGTTTTAGTTACCAGATATGAGTATAAGACGATTCAATGATTTGATGTTGTTATTAACTCGATTACCGCAGATGGCTCTAGATTTATTTGCCCAAACCCCAATGCTCTATCACACATTGGTCAAGTGGTTAAGGTAATTAGTTCACGACCGTCCTCCCCGGTACGGTGTGAGGGTGCCAAACCAAATAGCTCTATCAACTAATAACCCTGTTGCCTCCCCGGCAACTAATCGGTATATGTAAGGGGACTTATCGATAGAAATGAGTGTAATAACCAACATCCCAATAACCTGACATTCCTCCCCGGAACGTTACCCGATATCCCTCCCCGGGATGCATGATTGGAAAAAGAGCAGTGAACTCACCTTGGTTTGCTCGGTTTGTTTAGTTACCCGTTTCCAAGTTAATCAACCAACCCACTAACCGATCGACGAGATAATCACGTGAATGCAAGAAGGCTTCGAAAGAGATGAATGGTATTACCAATGTTTGTAGTTGAGAAGAAAAGTTTAGGGTTAAGCAGGTTTAGGTTTAAATAGGAAGGTTAGCACGTCTGGTTTCATTTGGGCCCAAGCCCAGTCCAGCGAATAAGGCTCCCGACGAAATACATGTTTCGCCGGTTGGTCGATGATGGCGAAAGTTGAGTCTTTCGTGAGTCTTTCGTCGTGAACATCATGCGACGAAATATTTGTAAGTTATAAGTTCCATTCACCAATCAATCCATTAAACACAAACTCTAATCTTTCAAACTTACACATCACATAACTGAAACAAATTAACAAAACAGAATTGCCACACAAGAGGTACGTAAAAAGCAAGAACTTGAAATCTCGGGTCGTCACAACGAAAGTCCCTACTTACTATCGAGCTAGTTGCCTGGGAGGCAATGGGGTATTAGTTGATAGCGCTATTAGGCTTGACAACCTCACATCGTGCTGGGAGCTTGGCGTGAACTAATGACCTTAAACACTTGTATCAATGCTGATAGACATTGATGAGGGCATAACAAACATGACAGTCATTCGGTATCGAGTTTATTATTCTTGGCATGTCTTTAAACTAAACACTTATATGATTTACGATAAACAAAACTGTGAACTTGCTAACTTTATGTTGACACACTTTTCTGCATGCTTACAAGTCGTTAGATACATCATGCTTTGGAACTTGCAGTATGAGGAACGAAGAGTATCATGGGATGTGTTGCATAATGAACAATGAATGTTATGCTTTTTAAACAATTTGGTTTCATATGATTAAAACATTTACAATTGTTTCCATTGAACGTATACAATTTTGAAACATTTATTATTGAAATCCATTATTCATGTTGGACTTAATGATTGCGTTTATTATTAATTACTATTAGTTCGACATGACTAGTGGATAGATCCAGGTACGTCACGCTTCCTCATGGTGAAATTCGCATGTGGTATTTTGGGGGTGTGACAACAATGAAGTTACCCTAAGAGGGGAAATGAAGGTGTGTGAGTTGCGGATTCGATTATTGGATTGGATTCGAAGTTTAGAGAATAGTTTATATGTAAATGAAAGTAAAGGTACCACGAGAACGGTCATGCAAGGAGGTAGGATGATTAACGTCCATTAAACCTCATTATATGATTCACCAAATCACAAAATTATCAACTTCGTTAAGGATTTCGGTTGGTCATGAATAAGTTTGAGATTACAACTAACAACGTTTTCCAAGTTTCCAAATAAGGACAACCCGAACTTGTGCATATCCAACATGGCAAATGTTGGAGACGAGGTGGGGTTGGCTTACTTTGATTCTAGGAAGCTATTTGAAATATTGTAATATCTAAGTAACCAAATAATCAAGTGATCGCAAACTAGACTAGTGCATTCCAATCATGGCAAGTTTTTGGAGACTTGGTGTAGTTTTGTCACTTTGTTACTAGTAAGTTTACTTGGAAACTTAGATGTAAGATTAAATGACAAGTTAAGCAAGTGAGGTAGTGGAAACAAAGTTGTAAAGCCAAGGCTTCCATGGTTCACACATTACCAAAACATAACTCTCACCACATTGAAGATGGTGAGCTTGGATGTTCTCAACACTTGTAGGTTTCTTGGAATCTTGTTAAAACAGAAAGTTTAGGAGGTGGTTGGACCTCTAAACTTATAGGAATCAACCATACTCAAGCCCCACAACCATAGGTTTGGTTAGAAGAAAGGTAGGTGCAAGATTACCACATAAATAACAAGCTTATGAAAAGTTTGTAAAAAGTTAAACCAAAACAGAAAGTTTGGACCTTAAAATGGTGATGTTCCACCTTAGTTTACCATGGGAAACTTGTGGAAACACTCCTAGAGGTGTTCCAAATGAGTTTGAAGCAAGAATTCAAGAAGAAGAGAAAGAAAAGTGAGTTTGAAGCTCACTTTTGAACTTTGCAAGAATCTACCCCAAGCTTGTATTTTTAGTAGTTTGAGAGTGTTTAGAGTGTGGGAAAAGTGAAATGAAGGTGTAGGAGGCTTGTTTATATAATGGTGGATTAGGGTTAGAGTTTAATGAAGAATGAAGGTGTTGGGAAAAAATGAGGTTGGAAAGGTGAAATCCGGATTGGTTAAAATAACATTCTTCGAATTGAGTATCTACGCGTCGTGCGGGCTCCTTGTATTTGCCCGCCGCGTGACGCGGCATGTAAAAAATTCATCCGAAGTTTGATTTTTGACGAGACTGGCCCTGAACTTGTATGGATATGTTATTTTATGTTAGAAGTTTATATTCTGGGGGTTTCAAGTATAGGAAGTGTATGTATGCATGTATCATGTATCATGTATTGTGCGTGTATGAGTGGTAGTCTGCATGTATAATAAGTCTCGGTATTGCGTATAAATATGTATTTAATGATTGATTGTATATATATAACACGAGTATGATTGATATAAATATGAAATTCCATTATGATCGAAGTCTCGGATTATAAGATTGGAAATGAAGTACGGATACAAGTTTCTAAGACTACTCGGTGTGGAGGAGGGTAGTCCTCAAAGGATGCTCCACCACGTAGGCGTCCACGTAAACGGGTGTGAGGATGGGGCTGAAGGGGATGGACCTAGGGTGTGGGGGATGGGCCTCATATATATGTGTGTGTGTGTTGTATGTATATGTGTGTGTGAGGATAACAGGCACGACAAGAACGTCGAGGGGAAGACGTTGACGACGGGGACGTGGCTAGGGGTGGTGTGCTGGGCAGTGCCGACCCTCACCGACCCTAGGCCGTCCCCCATGTGGCCTAAAAATTAGAAATACTGATACAACTTTCTAAATATGGAAAGTACAGAAATGCGAAGCATTTATTGCATAAAATATATGACTTAATTTAGTAAAGGCTACAACTAGATTAGTAAAATTATAATCATAATACTCCAATGTTATTCTAGAAATTTAATAATTACTAATCTAAAATGATTAACATGAATTTCTAGTATAAAATATACTAATAGGATATAAAGATAAATATCTAGTTTATAGCAAAATAATTCCTAGGAAAAATATGTAAATAAGATTAACATCATAGCTACTGAATTTGCATAATAAAATAATTCCTCCACTTGGTTGTGTTTTTGTTTGTGCCTTGTTTGTAGTTGGTCTAGCTTATTGCTACTTTGTTTTTTTGAATGAAGTTTTGCCTTAAAAAACATCAGCTACCCTACTTGACTCCACCTAATATTAAAAAGCCAATATACCCTCAAGGAGGCTCATAACACCTTACTTATCCGTGTTGGAGATCAAGAGTTGTAGTTTGGATGTGCAGCGTGTACGAATAAGAAAACTAAGAGATGGTGTATGTTTGGAGATACATTTAAGAGTAAATTACAAGTTTTCTCCTTTATGTTTACATCAAATTGCAGGCCGTGTCCTTTGTCTTTAAAATTGACGATTTTTGTACTTAATGTTTCCAAATGTTACACGCTTTGTCCTTTAGCCCTAGCCTAGTTATAATTTTCTGTTAAACCTGATCATGTGTCTGGCATAGGAGGGTATTTTTGTCATTCACCTTTCCAAGGACTAATTATGTAAATAATTTAAACACCCATGATTTTATTGAAAAACTACTTTTGTAAGGACCTGCACGAAAATATCCTAAAACACTCCGTAAGTAGAACCCCGGACCCCTAAAACCCTAAATTTCATGAAAAATCAAGAAAATCCAATTTTATTGATCTGTCGCGGGCCGCGTAAGAGTTAACCAAAACTTACGCGGGGCGCGACAGCTTGAAAACTCTCCGGATAAGCTTTAGGCCACGTGTCACACACGTGGCAGACCTAGGGGGTGATATAGCAGTCCTAGTCGTAGCTAGAATGGCCCTCGCGGGCCGCGAAGGATTGTCCTTCGAGTTTACGAGGGCCGCGAAGAACCTAATTTTCAGATATAAATTGTACGTTGCATGGCCATTTCCGTCTGCTTGAAAACTTTCACAAATACAGCCTCCTTTCTGTGCAAATTTTACATTTTAGTGGTGAAACACTGCTTCGATAACAGGGTAATAACTCGATCACTGCTACGATACAATGTCCGATCAATTGAAACCGATCGGATGGATGTTTAAGTGCTGCCTGAATTCGAGCTATACTTTGTCATTCGTCGTGAGGGTTTTGATTTCGTGAGTTATCGTAAATGTTGTATTAAGTTACTAACCTAGTTTCGTTTGCATTATTCAACTAGGTTACCAGGCTTAATCAGTAGGCAAAACTCTGTCCAACTAAACTTGCAATGTGAGTCATTATCTTTTATCAAAAGTGTTTTACAATACCTAAATGTTTTCCAGTTATATGTTACAGGGATTAAGTCTTTGTTATCTTAAATTACTGGTAGTAAGTGGGGTATTGTGCACAATTACTGCAGTTTTATCACTCTTAGGTGAAAGGACCTAATAGTGATACACGTCACCTTTAGGTGAAAGGACCCAATTGTGATATGACCACAGTCATAGATCCGATCGAGTGACAACTGAACCAGCTAATTATGAGATAGGGGCAATTGTAATCGCTCTCAATACTGTAATTTATAACAATGTGTCGTTTTGTACAACTTGAATGACTCGGCAGTATTTCCCCGCTGATACAATCTTTTTAAACATGTTTCAGGTGATTTACTGTGAACAAGGAAAAAGTGCCGTGTAGCACTACCAGCTTGGATAAAGTGGCTCAGTAAATAAATAAACATGTTTTGAAAATCAGGAAATTTCCCAGGGAAATTCCTTTATTGTAAATTACGGGGTTTGTCCCGAATTTCTAAATAAAATAAATGAGTGTTTTCAGTTTAAACGATCCTGTTAAAATTTTCGCTACCAAATCCAACACCATTACCACGGGTTTCTGTCCCGCGGCTTCCGAACCGGGTAAAACCGGGACGGCGGTCGTGACTGAAAAAGGTGGTATCAGAGCCACTGATTTAAGCTAATTAAGTATTTAGAAATACTTATTTTTTTTCAGATTTCCATTGTGTGATTCTGTGATAAATTAATTTACAATAAATGAAAATTTTATCCTGAATTTTTATGTGTTTCTTCATGTGTGCTAACAGCATGAATGAACTGTCGGAGGCACTCCGAAACTTTACCATCCATACCACCGATATGGATACAACAGGAACCCAATCCGGCTATCAAGCGGATACTGAGGAGCCACCAGTGTTCCAGGCCCAACCCCAGGAAAAACCAAAACCCAAAAAGAGAAGAAGACTCCTGGACTGGAAATGCAAACGAAGGAAGAAGCCCGCTGCCCAAAAGGTGAAAAAGACGGAGGATCCAAAAGGCAAAGGAAAGGAAATAGGGGAGAGTTTCGGTCAAGCCCAGGAGATGCCACCTTGGGAAGAACTTGATAGGAAACTTGCAAACTGTGACCTCATCGGACCTGCTGACGAAACCCTTTTCAATTTTCCTGCCCAATCCGAACTTCCAATCAAATTGGAACCTGCTATTCCAGACCCGATTGTCAACCCACAACCTTTTACAGGGCAGTTGGAAGAATGGTGGATGAGCGACTGGCATTTTCAGAATTTCATGAATAACCCCAATGTTTATTTTCCCTAGTTTGATCCTGAACCTACACCTTTCCCACCTATGAGCGCGGAAAACGTTGCCGAATTACGCCACTACGGCGAGGAATTGGTGAACGCGGGAAATCGGATTCGCGAAGTGGGGGAAAACATCACGTGGAAGTACGACGAGAGGGAACGTCGTTTCTGAAGAAGCCAGCTAACGGAGGTTGAATGTTTATATAATAATAATATAATAATAATAATAATAACAATAAAATAATATAATATTGTATAATATTAACTAAAATAAAACATCTGTCAATATCGGGCGTGTACGGATGCATAATATTATAAAAATATATGAATGTCGCAAGGTCGACGATTTTGGCTATACGTGTGACTTAATTGTGTTTGTGTTTTCCTTATTGTGTTTAGTTACTATCCATTTTGTGACAATAATATATATTGATAATTATTCAGATGGAAAACGCAATAAACCAACCGGCAACCGAAGTTAACCAATCTGAACAACACAATGAAGATCATTTTCTTAATAGGCAAGATATAGAAAATATCGTCGCTCAGGGAATAGCCAACGTTATCCCTGCAATCGTCGCTGCTGTTAAGAATCCTGCTAAACCTTCACAAGCCAACCATAGTAAACGCACTCGCGACGATAATTTCAGTAACAGTGTAAATGGAGGCGGCAATAATGACAATAATGTGGTTCAAGCCCCAATACTTAAGAAAATGAAAATTGCAACACCTGGTTGCACTTATTAGGAATTTCTTGCCTGTAAGCCGGTCAAATTTGCAGGCAATGAAGGTGCAATTGCCGCACTGTGTTGGTTAGAGAAGACCAAAGCAGTAATTAAAATCTGTAAGTGCGCAGAGGAAGACAAGGTTATGTATGCATCCCACTTTTTCAAGAAAGAGGCGTTAGAATGCCGCGCTGACAGTATAGATATGGGCTCTGACATTGAGATTCAGGCGACCCGCGTAAAGGTTACCTGATCATTAACGCGGGCCGCGTCAGCCTCCCAGATGCAGAAAAGTCGGACAGAAGCACTGTTTGCTGTTTTAACCGACTTATTGAGCAATAATGAGAGCATGGGCGCCCCCTAAACGTCCCCTAGCACTCAGGGACAGTTGTTGATCATCCAAGAACACTTGTAGGCCTTGTTGTGATGATCTTATGCATCCTAAACTAGTATAAAAGGACCATAAGTAGCAACATTGTTCTTCACACCTTCAACTGCTTTCTTGATCACTTCTAGAGCTCAAGAACTCTCACTACTCATCCCTGGTCGTGCATAGGACTCTTGTAAGTATGCTCCACCATTTCTTGGTTAAGTTTTGCTTAAATATAGCTTAAAAGTCAATCCGTCGTAATTAACGATTGACTTAACGATAAATCACGAATGGTCCAGTAATTAATCGAAATAAATGTAGTTATATGTTGGTAATCATGTGGGCTTTAAACCCTTAAAAGGGCACCCTCTGATTCCCACTCTAACTAGTCCAAATGTCGAGTCAAACTTGCTTAGAAAAAGTCAACAGAATGCTAACTTTCGATTTAATTCATAATTAACAATGTAGATAGCGTGTAACATGTTTTAACACTCATACAACATGATAATAAGTATTATAAGTGGTCTAAGCTTGTTGATCCGACCATTTACTGTTTTGACCAGGTTCAGAACCGAAAGTCGCAAAACTTTGACTTTTGCTTTGACTTCACTTCTGACCCGTTATGGTATGATTTAGATATGCCTTAGGACTCCCTTAGGACCAGGTTACATGATGGTATAACCCTCTCTGACCAGTTCATTGTTTGTCCGAGTCTTTTGCACATTTCCGTTAAATGCTTAAAAGTTGACCATAACGCCCTTTTAACTCTAAAACGAGAATTTTGGACATGTGAAAGGACAATAACCTTAGTTACTGATTTCTAAGAATGTCCCTAAAATTTCATGTCAAACCGAGGTCTGGAATAGGAGTTATGCTAAATAGCGCAATTAAGGAAACTTTAGTAATTAATCGGCGCATTTAGCGTAAAGCCTATCTAAACCCAAGTTTCGACACCAAACCTTTTACACACTGATGTAAAATAATATTTTGGAATTTTTAAAGATTTTTAATTATTTTTAACCTGCTCATAACCTGCGGTTATGGCATCGATTCGGTAAATACCGAATATACCCTTTTCGGACATAACTTGAGTTCTACATGGTATTTTGACCCGATTCCAGTTACTACTGATTTTAAATAATAAATAAAGTATTTTGAACTTTATAAACTGTTCGGAAAACTCAGATTTCCTGTAGAACTCGGAAACCTCTTTTATAATCTTCAAAACGACCAAAATACCCCTACGGGGCGTATATTGGGATTAAACTCGTTATGGGCATAATGGAAGGTATCCTACTGATACCACAACCTCTTTAGGGCATATTAACTTAGGAAACCAGTGTAGGACTCTTCCGGTTACCCGTTACGCCTTTTGCGCGCACGGTTCGGTTTATGTAACTCGTTTACATAAACTGGCCGAAACGGGTCAAACCTTATCGTTTTTACTTCAAAATCCAGAGTGTGGTTATATTACCCATATAAAACAAGTCTTCAAACTTGTCGGGTCCAAACCACGTTCCATCCCTGGTTTTCGCCTTTCACGCGATTAAACCGTATTTATCCTTCGAAACTGACCGGTCTAAGCTAAGGCTAAATTAAAGACCCGTTAGGATTCTAATAGGTTGTTATAAACCTTCGTTCCAGAATAGGAGACCAGTAAAAGATACTTGCATTTGTTTATTGAGGTTATTACTTGCTCAGGTAAATACTTTTAACTTATTTTCCGTTATACTGGCTTGGGTTACGGTATATAAAAATACCGCTTGGTCGGGCAATTGACCGCAACTCACTAGTAGTTGGGTGTTTTCAATGTGACCCGTTTAAAAATTGGTTTTGTTGGCTTTACGCCTTTGGGAGCTTAATGACCATGTCCCGGATATCCTTGGCATCATTTTACGAAATGGCCACGACCTCGACACGCGGGTGTAGGCGTACACCCGACAATGTGTCTATATTTATAAGGTATAACTGTTGGTTTTCCCGCCACGGCTTTATGCTTTGTGGCGTGTCTATTAACCTTAAACCCGGCACGACCCGGGTGACTGAATGCATATTGAACATGTAATTCTTTTACAAGATTTAATTTATAAATTATCCCAAGTTATAAAGAGTTTGTGCCTTGTGCATTCAAATCAATTTTAATAAACCTTTTACCAAAGTGTCGGTTGAATGTATTTACCAGTGTAAACTGACGTATTTTCCTCAAAAAGATTAAATGCAGGTTCTACACGAAATAGGCTGGCCACTCCTTAGCATCGTTAGAGTCTCACAAACTTGGGATGCCACTATCTGTTGAACAATATTTCTATTTTTATTTTGATCCCCTGTGGATTATTTCGACTATTTGTGATACTTGGATATTACATTGAATGGTTGAAATATATCTATCTTTATGCTTCCGCTGTGCATTTAAATATTGTGTGGTTTGATTATATTGTTGCCAACTACGTCACGGTAATCCCCCACCGGGCCCACCGGTGAAACGTGTGGAAATCGGGGTGTGACAGGTTGGTATCAGAGCCAACGTTGAGTGAATTAAACACTATCCTTATGTGTTTAATCTCAATGACACAATTGCACATACTCGAGTCTAGACAAGAACATAGGACAAATTCGAATTGTTATTCTAGTTTGTCTTTTATTGTTTATTGTGATTTAAAGATTTGTTAAGCAGGAAATATGCCACCAGCAATTAGAAGAGGAGGAAGAGGCAAAGGGCCGATCACTACTCATAATGATCACGAG
This sequence comes from Helianthus annuus, assembly GCF_002127325.2. NCBI lineage: Eukaryota > Viridiplantae > Streptophyta > Magnoliopsida > Asterales > Asteraceae > Helianthus > Helianthus annuus. Next base: position 158,570,401 of record NC_035434.2, on the reverse strand, counting down.
GCCGGACCTTCACATATGCGAGCTCCTTCCAGCACAAGAAGTGAAGAACCTCAGAGGCGCAGGAGGAACCTCTTTGAGCCCGCAAGACGGTCTACCTCACACAGTTCGACACCTTCATACCGTCACTCTTTTGGACCGAATTCAGAGAACGAGCCCAGTAACCCTCAACCTTCTTTCATACCTCTCCAGCGTTCTGTTTCGCAACATTCCTATGGCAATCCCACTCCTTTCTTCCAAGGCCAGTTCAACCCGGCTGATTATGTGCAAGAACCAATAGATTATAACCCTTTAGGACCCGAAGACCATTTCTCCGAGGATAATGCGGTAGATATGGACGAGGGCACGGACCCCATCGAACCCGCAAGAGGCACTCCCAACCATCCTATCGAGATCTCTGATGGGTCATCCTTCCACGGAACACCCTATCAAGGTCCTGACAGTTACCAGGAGAGGTTTAACCAGTGCGAGTGGTACTTTACACCCTCCCACCATTCATCACCTCACCAGCAGCAACAGCAGCAGGATCCTTCCGAGGATTCGCGTTTCGTGGCAGTTACGCCACCGCCTCCTCCGCCACCAGTTCATCAAGCACCTCCAGATCCGCCAAGGCGTAGGAGATCAGGCGCGCGGATGTCCACCTGAGGAGGGGAATTTCACTTTAGCACCCCTCGCCACTCGAGTGCAAGTCATTTTCCGCCATTGCCTGAAGAACCACAAATGGGTGAACCTTCGAGCCACCCTGCAGAGGTGAATTCTGCACCAGTTGCACCACCTCCACCACCATTCGGCTATGATAACCCAATACCTGCGTACGCCGGTTCCACCACGTACAACCCGTTTGAGTTGCCGACTCACACTCACTATAATTATGCTGACGCCGACCCATATTTGGTAGCGGCCAATTATAACGCCCTCCATCCCGAAGGACCTTATGGAAACCCTCGGGGATTAGGATACGCAGCTCATGGGTATCCAGCACCTACTAGACCTCCGGTTCAACAACCGTCGCAGCAGCCACGTTTTTCCCCACCGGAGCAGGAAGAAATCCTTCACCGTTTAAATAGGGTAGAACGAGACTTTGAGCAAGAACGTAAGAACAATCGTGGATTCCTTAAAGGCCTAGCAAACCTGCTAAAGGGGAAGAAGAAGCGAGATCATTAGTCTTTATATGTTCTATTGTATTTCCTATTTCAATCAAGTCCCTGTGTGGACATCTATTTGTTTTAGTCCCCGCGTGGACATTTATTGTGTTTAGTCCCTACGTGGACAATTGCCTTTCAGTCCCTGCGTGGACTTATCTTTTTGTCCCTGTGTGGACATCTATCCTTGTATTTGGTCCCTGCGTGGACTTGTTTTCTGTTCACTTGCAAGGATAAAGTTACAATCAAGAATAGGTATCCTTTGCCCAGGATCGACGATCTGTTCGATCACTTGCAAGGAGCAAGCTACTTTTCCAAGATTGATCTAAGGTCAGGCTACCATCAATTGAAGGTTAAAGACGAAGATGTGCACAAGACTGCATTCAGGACTCGTTATGGTCATTTCGAGTTCCTAGTGATGCCTTTTGGGCTCACTAATTGTCACACCCCGATTTCCACGTGTCTCACCGGTGGGCCCGGTGGGGGATTACCGTGACGATGTTGGCAACAATATAGTCAAAGCACACAATTATATAATGCACAGCGGAAGCATAAGATAAATATATAAATTCAACCTCTGATTTGTAATATCAAAATGTATTACAGAAGTCGAATATCCACAGTGGATCGTAAATACAGATAAAGTATTGTTCCATCAGATACTGCAATCAAGCTTGCGAGGCTTATCCCGACGCTAGGGAGCTAATACCAGCCAATTACGTTTAGGTACCTGCACTTAATCTTTTTGGGGAAAATACGTCAGTTTACACTGGTAAATACATTCAACTGACACATTTGAAAATGTTTATTAAAATTGATTTGAATGCACAAGGCACAAACTCTTTTATAACTTGGGAAAATTCATAATGATCTTGTGAACGTTTTACATGTTCTTTTATGCGTTCAGTAGCCCGGGTCGTGCCGGGTTAAAGATTTATAGACACACCACGTTTGCGTAAAACCGTAGTATAAAAACCAACGGCTACGTCTTTTAGTTTTAATGTCGACACTTTATACCGGGTGTACGCCTACACCGGGATGTCGATGGTCGTGGCCATTTCGTAAAATGATGCCAAGGATATCCGGGACAACGGTCATTAAACCCCCCAAAGGCTTATAAGCAACAAAACTGTTTAAATGAGCCAATCATATTTAAGCAATTAACCACCCAAGCGATGGAAGTATATAATGCTCAATCAAGCGGTATTAATATACCGTAACCCAAGCCCATATAGGGGAAATAAGTTAAAGTATTTACCTTTGCAAGTATTAATCCTTAATTTAGATCAAGTCACCGATAGCTTTTACTGGGGCTCCTAATCTGGAACGAAGGTTTTAATTAACCTCTTAGAATCCTAACGGTCTTTGTATTAGCCGTAGCTTTAAACCGGTTGATTCCGATATATAGATATGGTTAATTCGCATGAAAAGGCGAAAACCGAGAATGGAGTATGATTTGGACCCAACAAGTTTAGTGACTTGTTTTATATGGGTTTACTGTTCATACTCTGGATTTTTGGGATTCAAATAATATAATTTGACCCATATCGGCTATTGCACGAAAACTAGTTTCATGAGCCGTACCGTGTGCGCAAATAGGCGAAACAGTTAACCATAAGAGTCGTACGCTTATTTCCTAAGTCAATATGCTTTAAAAGTATTTTGGTATCAGTAGGATACCTTCCGTAATGCCCGTAACGAGTTTAAGTTAATATTATGCCCCGTAGGGGCTTTTCGGTCATTTTAAAGACTTTAAAAGGGTTTTTCGAGTTCTACAGGGAATCTGAGTTTCCCGAACAGCTTATAAAGCTTAAAATACTTTATTTATTATTTAAAACCAGTATCAACTGGAATCGGGTCAAAAGACCTTGTAGAACTCCCGTTTTGGCCAAAAAGGGCATATTCGGTATTTACCGAACCGTAGCTATAACCGCAGGTTATGAGCAAGGTAAAATTTATTAAAAATCTTTAAAATTCCCAAAATATTATTTTACCACAGTGGGTAAAAGTTTTGGTGACGAAAACTTGGGTTAGATGGGCGTTATGCTAATTGCGCCGTTAATTACAAAACTTTCTTAAAAGTGCGCCTTTTAGCATAACTCTCATTCTAGGCCTCGGATTGACGTGAAACTTTAAGGACATGCTTATAATTTAATAAGCAAGGTTTTGGTCCGTTCACGTGTCCGAAATACTCGTTTTTATTTTAAAAGGCCGTTACGGTCAACTTTTAGGCGAATGACGGAAATACGTAAAAGACTCGGATAACTCATGAACCGACCACAGAGGTGTATACCAATATGTGACCTGGTCCTAAGAGAGTCCTAAGGTATATTTATACCTCGCTAAAACGGGTCAGAACTGAAGTCAAAGCAAAAGTCAAACTTTTGCGACTTTCGGCTCCGAACCGGTTCAATATTGTAAATGATCGATTCAAACGAGCGCAAACATGTTTATATACTTATTATCATGTTTTATGATTATCAAAACAGGTTCCATAACATATATATTACAGATTATGCATAAATCGCTAAAATAGCTTTCTGTTGACTTTTTAACCGCACGTTTGACTCGATAATTGACATAGTTAGAGTGGTGATCAGGGGGAACCATTTTAGAGGTTTAATACCCACATAAATACCAACTCATAACCATCTTTGATTCGTCATAAGACTGAATCATTTGCGAGTTATTGTAATGACAACCGTTAGTTACGACGGTTGCGTTTATGAGCTATAACTATGGAAATGTGAAACCAAAATGGTTATGACGACTTACAGAAGTGTGTTCTTGCTTATAGAGCAGAAGAGAATGCTTGGGAGCACTTAGAATGATCAGAGAGGTGTTGTTTGAGTTGTGTGAATGTTATGTGCCAAACTTGGCTATTTATAGCCAATGTCAAGCAAGCATGATCATTACAAGCACTACAACAGGTCAAGGGTGATGGGTAGGTGTCCCCTGAAGTTATGGGTCAAGTGTAGGGTGCCCATGCCTCATACATTGGTGTTTGATCATTCAAAAGCTCCAAAAGCCAAGTAGTTACTATAATTCTGCATCTGGGCGTCTAATGCGGCCCGCATGGACATTCCATGCTTCTTTTACGCGGGCCGCCTGGGATTAAAAGATCAGACGCATAGTTGAGGAGGCTCGCGGCCCGCCTCAACTTAACCCATTATGCAATGCGGGCCGCGTGGGTTAAGATTTCAGAAATTTTTAAATCTTTTTGCAATGATTACAGAATCCGGTCATTAATAACGAAATCTTTCGTAATGATTTACCTGACCTTTCGGTTTTGAAGGGGTAACTTTGCGGTTTGGCCCTCGGTTATTTACCGATAGGGGCCTCGTGTTATTTACCCGCATTATTAAGTCCCCGGTTTATTTATTAATTATATTGGAAAGCCTTAACTTTCATTGTTGACGCTTTTAACCCTTCTTCTACGAATTCGATCGTAACTTTCTCGTTTCATATCGAAACTTCGCGAAATTCATATATATTATTTTAGTGAGGGTATAATACCGTTACAAAGTCTATGGAACGTTAAAGGGTCACTCAGAGGTATTATTAAACATGTTGACACAGTTAACCCCTGTAGTTTGTAATCTCTCACTTTCTTCCGCGTTTTGTTTTTGTACGATCTATAATTTATTCGTTTGAAGGTTTAAGTATTATTTAGGGATACTATACAGTATATTTACCCTTGTTGACATTTATAACCCTCGAATTTATATACTTTCAAGGTTTGTCAAAATTAGCCCTTTATTTATTATAGATGCCACGTGTAAACAAATGACACGTGTTAACACATCATTGGACACAAAATTTCGAGGTGTTACATCCTCACCCCCTTAAAATAAATCTCGACCCGAGATTTACTCAAATAAATAGGGGTATTTTTCTTTCATTGTAGCTTCGACTTCCCACGTATATCCAGGACCTCTACGAGCATCCCATTTGACTTTTACAATCGGTACGTGCTTTCTGCGAAGCTTCTTCACCTGTCGATCTTCAATCGACAAAGGTTTTTCTATGAACTTTAAGCTCTCATCTATATGCACATCTGTGTGTGGAATCACCAACGACTCGTCGGCGAAGCACTTTTTGAGATTGCAGATGTGGAACACATTGTGAATTCCATTGAGCTCTTCAGGCAAGTTTAGTTTATAGGCAACTGATCCGACCCGTTCAATGACCTCAAAAGGTCCTATGTATCTCGGACTCAGCTTGCCCTTCTTGCCGAAGCGCATCACCCCCTTCCAGGGTGACACCTTAAGTAATACCTTTTCACCCACTTCGAAGTGAAAATCCTTACGCTTTGGATCAGCGTAGCTCTTCTGCCTATCGCGGGCAGCCTTGAGACGTTCCCGGATCTGGACAATCTTGTCCGTTGTCTGGAAAACAATCTCTGGTCCTGATAATTGGACCTCTCCTACTTCCGCCCAACAAACAGGCGATCTACATTTCCTACCATATAATGCCTCAAAAGGCGCAGCCTTTATGCTGGTGTGGTAGCTATTATTGTAGGAGAATTCGATTAGGGGTAGGTTTTTATCCCAGTTACCACCTAAATCGATCGCACATGCACGAAGCATGTCTTCTAGCGTTTGGATAGTACGCTCACTTTGACCGTCCGTCTGTGGATGGTAAGCCGTACTAAAGTTTAGACGCGTGCCCAAAGATTGCTGGAAACTCTTCCAGAAGTGAGATGTGTATCTAGTATCCCTGTCGGAGATAATAGACACAGGTATGCCGTGTAAGGTTACAATCTTATCAACATAAAGTTGGGCTAACATATCGGAGCTATACGTCTCCTTGATGGGTAGAAAATGAGCTGATTTGGTCAGCCTATCGACTATGACCCATATTGTATCGTTTCCTTTCCTGGTTTTGGGTAACTTGGTTATGAAGTCCATAGTTACGCATTCCCACTTCCACTCGGGAAGTTCAGGCTGTTGTAGCAAGCCAGACGGCTTTTGGTGCTCGGCTTTGACTTGAGCACAAGTCAAGCACTTTGCTACATGGGCGGCTACAGACTTTTTCAAGGCTATCCACCAATAATTTGCCTTTAAGTCTTGGTACATCTTATCAGCACTAGGATGGACTGAGTATTTGGAACTATGGGCTTCCTGGAGAACAACATCACGTAGTCCTCCGTAAATCGGAACCCATATACGTCCGTTCAGCCTAAGAATTCCATCCTTGCTAAGAGTCAACTGCTCCTCAGTTACTCCCAGCTTTTCATTAGGATAATTAGCTTCCAACACAGCCTCTCGCTGTGCAGCCAAAATCCTTTCAATTAGATTGTTCTTGACCTCAATGCTCTTGGCATTGATTCGAATAGGTTTTACCCTTTCTTTCCTGCTCAAGGCATCGGCGACTACATTCGCCTTGCCGGGATGGTACCTGATTTCACAGTCATAATCATTCAGGGTTTCCATCCAACGGCGTTGTCTCATGTTCAACTCTTTCTGGTTGAACAGGTGCTGAAGGCTTTTGTGATCTGAATAAATCACAAATTTAATACCATAAAGGTAGTGCCTCCACAACTTAAGTGCAAATACAACGGCACCCAACTCCAAATCATGGGTGGTGTAATTCTTTTCATGCACCTTTAATTGCCTTGAAGCATAGGCAATCACCTTGCCCTTCTGCATAAGAACACACCCCATGCCTGTGTGTGATGCATCGCAGTAAACTACGAATTCATCTGTACCTTCAGGCAAGGTCAACACAGGTGCGTTGCTTAGCTTCTGCTTCAGTATTTCAAAGGACTCTTGCTGCTTCGGGCCCCAAATGTACTTTTCTTTCTTCTTGGTCAAGGAAGTCAAGGGCGCAGCAATCCTTGAAAAATTTTCAATAAATCTCCGGTAGTATCCTGCTAATCCCAGGAAACTACGAATCTCGGTAGGCGTCTTTGGCTCTTGCCAGTTCATGACTGCCTCTACTTTAGCGGGATCCACTTGGATACCACGCTCACTCACAACGTGTCCTAAAAACTGAACTTCTCGTAGCCAGAATTCACATTTCGAGAATTTGGCGTAGAGTTTCTCACGTTGTAGTAATTCGAGAACGCAACGGAGATGCTTCTCGTGGTCAGCTTGATTCTTGGAATAGATAAGGATATCGTCGATGAAGACTATGACGAATTTATCTAAGTATGGCTTGCAAACGCGGTTCATGAGATCCATGAACGCAGCCGGTGCATTTGTGAGCCCAAAAGGCATCACTAGGAACTCGTAATGACCATAGCGAGTCCTAAATGCAGTCTTGTGTACATCTTCATC